>NW_020173979.1:250431-328603 GCF_003031525.2 Neophocaena asiaeorientalis asiaeorientalis | reverse complement strand
AGGGTCGAGCCAGCCTCTGACCCCAGGGTAAGCACAACCAAGGCTCCATTCCCACAGGCCTGGGAGAAGAATTCTGGAACATCGCCAGAGGCAAACAACAGATGTGCCCAGGACCGCAGTGGCTTGTTAGTTCTGGACAATGTGGCTCTGGAAGGATTCCAGTGTGAGTGGAGTTTGCAATGTGAAAGATGAAGCTTCTGGAGCCCTGAAGCGTGCTCTCCTCTGGGCGTGCGGCTGCTTCCTGCCTCCTTTCCCATCCAGGCTCCATCAGGCTCCGCCTCACACTCCTCCTCCTTCAGCCTTCTTTTCTGCCTCAACCTCTCTGACCTAAGAAGCCCCACCAAAATAATACACGCTCATAAGAATAAACTAAGATGACGCAGAAGCGTATAAAGAGATGGCTTCCTTCTTCTCCTTTCCTAATCTCAACCCCAAGGCTACCTTCTCCGGGAGTAATGGCTGTGGACTTTGATCTCCATTCATCTGGCCACTGCATATGTATGCGCTCACCCGTAAGTGTATTTGGTTTGACTTCATACAAATGAAATATACATATTCTACTACAATCTCACTTTTCCCCATAAAATTTTTTATTTTTTAGGTAATATTTATAGATCTTCCTCATTCTTGTTAAGAGCTTCATAGAATTCTGAAACGTTAATTCCTATAATTTATTAATCATTCCTCTATTGACGGGCATTTCTGTTATTTCCACAATTTTGCTACTACAAAAAAAATTCTGTTGGGAATATCCTTGTGCAAAGCTTTATATTCTTACGCTGTTGTTTCTTTAAGAGAGGTTCCTAGAAGGGAGATTAGTTAGGTCCTAGGATGTGAGCATTTACAGTTTTGTTGATGATGATGAAAGCTAACTGTATTTAGCCTTTATTTTGATGTGCCAGGTCTGATAAGTGCAATTTATTCACTGTCCCATTTGAGCCTCTCATCAGCTCTATAAGATAAATTCTCTTATTAGCCTCACTTTTCACACAATAACTTGAGGCCTAGAGAGGTTGAAACCCTTGCCCCGAACCACCCTAGGAGTAAATGGACTGTCCTCCAAAAAGGTATTTCACTCTAGCAACAGGGCCCACACCCTCCCCAAGATAGGATATAGTTGTCTTTGTAAGAACTAAATTATCTAAAGGTCACTTTTTAAAAATTTACTGCTCATCCCTTGGGGTAAATCTTTCGAACCTCCACTGTTACCGTTCTCTTTTGGACCATTGTCTCCCCTACTTGGACCAGAGCCTCCACTGGCTCCTGCTGCCAGGCTTCCCTCTTTTAGCCCATCCTCCACATTTGCCTGAGCAGGCACACCCTCCCCTGAAGCCATTTGACAAAGTCCTGGCTCCTCGGTCTGACATGTGAGACCCTCCATAACTTCCTCCCTGCCAGACTATGCAAATGAATATCCTCTCTCTGGCCCTCCTGTCCTTCTCCCGTTGGCTTTTGCAAACCATGTCGATGTACTTTCACATCTCCAGGCCTGTGCACATGCCATTTCGTCTTCCTGGAAAGCTTTCCTATCTTTGATATGCCTGGTGAACTCCTACTCATCCTTCAAAGCCCAGTTAAAATGGCCCCTCCTGAGACCAGGGTAAAACCAACAAGAACACCAAAATATTAATATTGAAGTGATACTGATATTTATTTCTGTTTTATACTTTTTTGTGCTTTCTAAATGTTTTGACATGAGTAACTATTTCGTAACTAGAAAAAATAAAATAACTTTAATCTTTGAGCATTTTTCAGTTGAAATGTCTTAGTCTGTGCTCTCTAAAATAGTGCTTTAGGGCCCTGACCTAGATAATTCTAAATTACTCTCTGAGAGGAACCTTGGCCTTGCCTCTTTGTTCATATTTGGGTCCAAGTAGGTGTCTTTTTCCTCTGAGAGAATTTCCAGGTGCCTGGCACATAGGTGACACTCAATAAGTGGCTGCTAAATACATTAATTAATTAACTAACTAACAAAAAATCAAGCCCACACACATTGGCTGACTTCTAAAGCATAAGCTTCTCATGCATTCAAAAGAAGATTCCTTCCTGGGTTCCTCTCCCCCAGACACAAGGACAGACATGCCCTCGAGGAAGTCCCTACATGTGATTGCTTCTGGGTCCCTCTGGGTCTTCGGCAGCTAAGAGAGCAGACGTTACATATTTGGCTCAGTGTTGGACCACTGTCTCATTCCCCAAAGCTGGGAGGCACAGTTTAAGAGCAGAGGGATTGGGACTTCCCTGGTGGCGCAGTGGTTAAGAATCTACCTGCCAATGCAGGGGACACGGGTTCGAGCCCTCGTCTGGGAAGATCCCACATGCCACGGAGAAACTAAGCCCGTGCGCCACTACTGAGCCTGCACTCTAGTGTCCGTGAGCCACAACTACTGAGCCCACATGCCACAACTACTGAAGCCCACACACCTAGAGCCCGTGATCCACAACAAGAGAAGCCACCACAGTGAGAAGCCCACACACTGCAACGAAGGGTAGCCCCCACTCCCGCAACTAGGGAAAGCCTGCATGCAGCAATGAAGACCCAACTCAGCCAAAAAAAAATAAAGTAAAAAATAATAAAATAAATAAATTTATTTAAAAAAAGAAGAGCAGAGGGATGGAGGAGAGGGTCAAGGGTACTCAGGTCTGGCTATTTCTGTCCAATGCAGATTCTTCTAAAAACAGCCTTTGCTCTAGAACCTGATGCTGCCTTGGCTGAACTTCAGAGCTGCACCACCGTCTGAAACTTTCCCTGCCTCTTCCCCCTTCTATCTTTCATGGGCATTATGCCCATTAACCTCGTTGCTCTGCTAATTTTTACCGAGCCTTTAGCACACATCAGGAACTGATGTTCTCCGTGCACTGCCATTTAGTCCCCACAGGAATCCTCGGCTGTAGGAAATGATATCATCCCCCTTTTATAGATGAGGAAACCGAGGAGTGGAAAGATTATGTGGCTCCCCCCGGGGGCCAAAGCCAATGGGAGGAGGAGTCAGGCTTGGACTCGGAGACCGTGTCTGCATCCCTCCAGCATTCTCATTGCTCCGCCCTCTCACCTGGATGTTTTCCAGACTCTCATTAACTCCAGATTTTTATTTATTTATTTATTTCTGCGGTATGCGGGCCTCTCACTGTTGTGGCCTCTCCCGTTGCGGAGCACAGGCTCCAGACGCGCAGGCTCAGCGGCCATGGCTCACGGTACCAGCCGCTCCACGGCATGTGGGATCTTCCCGGACCGAGGCACGAACCCGCGTACCCTGCATCGGCAGGCGGACTCTCAACCACTGCGCCACCAGGGAAGCCCCAGAACTCCAGATTTTTTTAAATACACTTTCTTTCTTGGAATTTGTCCAATTAGGAAATGACGTTTACTGGTAATCTGGTCATAAATTCCTTACCAAGAGCTGAAATGAAAGGCTTCTCCTTCGTAAAGTTGCATCAGGAGTCCCACCTTGGAGACGTGAGTCAGAATGTGGGAAGGAGAGCGCTCAGCGCGCACAGAGTGGAGGAGGATCTGCCTCGGTCTCCCCATGGTTGGCAACCCTCAAAGGCCAGAGACCCAAGTTCGGGAGATGCTGTAGGTTAGAGGAAGAGCAGGGTTGGCTGACCCCTTGCACCAGAAATGCACCTCCAACCTACACTGTTGGTGGGAATGTAAATTGGTGCAGCCAATGTGGAAAACAGCATGGCGGGTTCTCAAAAAACTAAAAATAGAACTACCGTATGACCCAGCAGTTCCACTCCTGGGCATATATCTGGAATAAACAAAAACTCTAATTCAAAAAGATACATGCACTGCAGTGTTCATAGCAGCATTATTTACAATTGCCAAGATATGGAAGCAACTTAAGTGCCCATCAACAAGTGAATGGATAAGGAAGATGTGGTGTATACTACAATAGAATACTACTCAGCCATAAAAAAGAATGAAATTTTGCCATTTGCAGCAACATGGATGGACTTGGAGGGTACTGTACAAGTGAAATAAATCAGGCAGAGAAAGACAAATACTGTAAGATCTCACTTATATGTGGAATCTAAAAAATACAACAAACTGGTGAATACAGCAGAAAAGAAGCAGACTCACAAAAAATGAAGGAAGGAGGGAAGGAAGGAAGGGAGGGAGGGAGGGAAGGAAGGAGGAAGGGAGGGAAGGAGGGAAGGAAGGAAAGAAGGAAGGGAGGGAGGGAGGAAGGGAGGAAAGAAGGAAGGGAGGGAGGGAAGGAGGGAGGGAGGGAAGGAAGGAAAGAAATGTGCCTCAAAGAATGACACGGGTGGTTCCCAGTGTGGTAGCTGCCCCACCACAGACATGATGCATTAGCTGCCCCTCTTGTTCCAGGAGGCCCACCTCCTTCCAAAGAGTCAAGCAGACAGAGAATGGCTGAGAGAACTTAACTCCTTTGTGCCTCTAGTAATATCATCAAAACACACTGATGGCCTCTTCCCAGGGCTCGACTGGGCTCTTCTATGACTCAGAACCCCACTTTCATCAATATCTCATGACCCAGATCTCTAGAGCCTAGATATTCTTCCCCCATCCCCTTGGAGGTGGTCTCTAAAGTCCCCACTGAAGGAGGCTGTTCACATCAAATCAATGGAATAGACATAGAACAGAATCAACCAGTGCAACCTTGGCTTCTGGCCCAGGATCTCTGTCCTGGAAAATTACTAAGTCACTGCGTGAACGTGCATAAATCACTTCCCTCTTGAGCTTTGGTTTCTCTCATTTGTAAAATAGGCTCATAATAGGACCTGCCTCATGGGGTTTTCAGGAGGATCACGTTCAATGATGCTTATGGGGGGCTGAGCACAGCACCCGCACACAGCCAACGCTTAAGTGTTAGGTACTATCTTGATCCTCTAGGGCTGCTGTAACAAAAATACTATAGACTGGGTGGCTTATAAACAATGGAAATTTAGTTCTCACAGTTCTGGGGGCTGAGGAGTGGAAAGCAGGGTGCTGGCATATTCAGCGTCTAGTGGGGACTGGCTTCCTTATTGAGGGCCATCTCCTCACTATAACCTCTCAGGGTGGAAGGGACGAGCTGGCTGTCCAGCATCTCTTTTATAAGAGAACTTATCCCCATCAGGAGGGTTCTGCCCTCAAGGCCTAATCTCCTCCCAAAGGTCCCACCTCCTAATACCATCACCTTGGGGGTTAATTTCAAATATGAATTTGGGGGGTTGGGGGCACAAACATTCAGACTACAGCAGTTACCATCTCATCTGGGGTTCATCAAAGAGTAGAATTTGGGCTCGTGTTTTTTTTAGGAGGTGATGCCAGGAAGCACAGGGGGGACCAGGGAGGAGTGTGACAGAAGCCAAGCCAGTACTGGGTGGTGTTTTGAGCGGGTTCCTGCTGGGGGCACCTGGGGCTCAGGCCCTCGTGCGAGCCTCTGAGAAACAGTGTGGAATCATGTCAGTATCATCCCCCCGGAGGACGGGAAGGAGGCTGGGACGTTTACCCCGACTCTCACCCCCGTGACATAGGGGTCTGCCCTGGGAGGCAGTGACCAGCCCCACTGCGCATCTGGGCACAGCTGCATGAGGAGAGAAGCCCTTGGCAGAGAAGAGAGATGCAGAAGCTCGAGGAGGGAGGTGCTCAGCTTTCGGGTCAACCCTGGAGGGCCAGGGGCTTGTACAGCGGGGCTTTAATCACTTCTGTTAGGGTTACCATTATTATTACTAGTAACAACAAGTATGCATAGTACGGTATTTTTTTCTTTCACTACCCACTTAAATATAACAGACTGCTATGACCAACTCAGTCTGATTTTCCTTGTCCTCTGTGATGCTTGGATTTCAATAAATACTCGAACAGCCTCCAGGGTCCATGCAAAGGAAAGAAGGGAAACAACCAGTTATGGAGGGCTTCCTTGTGCCAGGGACCATGCTAAGCACCCAGTCCTCACACAACTTGTGCACTTGGGGATTCATAGCCCCATTTTGCAGGAAACAAAAATGAGGCCTAGAGAGGTTATGTATCTTGTCCCAGATCACACAGCTTGTAAGAGATTCAAATATTCAAAATAAGACTGGCATTGCAGACGTAGAGGATGGACTTGAGGACACGGGAGGGGGAAGGGGTAAGCTGGGACAAACTGAGAGAGTGGCATGGACATATATACACTACCAAACGTAAAATAGATACTAGTGGGAAGCAGCCACATAGCACAGGGAGATCAGCTCGGTGCTTTGTGACCACTTACAGGGGTGGGATAGGGAGGGTGTGAGGGAGGGAGATGCAAGAGGGAAGAGACATGGGGACATATGTATACGTATAACTGATTCACTTTGTTATAAAGCAGAAACTAACACACCATTGTAAAGCAATTATACTCCAATAAAGATGTTTAAAAAAGAAAGACTCTGGCATCGATCATCCCGACCACTGCTGAGTTAAACCAAAAACGGCTCCATTCTATGAAGTGACCCAGAGATCTAGTGAGTGAGTAGGACAGAGCAAGGTACTCAAAGTCAGGTGCCTAGAGGGCTGAGTTACTGACCTTAAAAACATTTCCCAAGGGTCTCCTCCTGCAGGTTTTCTCTTCTATTCTCAGGGAAGCCAGGAGATCATTTGCACATTGAGAAGACAATGGCCCCGCATTCAGGTTGACTGGGTGTCCTTGGTAATAGCGCCCCTTTCCAAATCATCCTGGTTTGGACAATATATTGTCCCCCTCTACAAAATGCTAGTTACCAAAGAGCTTCCTGGGGATAATTTTGTTTTATCTTCCCCACAACCTTGAGAGAGCAAGGAGAGACCCAGAGAGGAAAGATAATGTGCACAAGGCCACACGGCGAGCCCCCGGCCTTTCTGAGACTGTCACCCAGATGCCCAACCCCAAAGCCCATGTTCTTTCTGCTCCATCATCCTGCATTTTTCTTAGATTGGTATCCATTCATTTGTTCGTTTATTCTTTCGTTCTTTCTTTCTTTTTCTTTGGAGCACGTGATGCTAGTCCTCATGTTTGGCTCTGTTTCCAGAAGCTCAGGGTCCAGGACACAAAACCCAGGCTTGCATCCCTGCCCTAAAGCCCATGAGATTCTGTGCATTGCACGCGGTGCCAACTCTGTGATTCTGCCTGTGGGTTTCAATCCTGGTTTTGGCGCTAACGAGCTGAGTGACTCCACCTGGGTAAGTCTTGGGCCCCCCCCCCACCCATCTGCAAAATCAGATAATCCAAACCAGTGCCCACCTCATGCAGCTGTTGGGAGGAGGAGAGGAGGTACTGGATGGAGAGAGAGGGCTTGGCACTGTGCCTGGCACACAGGAAGTACTCGGGAGAAAAAAATGTGAGCCATTATTTCCTCTATCGGGCAGGAAACACCACCCAGATCCCAACCTGGATGATGGAGTCTCTAGGAAACCAGAGAATTGGGGTTTTGTTTTTGTCTTTAGCCCATGGCCAGGAACAGTCATTCAAAATTTATCTTCCCCCAGGGAACATGGACAACTTTCCAAAGAAACAACTGGGACTATGGAGAGGAGAGTTATTTGGCTTCTGAGGAAACGGGACTTGAGAAATGTGGGTCCTTTATTTAAGCATCTGTGCTCTGTTTATCCTAAGAGAGTCTCCATTTAATCACACAGAAAGGCGGAATCCAAGGGGGAGTATTTGCATAATAAAAGAGGTGACTGAATTCAAACGTGTACAGTCTTTACCTCTCAGAGGCTGCAATCCTTTTGTTCTCCATTCTAATCATTTCTAGCAGTTTTTTCAAAGGCTAAAGCTTGTGTCACAGGGAGATACCAATTCAGGAGGGGAAAAAAATGGTCATAAAAGGGGTTAATTTGAATCGTGGGCAGAAAGCCTTTTTTCTTTCTCTCTCTCTCTGTTTGTTTTTTTTTTTTTTTTTTTTTTTTTTTTTTTTTTTTTGCTGTGAGGGGCCCTGACCCAGACGGGGACAGCAGTGACTGACAGCAACAGAAGGAAAAGGAACTGATTTCCTGGTTCCTTTTTCCTTTCTTCTTCTTCTTCCCCAGCAGGGGGTGAGGGAAGGGTATTTCTTCAAAGTGGAATTTTAAAACGTTCTGAATTCATATCCTTTTTAACAAAACAAAACAAAACAAAACAAGATGTAAAACTGCTTGATAAATGCAAACAAAACACTGGGAAATGTACTTGAGTTTCAACATTATGACCAGTTGGAGAGGCAGAGAGGCAGAAAGGCAGTACTTGAGGACCTACCATATTCTTAATCTTCTCAAAGTCTTTGATGTGTTTATATTATTTTCATTTTACAGATGAGGAAATAAGGTGGAGGTGGTTCAAGAAAGTCCCAGGAAAGTGCTTGAGGAAGGGATTGAATCTCATTGTTTTTCCTACAAAGAAAGCAATATAGAAAAAAAAACAAAAACAGATACCTGCCTCCCCCAAAAAAGAACACATGAACAAAGAAAGAAGGGGGGTGGGGGTTGACTCCTTAGCTATTATAAAGAGAAAAAAATGTAAAGAAAATATAAGCAGATAGATTCTGAAACACACACTGAGCGTCAGAAATACACCGAGAAAAATAGAGGCTATGTGGAAACAGACCTCTGGAGGCCAGCGGGGTAATATGTCCTGAGTAAGGAAGTGAAGCCACCTGGTGGGGACCTTGGCACCGCGGACTGCATGTGTCCTGTCTAAAAGGGCACAGTCAAGGATGGAAGAGATAGTGGCAGTGTAGTTGCCTCCTCTTACACACATGCACAGAATAACTAGGAGAGCAAAAGAAAAGGAGCCACAGACAACATATTTAATAAAACCAGGGGACAAAGGATCCCAGAATACAGGAGGCTGCAGTGACACCGCCGATGGCAACAAGGTCACCTGGGTCGCAGCCGTGTGGGAGCAGATAGAGGGAAAACAAAGACTTCCAGACGTCCTAAGAGCCAGGCACTGCAGAGACTGACAACAGTGAGTCCTTGAGAGGTGGACGTGTTACGGCGGGCACGTAGCTACATATGAGCAGAGAAACGGCGTGGGGGGGCGGGGAGGCACCAGCCAGGTGGCAGGAAACCACACATCTTGTGAACAGCGGGGGTCTATGGGCAGACAAAGAAAAGCAGGAACCTCCAGACTGACAGGAAACCACACATTTGGGGGTGATAAGTGCCCTAGAGACAGACTAAGAAAGGTGGGAAAAGGCAGGAATCTCCAGTGTCCAAATGTAACATTTTGTTCATTATGCTGTCATTACAATAAAATTAGCCTTGCAGCTAAAAGTACCCATCATGCACCCATGCCATGATACTATCAATCAAAGCTAAATAAGGAGCATTTGCATAATAAAAGAGGCAATTGAATCATGGGCAGAAAGCCTTCCCTTCCCTCTAGGGAAGGTGGAGCTGGGATGAAAATCAGGGAATTTGACCCCCAAACCTCTTCCTCCGCAATGACTATTCTGCCCCTTCATTTGTACGCCCCTTATAACCGGCTTGCCAAAGAAACTCAGGGCAGCAGCTGCTCGCTTGTCTGCCTGCTGTCCCTCTGAGAATGTATTCTTGCTTAAATAAATCCTCACTTTACTTTCTTGATCTCCCCGTCTCATTTCTGAATTCTTTCTGTGATGAGACAAGAACCTCACTTTCACCGGAAACAGTCTGGAGTACACAGAACTGGGAGAGGCCTACAAGGCTCTGCTTTGCAGGTGGCTGCACAGGGACAGAAGGGGTCTGGGTGCTGGGATAACCTGGGACCTCGAAGCTCTCCAGAATGCTCAGGAAAGAGACAGAGTCACTCATGGGGGGAACTGCTGAGAATAGTACGCAATACAACCAGGGTAGAAAGTTTGTGAGTAAAAGTGAAAAAAGGTTTAATTATCTGTGAGGGAAGTGACCGGAAGATACAGATCTCTGAAAATAAAAAGGGAGCTGGGGGCTTCCCTGGTGGCACGGTGGTTGAGAGTCCGCCTGCCGATGCAGGGGACACGGGTTCGTGCCCCGGTCTGGAAAGATCCCACATGCCGCAGAGCGGCTGGGCCCGTGAGCCATGGCCACTGAGCCTGCGCGTCCGGAGCCTGTGCTCCGCAACGGGAAAGACCACAACAGTGAGAGGCCCGCATACCGCAAAAAAATCAAAAAATAAAAAGCGAGCTGGCTGTACTGAAAGATAATAATTTTTAATACTTTGTGGAAGCAACAGAAAAGAGAGAGAAAAGTGTGGAGTGTCAAAGAAAAACAGTACCAGACACATGTTAAAGGCAGCAAAGACAGATTTTATTCAGACCAGGGCAGTAGGGCAGAAACCCAGGTACAAACTGAGCTCAACTCTGACTGGGACAAAGGTGACTGAAGTTTTTAAAGGGAGAACAGAAAGGGGCTATGAGGAAATGGAAAATCACAGAAGGGAGTTCCATGAAGAATTACTGAAAATAGTTTGAGCATGTGGGTTGGGACAAGGTACATTTTGTGGTTTGGCTGTATTATGTTTTTTTGAGTGCCAACTACAAATTAGCACTTGCCATCTACCTCTATAAGGATTAAATCATGAGCTGCTGCAGGTCCTGTCCTTCAACACACCCGAAAGGAGATCAGGGTGGAGATCAGAAATGAGGCACTCTGTGCTCTGGGAAAAAACTGGCAGAACACGTCTTCAGATAGTTAAATATTTTCAGGAGAAGATTTTATGAGCCAATTCTTGCATCTCCTTTTATCTAGAAAACACTAAAATCCTTCATGATGACGTCTGCTCCTCAAGACTAGCAGCAAGCTTCTGCAAAATATATATGATTGATTGCATGTACTCCCCCCTCACCCAAATCACATATATACTGGCCTTCCCCCCTAACTCTTTGGAGCAGTTTCTCAGAGCTATCTGAAATGCTGTCTTCCGGGCTTTAGTCCTCATTTTGCCCCAAATAAAACTTAACTCACAACTCTCACATTGTGCAATTTTTTTCAGTCGACATGAACAAAGATTCAGCACAGTAGCCTAGGGTCACCTGTTGAGACATGGCCTAGTGCAGGTGGAAGCCAGGCTAATGCTTAGCCGAGTCTCTTACCATGGTGTGGGCAAATCCTCTGTGCTATAGAGGAGTCCATGGTTCACAGTAGCTGGGAGAGCTGGCCCACCCCATCTCCTGCACAGGGTAGAAAAAAATCTCATACTTTAGTGGAAAATTATGCATATTCTATAGCACACCCTTTGCCTTATTAGACTGATTCTGTGGGAGTCCTTTTACAACTTTGTAAGTAGTTTGTAACTGATGGACACGTGGATTCTGTCCTGTCTTATACCCATCGACACAAGTGCAAAACGTTTGTCTTCATTTGCAATTCATTTCAACACTCCTTTACTCCACATACATTAGTGTTTTTCTGAGTTTTTCTTTGAATGGGTTATAACATCCACCTGGTTCCCTTGTTGATTAACAAATAGATTAAAATTTTTAACATGTGTTCATATTTACATCTGCATGAGAGTCATGATTTTACCTGTTTCTGAAAATCATCTTTTAACATCAGAACTTCCTCCAAAATGTATGAAAACCCATCCTACTTAAATATGAGTAAACAGAGGAAGATTGTGGTCAAAGAATAAGAAAAACCGGATAATTACCCGAGTAATATATCTATGAAAAGCAATAACACCTTAGAAATATGTAGCCCCAGTGAGAGGAAAACTATTACCTAATATTTCAAAATGAGCTAGAAAACTGAAAAAAAAATAGCAGTTAAGATAGAATGGTATAAAACAGAATTAGACAATCCCAAGAATGAATTACAGATAAAATTAATAGGCACAATAGAAAATTACTGTTAGAGAAGTATAGAGTGAAAAGAGAGAAAAAAAGAAAAACAATGAAAGAGAAATGAGGAAGTTAAAAGAAAAGACTTGTGACTTCCCTGGTGGCACAGTGGTTAAGAATCTGCCTGCCACTAGTCCCCTCCACCAGGAAACCTACTGAACCAACCTTAGCCACTGGGACAGACACCAAAAACAATGGGAACTACGAACCTGCAGCCTGTGAAAAGGAGACCCCCAGACACAGTAAGATAAGCAAAATGAGAAGACAGAGAAACACACAGCAGGTGAAGGAGCAAGGCAAAAACCCACCAGACCTAACAAATGAAGAGGAAATAGGCAGTCTACCTGAAAAAGAATTCAGAATAATGATAGCAAAGATGATCCAGAATCTTAGAAATAAAATGGAGAAAATATAAGAAACGTTTAACAAGGACGTAGAAGAACTAAAGAGCAAACAAACAGTGATGAACAACACAATAAATAAAATTAAAAATTCTCTAGGAGGGATCAATAACAGAATAACTGAGGCAGAAGAACGGATAAGTGACCTGGAAGATAAAATAGTGGAAATAACTACTGCAGAGCAGAATAAAGAAAAATGAATGAAAAGAATTGAAGACAGTCTCAGAGACTGCTGGGACAACATTAAACACAACAACATTCGAATTATAGGGGTCCCAGAAGAAGAAGAGAAAAAGAAAGGGACTGAGAAAATATTTGAAGAGATTATAGTTGAAAACTTCCCTAATATGGGAAAGGAAATAGTTAATCAAGTCCAGGAAGCACAGAGAGTCCCATACAGGATAAATCCAAGGAGAAACACTCGAAGACACATATTAATCAAACTGTCAAAAATTAAATACAAAGAAAACATATTTAAAAGAAACAAGGGAAAAGAAAAAGAAAAAACACACAAGGGAATCCCCATAAGGTTAACAGCTGATCTTTCAGCAGACACTGTGCAAGCCAGAAGGGAGTGGCTGGACATATTTAAAGTAATGAAGGAGAAAAACCTACAACCAAGATTATTCTACCCAGTAAGGATCTCATTCAGATTTGATGGAAAAATTAAAACCTTTACAGGCAAACAAAAGCTAAGAAAATTCAGCACCACCAAACCAGCTTTACAACAAATGCTAAAGGAACTTCTCTAGGCAGGAAACACAAGTGAAGGAAAAAACCTACAATAACAAACCCAAACAATCAAGAAAATGGTAATAGGAACATACATATCGATAATTACTTTAGATGTAAATGGATTAAATGTTCCAACCAAAAGACATAGACTTGCTGAATGGATACGAAAACAAGACCCATATATATGCTGTATACAAGAGACCTAGGGACACATACAGACTGAAAGTGAGGGGATGGAAAAAGATATTCCATGCAAATGGAAATCAAAAGAAAGCTGGAGTAGCAATTCTCATATCAGACAAAATAGACTTTAAAATGCAGACTATTACAAGGGACAAAGAAGGACACTACATAATGATCAAGGGATCAATCCAAGAAGAAGATATAACAATTGTCAATATTTATACAGCCGACATGGGAGCACCTCAATACATAAGGCAAATGCTAACAGCCATAAAAGGGGAAATCAGCAGTAACACATTCATAGTAGGGGACTTTAACACCCCACTTTCAACAATGGACAGATCATCCAAAATGAAAATAAATAATGAAACACAAGCTTTAAATGACACATTAAACAAGATGGACTTAATTGATATTTAGGATATTCCATCCAAAAACAACAGAATACACTTTATTCTCAAGCGCTCATGGAACATTCTCCAGGATAGATCATATCTTGGGTCACAAATCAAGCCTTGGTAAATCTGATAAAATTGAAATCATAGCAAGTATCTTTTCTGACCACAACACTATGAGACTAGATACCAATTACAGGAAAAAATCCATAAAAACTACAAACACATGGAGGCTAAATAATACATTACTTAATAACCAAGAGATCACTGAAGAAATCAAAGAGGAAATCAAAAAATACCTAGAAACAAATGAGAATGAAAACACAACCACCCAAAACCTATGGGATGCAGCAAAATTAGTTCTAAGAGGGAAGTTTATAGCAATAGAATCCTACCTTAAGCAACAAGAAACATCTCAAATAAACAACCTAACCTTTCACCTAAAGAAATTAGAGAAAGAAGAACAAAAATACCCCAAAGTTAGCAGAAGGAAAGAAATCATAAAGATCAGATCAGAAATAAATGAAAAAGAAATGAAGGAAACGATAGCAAAGATCAATAAAACTAAAACCTGGTTCTTTGAGAAGATAAATAAAATTGATAAACTATTAGCCAGACTCAACAAGAAGAAAAAGGAGAAGACTCAAATCAATAGACTCAGAAATGAAAAAGGAAAAGTAATAACTGGCACTGCAGAAATACAAAGGATCAAGAGAGATTACTACAAGCAACTCTATAGCAATAAAACGGACAAACTGGAAGAAATGGACAAATTCTTAGTAATGCACAACCCTCCGAGACTGAACCAGGAAGAAATAGAAAATATGAACAGACCAATCACAACTAATGAAATTGAAACTGTGATTAAAACTCTTCCAACAAACAAAAGCCCAGGACCAGATGGCTTCACAGGTGAATTCTGTCAAACATTTAGAGAATAGTTAACACCTATCCTTCTCAAACTCTTCCAAAATATATCAGAGGGAGGAACACTCCCAAACTCATCTACGAGGCCACCATCACCCTGATACCAACACCAGAAAAAGATGTCACAAAGAAAGAAATCTACAGGCCAATATCACTGATGAACATAGATGCATAGATGCAAAAGTCCTCAACAAAATACCAGCAAACAGAATGCAACAGCACATTAAAAGGATCATACACCACGATCAAGTGGGGTTTATCCCAGGAATGCAAGGATTCTTCAATATATGCAAATCAATCAATGTGATACACCATATTAACATATTGAAGGAGAAAAACCATATGATCATCTCAATAGATGCAGAGAAAGCTTTCGACAAAATTCAATGCTCATTTATGATAAAAACCCTCTAGAAAGTAGGCATAAAGGGAACTTTCCTCAACATAATAAAGGCCATATATAAAACCCATAGCCAACATCATCCTCAATGGTGAAAAACTGAAACCACTTCCACTAAGATCAGGAACAAGACAAGGTTGCCCACTCTCACCACTCTTATTCAACATAGTTTTGGAAGTTTTAGCCACAGCAATCAGAGAAGAAAAAGAAATAAAAGGAATCCAAATCGGAAAAGAAGAAGTAAAGGTGTCTCTTTTTGCAGATGACATGATACTGTACATAGAGAATCCTAAAGACTCTACCAGAAAACTACTAGAGCTAATTAATGAATTTGGTAAAGTAGCAGGATACAAAATTAATGCACAGAAACCTCTTTCATTCCTATACATTAATGATGAAAAATCTGAAAGGGAAATTAAGAAAACACTCCCATTTACCATTGCAACAAAAAGAATAAAATATCCAGGAATAAACCTACCTAAGGAAATAAAAGACCTGTATGCAGAAAATTATAAGACACTGATGAAAGAAATTAAAGATGATGCAAATAGATGGAGAGATATACCATGTTCTTGGATTGGAAGAATCAACATTGTGAAAATGACTCTACTACCCAAAGCAATCTACAGATTCAATGCAATCCCTATCAAACTACCACTGGCATTTTTCACAGAACTAGAACAAAAAATTTCGCAATTTGTATGGAAACACAAAAGACCCCGAATAGCCAAAGCAATCTTGAGAAAGAAAAATGGAGCTGGAGGAATCAGGCTCCCTGACTTCAGACTATACTACAAAGCTACAGCAATCTAGACAGTATGGTACTGGCACAAAAACAGAAATATAGATCAATGGAACAGGATAGAAATCCCAGAGATAAACCTGCACATATGGTTCACCTTATCTTTGATAAAGGAAACAAGAATATACAGTGGAGAAAAGACAGCCTCTTCAATAAATGGTGCTGGGAAAACTAGACAGCTATATGCTCTAACACACCATTGTAAAGCAATTATATTCCAATAAAGATGTTTAAGAAAAAAAAAGAAGTAACAACAACAACAACAAAAAAAGAATCTGCCTGCCAGTGCAGGGGACATGGGTTCGATCCCTGGTCCGGGAAGATCCCACATGCTGCGGAGCAACTAAGCCCATGCACCACAACTACGGAGCCTGCGCTCTAGAGCCCACAAGCCACAATTACTGAAGCCCTGACAACCAAGTAGCAATGAGCATCCTTAGCACTCACTGTGGTCTCTAAATATCATTTCTCTCTAAAATGAACCAGCGCTCCTCAGAGAAATAGGTATTTGAAGATCTGGCAAAAGAAATGTCAAAGACAAATCTGGGGCATCGTGTCATGACTGTGAAACCAAGAATCTATCAGACTGTTGGGAGCGTGTCAATGGACATAAGAGCCTATCTGGAGGGGCTTTCATTGGCCAAAGCAAGATTAATTTGAGCATTAAGAATATTCACTGAAATAGATTGAAAGAAATCACACAAAATATATGACATCTCTAAGTTCAAAATGATACTTTTAAAAATCTCATTGGTTTCCTTCAACTCATTATGCTGAAAACTAATAAAGAATAAGATTTAAGCATTTACTTGCCTTACCTGCATGGATTAGATTTCAGGGAAATAAAATAGCATGGAAAATTTCTTCTATATAAAAGAATCATAGCGAAGGAATGATAGCATTAGAAGTTCACGAATTTGCAGTCCCTAATGAAATAGTATAACCATGTCAGTGTTTCTCAACTTACTTTTCATTATCACCTCCCTAAGGAGTCTTTTTAGACATTTTTTCTCCCTAATCACACCCTACTCCCATGAAATTTTAATACCACAAATATACTGTATACCTACCTATGTAGTATATGTTCTCCTATGCTTTATGCATAGGAAAAGACAAGATTTTTTCGAACCCCATCCAAGAACAATATTTTGCATCATCACCCCACTAAGAATGCTTGGTCTAGACAATAATCATCGACGGTATGATGGTGAACTTTACTGCAGTGAGATCCACTGACACCATCTGAACTTGCTAATCATTCTTAAAAGCGTTGAACAGTAGACATGATACAAAGCAATAGGAAATAAACAGCACTACCAATGAGTCACACTTGCAAACAAAAAGAAAAGAATAAATTTGATTCTAGCCAAGCCTTTAACTCTAACTGGTTTAGAGGAAATACAAAGATAGACAAGCATGTTAAATACAGCAGGCAGAAACAGTTAAACCTAGAATATGCAAAGTTTTACAGGAGAAATGACCCAGTTTCTTCAATAAATGGAAAATATGAAAAAGAAAAGAGGGAGAAGGAACTCTTGTAGATAAAGAAATTTCGGAGACATGTCAACCACATGCAGTATGTGGGTCTTATTGAACATAATTTAGACATTAGATGATATTAAGGAATTGTTACTAATTTTGTTGAGTGTCATAATGCATTGTGGTTATGCTTTTTAAAGGTCTTCATCTCTTAGAAAGTAATACTATTGTATTTATGGGTGGAATCATATGATGTCTTGAACTTGACTTAAACTATTTCAGCCCTCCCATCCCCCTGCCAAAAAAAAAGAAAGTTTGGGATATAAATTGAGGAAACATGGAACTTCCCTGGTGGTCCAGTGGTTAAGAGTCTACCTGCCAATGCAGGGGACATGGGTTCAAGCCCTGGTCCGGGAAGATCTCACATGCCTCGGAGCAACTAAGCCCGTGTGCCACAACTACTGAGCCTGTGCTCTAGAGCCCACACACCACAACTACTGAAGCCCGCACGCCACAACCACTGAAGCCCGCATGCCACAACTACTGAAGTCCATGCACCTAGAGCCCGTGCTCCGCAACAAGAGAAGCCACCGCAGTGAGAAGCCCGTGCACCACAACAAGGAGTGGCCCCTGCTCATGGCAACTAGAGAAAGCCCACATGCAGCAACGAAGACCCAACGCACCCAAAACTAAATAAATACATAATAAAAATAAATTATAAAAAATTATTTTAAAAAAAATGAAATTGAGGAAACAAGAAAAGCAGATGTTAAAAATTGTCAATTTGTGTGATGATACAGGGAGGTGCCCTTATATTATTCTCATCTCTACTTCTCAGTATGTTAGAAAGCTTTCATAATAAAAAGGTCTTTTTTTAAATTGTTATTTGCTTAACTGAAACATTCAAAACTAAATATAAAATAAAGAGGACAGCTAACTGATACTTCATGGGAATTAGAGGTCAGTGCTTTCAAATATTCTCATTTTTCAAAAAGCTTGAAATTGGGTTTTTATGGAAACTCTCCCAATTTTTAAGTGTTAGCAGCAAATTCTGCATTTTTAAAGATCCCTGAACAGCCTCATTGTGGATCCAGTGTAACTTGTGAGCCCTTCATCTGGGACTTAGGGAAAAAAGCCAAACCTCATTGCTCTGATTAAAAGTAGTCCTTTCCACACTGGGAATAACTTGTCTGCTTTTAGTTTTAAACCTCATGGTTATTTTTGAAATGTCACTTTATTTTGCAAAGGCCAACTGAAACAATTGATCTTAAAAATGCATTTCCAGGTCTCATTTTCCCACTGTGCCTGAAAGCACTACCGCTGTTCAGTCCTCCCTGTCCCAATTTCCCTGTGACACTGCCGCTGTCCCCTGGGCCTCCTTGGCTCTCCTCCACCCCCATCACCACTCCGCCACTTTTTCTTTAATTGAAGTATAGTTAATTTACAATGTTGTGTTAGTTTCATGTGTACAGCAAAGTAATTCCATTCTACATATGTGTTTTTCATATTCTTTTCCATTATAGGTTATTACAAGGTATTGAATAGAGTTCCCTGTGCTATACAGTAGGACCTTGTTGTTTATTTATTTTGTATATAGTAGTGTGTATCTGTTAATCCCAAACTCCTACTTTATCCCTCCCTCCCTGCCACCACTTTCCTCTTTAAAACTCTAAGTTTGTTTTCTATGTCTCTGAGTCTATTTCTGTTTTGTAAATAAGTTCATTTGTATCATTTTGATTAGATTCTACGTATAAGTGATATCATATATTTGTCTTTCTCTGTCTGACTTACTTCACTCAGTATGGTAATATCTAGATCCATCCATGTTGCTGCAAATGGCAATATTTCATTCTTTTTTATAGCTGAGAAATATTCCATTGACTATATACCACATCTTCTTTCTCCATTCATCTGTTGATGGGCACTTAGCTTGCTTGGCTATGAACATTGGGGTGCATATATCTTTTCAAATTAGTGTTTTCCCTAAATATATGCTCAGGAGTGGGATTGCTGGATTATATGGTAGCTCTATTTTTAGTTTTTTAAGGAACCTCCATAGTGTTCTCCATAATGCTGCTCCAGTTTACAGTCCCACCAATGGTGTAAGAGTGTTCCCTTTTCTCCACACCGTCTCCAGGATTTATTATTTGTAGACTGTTTGATGATGGTCATTCTGACCAGTGTGAGGTAGTACCTCATTGTAGTTTTGATTGGCATTTCTCTAATAATTAGTGATGTTGAACATCTTTTCATGTGCCTGTTGGCCATCTGTATGTCTTCTTTGGAGAAATGTCTATTTAGGTCTTTTACTCATCTTTTGATTGGGTTGTTTTGTTTTTTGATATTGAGCTATATGAGCTATTTGTATATTTTGGAAATTACAAATGCAAAATGATGGACCCTTGTTGGTTGCATCATTTGCAAATATTTTCTCCCAGTCCATATGTTGTCTTTCCATTTTGTTTATGCTTTCCTTTGCTGTGCAAGAGTTTACATGTTTGATTAGGTCTCATTTGTTTACTTTTGCTTTTGTTTCTTTTGCCTTTCCTCATCCTCCTTTTAATGCTCTTTCCTCCCTCCTCTGTGTCCCCCCAGTCCACACAAGACGGGGCTCCCATTTCATCTTGCACACTCCCAAGGGCAGGCCCTGTGATTTGCGTTACCCTCATCATTCCCATGACTCCTAAGTCCCCCTCTCCAGCCCACCCTCCTGATAATCTTCCAAGACGCCTCAGTGACATCTCAACCGCACAGTGTTCCGACCAGGAGCACCGTCTTTCTTTCCCTGCCACTCCCCTCTCCTGCAGCCGCTGTGAACAGCACTGCCATGCTCAGAAACCATAACTTGGGATATCAAATACCTGTATGATTTCAAATGTGGGTCTATGTTTTTTTCATTTATTCATTTAACAAACACTTATTGAATGCCTACCATGTGCCAGGCACTGTCTGGGCACTGGAGACATGAGAACAAGACCTTGCTCTGATGCAGCTGACAGTATAAAGACAACTCCATGATATATTAGCAGGGCAAGGTGATAGGGAGTGACTTTGAGCAGGTGACTTTGGAGCAGACCCTTGGACGAAGTGGGGAGTCAGCCGTGTGGATATTTGGGGAAGAGGATTCCAGGCAGAGGAAACAGCATGTACAAAGGCCGCGAGGCAGCAGTGAACCGAAAGTAGGCCAGGAAGGCTGGAACTGAGTGAGTGAGAGGGGATGGTGAGAGAAGGGATTAGAGAAGTGGCAAGGAGCTGGATGCTGCAGGATCTTAGCAGTCATGGGAAAGGCTCTGGGTTTAGTTCTAGTGCAGTTGGAGGCCATTGGAGGGCCTTGGGCAAAGGGATGACATTATCTCAATAGACATTTATGTCATATCTCTCTGGTTTCTGGTTGGAGAATAAACTGTAGGAGGACAAGACACAAGGAGATCAGTGAACTAGCATTTCCATGAGACCCTATTCTCAGAGATTCCTTGCTCTCACCTGGACTGTTCATTGCACTCTAAAAATGTCTGTGGTTATCATCACTGGGAAGTGAATGCCAGTGTATTCCGAAGGCCCTGGATGACCCGTTTAGAACTGGGTACCTGCACCAAACTTCACAGCTCCTGATTGTGTGTTGTCCATGATGGCCCCCAGGGGTACCACTTTAGTTGTCACAAGCTAAGAAGGTGAGAAGCTGAGTTCTGCCTGGATCAGGGCCCTTGCCTGGATCTCTCTTCCCTGAGTCATTCTGGCATCTAGCTCCTTCTCTTACTTTGGGTCTTAGCCTAAGTATGAGCCTTCAGAGGCTTCTCCTGTGACACCCTATATATGTCGAGCCCGCCTGTTATTCTCTGCCACCATGGCCTGTCCATTTTCATGGCACTTATCACATGTCACATTCATGCGTGTGCTTGCATTCTATTGATAGATCATGACCTGTCTTGCCCTACTAGACTGGAGAACCAGGTCTACCATCTTGCAAGCATGAGAAGGAAAGAGATTCTCAGAGAGGCCACCTGGAAGTCCTGACAAACAGAGCTGGGGCATCCAGCCTGGAACTGTCAACCTCCAGATTTCCTGTCAAACGAGGACATTAAAAAAACCCCAATGTTTAGCCACTTTTGTTAGGTATTTTGTTCACACAGCCAAAAGCATCTCAATGGATACACCTCATTTTACAGAAGAGGAAACTGTCTCTGCTGAATGATGTCGCCGAAGAACCATCTATGCCTTCCCCCTTGCTACTCTTTCCACTGACGTGCCTACTTCTCCCTGACACTATATCCTCCAGGCAAGGACAGACTTGTCCTTGGAGGCCCCCTCCCAAGCCCTCTCTTCTAAGAAACCTTTGCTCCCACCAACCATTGGTATCTCCCCCACCTGGAGGATTGTTTGTGATGGCCCAGCAGCAGCAGCAGTGCAGAGATTCCTTCTAGAGAGAGAGGACTTCAACATTTGCATTTTCAAAAGCCATAATGATTTTTCCATGTTGCAATTAGTGATAATTATTTTATTTTCTGCTGAGTCTATGCCAAAAAAGCAGCTCATTACCCCAGAGTCCTCAAAGGTAGCCCTGTGCCCCGGGGACTCTCCAGGCCTGCAGGGGAGGAAGGGCCTTTTCTGTGCTCACTTAGAGATCACATCCTGAGGGTGCTGAGGTTGCTCTGGGCCCAGCTACAGCTAACTGGCTGTGACCTTGGGCAAGTCACCTCTCTCTGAGCCTTGGATGCTTCCTCAGCAAAGTGAGGCTGTTGGACTCAGCAGATCTTCCTGTCCCAGCCTCTGGGGACATCGTTCTGAGTCTGTGAGGCATCAAGGAACTGCCCATTGAATTCTGAGCTCATTTCTCTAGTCAACTGTGCTCTCTCCCCAGGAACTGTGGGAGACATGGAGAGCCCAGGACTAGATGGAATTTCATGGATAGGTTATTGTGGGGAAAACTTCATCTGTGCAGCATTTTCCCCTCTTGTTTTTCATCAAGTCCTCTCAAGGACCCTGGGACATGGGGAAAGAATAGTCTTTTCAACAGATTTTGCTGGGACAACTAGACATCCACATGGAAAGGAATGAAGTTGGACCCCTACCTCACACCATATACAAAACTTAACTCAAAGTGGACCAAAGACCTACATATAAGGGATAGAACTATAGAACTCTTATATTTACATAGGGGTACATATTTGTGATCTCGGACTAGCCAAAGATGTCTTAGGCATGACACCAAAGGCACAGACAATGACAATAACAAAAATAGATAAATTGGACTTTATCAAAATTATAAACTTTTGTGCTTCAAAGAACACTATCAAGGAAGTGAAAAGACAACCCACAGAATAGGATAAAATATTTGCAGCTCTTATATCTGATAAAGGACTTATATCTAGAATATATAAAGAACACTTACAACTCAGTAATAAAAATATGAATAACCCAATTAAAAAATGGGCAAAGAACTCAAGTAGACATTTGTTCAAAGAAGATATACAAGAGGCCAATAAGCACATGAAAGGATGCTCGACATCATTAGTTATCACAGAAATGTAAGTCAAAATCACAATGAGATACCACTTCACAGCCACTAGGTTGGCTAGAATAAAAAAGATGGACAGTAAGTGTTGGCTCATGAGGAGGTGGAAGCTTGGAACTCTCATAGCACTGTTGATAAAAACGTCAAATGGTGCAGCTGCTTTGGCAAACAATCTGGCAGTTCCTCCAAGAGTTAAATATAGAGTCACCACATGACCCAGAAATTCCACTCCTAGGAATATACTCAGGAGAATTGAAAACATATGTCCACACAAAAACTTGAACATACATGTTCATAGGAATAACTTATGCATAGTAGCTAAGAAGTGGAAACAATCCAAAAGTCCATCAGCTGATGGATGGATAAACAAAATGTGGTATATCCATACAATGGGACATTATTTGGCAATAAGAAGAAATGAAGTTCTGATTTATGGTACAATATGGGTGAATTAAAAACTTTATGGTAAGTGAAAGAAGCCAGACACAAAAGACCATTTAGTATATGATTTCATTTGTATGAAATGTCCAGACTAGACTGATTGCTAGAGATTACGCACTTCCAGGTGGTGGGGGAAGGAGGAAATGGGGAGTGACCGCTAATGGGAATGGGACATCTTTTGGGGATGATGAAAGGTTCTGGAATTAGATAGTGGTGATGGTTGCACAACCTTGTGAATCTACTAAAAACCACTGAACTGTACGCTCATAAAGCGTAAATTTTATGGGATGCAAATTATATCTTAATTTTAAAAAAAGAACCCTGGGAGATACAGCCTTCTCTCTCTGCCCTAGCCTGTCTATACTTCCTCTGCCCACACTCTAATGCCAGCTCCACCCTGAATTGAAGTTGTGGCCCTGGGACTAGCCCTCTCTTGCCCCACTGGGCACCCAGAGTGCTACTTTTAAAGTGCAAATAACGTCTTGTCCCTGCCCTAGGTAAAGCGCTCTCATTGCATTGGAATCAAATCTAGTCTTCCTGTGGCCTACAGGGCCCTGCGTGATTTTTCCCCTGCCTGCCTTGACCTCACCCTCACTCCACTTCCCCCTTATCACCATGCTCTGGACACACTGGCCTTCTCTGTGCTCCTCAAGCCCCAGGCTTGTTCCTATTTTGCGGCCTTTAGCTGGCTATTCTCTCTGTCAAGATTCCTGTTCCCACAGATCTCTGCATGAATCTAGCACAGTACCTGGCATGTAGTAAGATCTCAATTGTATGTGTTGAATGAATAAACAAATTGTCATGCATCTGCCACTTACCAGGGGTGTGCCCTTTTTGTCAAGGTGCCTGACTGTCCCAAGCCTCTGTTTCTTAATCTGTAGAATGGGACCTCATAGGACCAGTTATGGGAACTCGGTGAGATGAGGCACAGAAAGCCCAAACAGTAACTTCTTTTCTTATGCGGTAAAATGCCCAAGTAGGAGGGACGTCTTTTGTGGTTTGAGGGGAATATGTGAATACTGGACCCCAGAGTAAATTTTGCATTTAGGTCCCCATCATCAAAGGCAACCCCATGAAGGGGCCAGGCCGCTTATGGACTTGGGCTTACATCACAACTCACAACCCATGGAGAGAGGGGTCCAAGGTGGGAAACACGTCTGATTCACCTCTGTGTCCCGGTGGTACCACTGAGAGAAAGACCCAGATTCCGCATCCTCAGGACCATGACCCCAATGGCCACCCAAAAATGGATCCTCCTGCAGAAGTGGTTACGGCCTATGAAGTGGGTCCTTAAAACATACCCAACACCTTGCTGTGAGCTTTCTTGCCTGGAACAGGCAGATTGGGAAGCAGGGCTCCCACTTTTGGGAAGAGTAGAGGACCTTTTGGAAGGCATCCACCTTTGAAGGCCCATCGTGGGAAAGCGATGGGCGTGTTGTCTGCAGCTGAGCCCCTGGGAGCCCCAAGACCAGGCCACATCTGACTGGGGCCTAAAAACAGCCCTGCCACCCGGGAAGCTGGCCTGGGCTGGCATCCAGGCCAGCTGTTCTGAGACCCGCTGGAAGCAGGCCACTGGGGTGTTTCTGTGGTCTGCATCCAACGCCTGCCCCATAAAAATACAATGCTTTTCACTGCCCTGGACAAAGCACTGAATGCACTTTCCCTTTCGGAGCTTCAACTTCTTCCTCCAGGGCAATGGAATTGAACAGAGTGTCCTGTCTCCAGTCGGTTGAGGAGGAGAGATTTGATGTTCTGGGAGGACTCTGGAGGCTGTGTCCTGGAGAGCGGCAGGCAGGCCTAGATCAGACGCCATTTTGGCTTTTATCGGGTGTGCCACCGCGGACAGGTCATTGACCTCTCTGAACCTCTTTCCTTATTTAAATTGGGGACATAAAGCTCCAGTCCACAGAACTGTCTAAAGGACTAAGATGCTGTATATAATGACTCCCACAGACAAAATTTTAGAAGCTATTATAGGAAAATTGCCATCAATAGTGGAATAGGAAAAACCTTTTTTGGATAATATACAAAAAAAGCACAAAGCACAAGGGAAAGGAGTTGGTTTGACTAAAATGTAAAACTTCTGAGTGAAAATGGCCAACCAGAAAGTGAAATTGATTAGTCAAAGGCAGGGAAAAGGTATTTGCAATACATAACCAACAAAAGATTGATATACAGAATACTATAAAGAATTCCTATAAATCAAGAAGAAAAAAAGCAGACAACTGTATGAAAAAATGGGCAAAATGACCAAGAAATTCACAGAAGAGGAAAAGAAAAGGGCCAAAACACAAACGAAAAAATGCCTGACTTCGTTAGTTATCGGGGAGATGTAAATACTAAGTTACAAAATACGAATTCACACCTGTCAGATTGGCAAAATTTAAAAAGTCTGACCACCTTAGAATGATAAAGTTGGAGTAAAACAGTGAGGTTATCAACCATAAGTAAGATTGTAAAGGCATATCTGACCCGTCAATTTATTTTGAAACACCTCTAGTCACAGGTAGCGACGAAAACAAGCTAAAAACCGAGGTCTTCCTCTACTGTTTCCAAGCAAAACAGAGGCCAAACCCAGAGGTGTTCTTGCTGATTAAATGCAACAGAGGCAACATAGGAAGGAATCTGGAACCAGAATGAGCAACTAGCTAATGGCACCTTTGTCTACAAGAAGGATGTGATCTTTTCTTACGTTCTCAAGAGGAACTTACCCATAGTTGCCTGAGAGCACTTTCCCTCCATCATCTAAACTCCAGAGACACTAGATCTGATCAACATAGCTGTATTTGTAATTTCCCAAATGAATACCAAAGTTAGACAAGAGTCAGGGTGGCAGGAAAGATAACACTCAAGGAAAAATAACACGTATTTTCTGCAAACCTAGCAATAATTGCTCGATGGCCTTTCCCCATTAGACTGCAAGGTTCTTAAGAGCAGCAGTAATAATAATAACTTCTCATGTTGCGTTAAAAAAAAAAAATTCTGACCATACAAGTGTTCAGAAGATGTGAAACAACCAGAGCGCTTATACACGAGTGAGGGGTATAAATTAATACAACCAATTTGGAACAGTTTGGCATTATCTAGAAAATCTGAACATACATATATCATGTGAACCAACAATTCTGCCCTTAAGTATATACCCCAGAAAATCTTGGGCACCTACATACCAGGAAAAATGTGCATAAAATAATTGTGATAACCCCAAACTGGCAAACAAATGTACATCAACTGCAGAAGGGAGGGGTTAGCAAACTTTTTCTGCAAAAGGCTAAATAGTAAATATTTAGGCTCTGTGGGCCATACATTCTCTGCCACAATTAATCAACTCTCCTTCGGAGAGTGAACATAGCCATAGACAATATGTAAATGAATGGACTGGGCTGTGTTCTAATAAAACTTTATTTATAAACTACAGGCATTCGGTTGGATTTGGCCCCATGGGCAGTAGCTTGCAGACCCCTGCTTGAATGATCATATAAATTGTGGTATATTCATACAATGGAATAATACTTTCCAACAAAAAAGTTACAGAACAACATGGATGAATCTTAAAAAGGTATTTTTGAGCAAAAGAAGTCAGATATAAGAGGACACATATTTTTCATTCTATTTATAGAAAACTCAAAAGCAGGCATTAAGCTGGAGTGTTTAAGAATGTATAACTAAATAACAAAAGGATGAAGAACATTAATGTAGCTCTTACCATAAAAGGCAGGACAATGGTTATGTTTGGCAGGGATGGAAGGGTGTGTAATTGAAAAGGGTAGGGTCTACGGCCATATCACCCTGAAAGCACCCGATCTTGTCTGATCTCAGAAGCTTAATCAAGTTTGGGCCTGGTTAGTACTTGAATGGGAAAGGGGTTGGCTTCTGGGGCACTGACCAGTTTTCGTTTCTTGGCCTGGGTGGTGGTTACATGGATGTTCATTTTAGAACAATTCATTAAACTGTACATTTGTATTGCATGTACCTTTCTGAACATGTATTATTTTTCACCACAAAAAAAGTTTTTAAAAATATGAGAACTTCTAACGTTGATTCTCACATCCCTGCACTCTGTGAGAGCAAATTTCCCTGGTGAGGGTAGCTGCCTAGAGCCCAGCAGAGAAGGTGGAAGAGCTGGAACTGCTGTAGCCTTCTTATGATATGAAGCCTGGTAATAAAGCATAGCCAAGAGAAGGGGAGAGAAAGAAACTGGGTACCGGATCAAGTCATGCCAACCAGTAATCATACCTCATCTGTCCTGGTTTAGGTAAGATGTTCTCTGCTAAAAACTCTTCAGCAGGCCCCAAGTGTCTGGTAACAATGTCCAAACTCCACCCTTTGGCATCCAAGGCCTTCCTGATCTGGCTTCAATCTGCAATTCCAGCTTCCAGGCTCTGCACTTCTCCCTATCATCCAATG
The DNA here is from genome assembly GCF_003031525.2 of Neophocaena asiaeorientalis asiaeorientalis. Taxonomy (NCBI): domain Eukaryota; kingdom Metazoa; phylum Chordata; class Mammalia; order Artiodactyla; family Phocoenidae; genus Neophocaena; species Neophocaena asiaeorientalis. The sequence continues at coordinate 301,191 of NW_020173979.1, read as the reverse complement.
TTCCATCTGCTTTACACCACTCACCCTTCAGCAACAAACCAGCAATTTTCCTTCTTCTTCTTCTTCTTCTTTTTTTTTTTTTTTTTTTTGTGGTACGCGGGCCTCTCATTGTTGTGGCCTCTCCCATTGCGGAGCACAGGCTCCGGACACGCAGGCTCAGCGGCCATGGCTCACAGGCCCAACCGCTCCGTGGCATGTGGGATCTTCCCGGACTGGGGTACGAACCCGTGTCCCCTGCATCGGCAGGCGGACTCTCAATCACTGCGCCACCAGGGAAGCCCAATTTTCCTTCTTCTTAAAAGCTTTTGTATATGCTGTACCTTCTGCTTCAAATGGCATTCTTTACACACAGACATGCACACAGAATAAAACTTCCTAACAGTCTTAGATGTCCAAAGACAGTGAGTTTCCATCACAGGGTATCACAGGCAGAAAGAAGGGCATTCAGAGGGGATGTTACAGAGAGAATTCAAGACATCAGATAGGGTTTGCTTCAGTTCAGGGTTTCTCCAGTCTGGGGGTTGATGACTTACCTATGTCAAAGTCACCAGGGGGTGATTATCAAAATATAGATTCACAGATCAAAACTTTAGCCCAGACCTACAGAACCAGAATCTCTGGGGATGGGCCCCAGGAATCTTCCCCTTTCTCAAGATCTCTATTCTAGGGATAAGGAAGATACGGTATCTAACTATCTGTCTATCTATCTGTCTACATGGCTGAGTAATATTCTATTGTATATATATAAAAAGATGAAATAATGCCATTTGCAGCAACATGGTTGGACCTAGAGATTATAATACTGAGTGAAGTTAGTCTAACAGAGAAAGACAAATATCGTATGATAGCAATCATATGTGGAATCTAAAAAAAAATGATACAAATGAACTTATTTACAAAACAGAAATAGACTCACAGGCATAGAAACCAAACTTATGCTTGCCAAAGTGGGGGAGGTATAAATTAGAAGTTTGGGATTTACAGATGCACACTACCATATATAAAATAGACAAGCAACAAGGACATACTGTATGGCACAGGGAACTATATTTAATATCTTGCAATAACCTATAATGGAAAAGAATCTTATATATATGTGTATATATGTATAGCTGAATCACTTGAAACTAACACAACATTGTAAATCAACTATACTTCAATGAAAGAAAGAAAGAGAGAAAAGAAAAGAAAGAAAGAAATTTAGCTATTACCGAAAAAGAAAATCTCCATTCTAATGTTTGCTAACATTTGAGAACTTCTGGTCTAGAAGAATATCCAACCCCTTTTCACCCCGCGATCTTACAAAGTCTGGTTGGTTATCAAAGTCTCAACATCCCTCCCACCACTTCCCTTCACAGGGGAATTCCTGACTCCTATCTTTTTTTCCCTGTGAACTCTGATCCTTGGAAATCATTTCTATTGGACTGCTTTAGATGGGAGGGGAGGGTTCACGTTAAAGGTTTCATCAGAGGGAATTCCATTGCCTCACCTATTCCCCGAAATACTGCACGTGTGTACATGCATACTCCTGTACCATAAATAGCTGTGCTCACTGCTTCTCCAAGAACAGAGTATGTAAATCTGCTTAACATAAATTAAGCTTCTGCATTTTCCCCTATCCTGTTCCCTCTGCTACAAATGCCATTTACTTCTGCATCCTTTTAACACACATTCATTGAATACCTACTGTTTGCCAGCTATCTAGAGGGTGCTGGGGATACTGAGATTAAAAACAGACCCAGTGGGCTTCCCTGGTGGCGCAGTGGTTGAGGGTCTGCCTGCCGATGCAGGGGACACGAGTTCGTGCCCCGGTCCGGGAAGATCCCACATGCCGCGGAGCGGCTGGGCCCGTAAGCCATGGCCACTGAGCCTGCGCGTCCAGAGCCTGTGCTCCACAACGGGAGAAGCCACAGCAGTGAGAGGCCCGCATACCGCAAAAAAAAAAAACAGACCCAGTACTTGTCCTCAAGGAGCTCAGAGTAGCAGGAGAGATGGCACGTGCAAAACACTCAGATATGTGTTATTCAATTCTTTTGTCCATTCATTCACTCATGTGTTTGCACAACACAGATATTTCAGCACACTCTATGTGCAGGGTTGCAGCAATGCAGCAGTAGCCAAAGAGACAAGCGCTTGATCTGCTGGAGCCCTCATTCCAGTGAGGAAGACAGACACCACACAAGTGAACAAAGGAACCCGACAATGTCTGACAGCAATATGTGCGATGAGAACAACAAAACTGGATAGATCTGCTTGGAGTGGGGGAGAGAGGTGCCTGGCGTGATCAACATGGACTTCACTAAGGAGAAGACCTTTGAGTGGAGACCCTGATGCCAAACGATGAGGAGGCGCCGCCAGGTAAAGATTGGGGAGAAGCACACCCAGATAGAGAGAGCCAGGAACAGGTAGGCCGGTCGGCTGAGGGTTGGATACAAGGGAAGAGGCGTAGGAGGTGAGGACAGGAATGTGGGAAAGGGCTAGATGGGGCAGGATGTGCCAGAAGACCACAGTGGGAAATGTGAATTGTATCTCAACTGCAATAAGGTGCCTTGGAAGGGTTTTAAGCAGAGGGGCATATAGGATTGAGGAGTCTAAGATTGGATTTAAGAAGCTAATACAGGATCCAGGAGAGAGGGTGCCTTTGTCTAAGGGTGTGGAGTCAACATAGAAAGAAAAGGGGGCTTCCCTGGTGGCACAGTGGTTAAGAATCTGCCTGCTATTGCAGGGGACACAGGTTCGAGCCCTGGTCCGGGCAGATCCCACATGCCGTGGAGCAACTAAGCCCGTGCTCCACAACTACTGAGCCTGCGCTCTAGAGCCCATGAGCCACAACTACTGAAGTCCATGCACCTAGAGCCCGTGCTCCGCAACAAGAGGAGCCACCGCGATGAGAAGCCCGCACACTGCAACGAAGAATAGCCCCTGCTCGCCACAACCAGAGAAAGCCCACGCACAGCAACGAAGACCCAACACAGCCAAAAATAAATTAATTAATTAATTTAAAAGAAAGAAAACGATGCGTTCGAAATGGAACTCGTAGGGGAGGGAGAGTAGAACCAACAGGACTGGCAGGTGGATGGGATTGGGCAGGTAGAGAACCAAGTAGACAGATAACAGCTAGCTTGAGCTCACAGGTGGATAGTGATGTCATTTACTTAGATGGGGAGGAAGTGGTTGTTTGGGGGGCAAGGGGAGTGGGGATTGAGGGATTGAGGTTCTGGATGTGTATTAGGTATCCGAGTGACTGTGTTAGTAGATCAGTTGGATATACAAATTCCCAGCTCAGTGGAGAACTCAAGGATGGAGATATAAATGTGAGTCATGGGTGCGTGGCCCTGATAGAAGCATAGCTGTGGGCTCACGGTCTCACCAGAAGGGAAGGAGCAATTCTTCCCCAGAGTGAAGGAGGGAAAGTCCCTTGACACCTAGTGTGTCACTCAGGGTCTTTTGATTATGAGCCACGGAAATCAATCCTGGCTACTGAGCATCTCAGAGACTGAGATTCAAGAAGGAAACAATCCAGACAGGGCTGAATCTCAGCAGCAGAAATTCAAGGACCATCTTGGGATGTCTTGGTTCCAGCTGCCTTCTGTCTCTTTAAGACACCTTGGCAAATGGAGAGTCCCAGGAATAAGGTCTGAAGGACCCATATCTTGGCTGTGGGATGGAGGTGGGGTACACCTGGTTTCTGTAGTACCTCATGGGATATGGAATGCAGGAGGCGATTTCTCAGAGAAAACCTGCATGCTGTCTTCAGTGAAGGGAGGAAGGAAGCTGGGAAGGCAAGAGCAGCGGCCATCTTCTCCACCTGGCCTGCCTGGAAACTCCTGCACATCTTTCAAGAGATAGGTCAAAGGTCAAATTCTCTCCGAAGATTTCCTTGGCCTTCACAAATGAGTTTATATGCTCCTCCTCTGTGCTCCCACTCTCTGAATTGTAAGCACCTGTGTGTTGGGAGCCAAGAAGTTTTCGCCATTAGAAGATGGCCGACATCCTGCTTCTCTTCCTGCTTAATGAGATAAAAGCCCGCGCCTAAAAACAAAGGCCCGCGCCTAAAACGAAAGCCCGCGCACGCAGCACCAATGATAATTTGCCAAATACTTCCCTTATTCTGGATCCCGCCCCCCTTTCTCTGTACTGTATAAATACAGCTACTGCAGCAATAAAAGTTTGAGGCTTGATCAGGATTTTGTCTTGCCTCCATTCTTTCGCGTCTCCTGCCCCTTCTTCTCTTTTCAACCCCTACAGGTTCCTCCTCGGACTCACAAGGATTTGTCCTGCTGGTCGGGACTCCCGGGGACGCCCGGGGCCGAGCACACCTGTGGGCCTATCCATCTAACCCCCCCAACCCCCCACCCCATAGACTGTAAGCACACCAAGGTCAGAAACGCACTCCTATTCATCAGTGAAACCCCAGCAGCTCACACAGGGCCTGGCATATAATCAGAACTCAGTTTAAAAAATTGCTGCACTGAATGTGGTGCCATCAGCTGAAGATAATTGGGATCACAACCCCGAGATTTCTTTTAATGTATCATTCTGTATTCATTTTAAAGTCCAGGGCGAGCTGAGTGACAAATTGCAGAGATCTGTCCCAAATGTCTTTCAAGTCACACAGCCAAATCAGTTCGGCAAATTATATGTAATCAACGAGGAAATCAATAAGTACTGGAAGTGCATTAAACAGTTTAGCAGATTCATTATGTATTTAGCACATTCAGTCCAATTTGCAGGCAGTTCAGAGAAAAACAGGCTTTAGCATGTAAACAGTGGCTCTGATTGAGCCTTTGGAGAGCCCTGGCTGCACAGCCTTTGGAGGTCAGAGCAGATCAGGAATCTCAGAGCCTTCCCACCCTGTCTAGCCCTGCCAGCCCAGGCCAGTCCCATGAGTCAGGGGTTTCCCCTCCAAAGGTGGTGAAAGTGATCTCACAAGCCCTTTCTTCTTGGAAATTTTAAGGGAGATGAAAGAAGGGAGGGGAGGGCGGGAGAAAAAATACAGAGAAAAAATACAAAAAAGACTTCTTGGAATTTTTGCCTTTCTCTCAATTTCTCAAAAGCCTCATGCCTCTGAAAAGCGGTCATTTACTAATTAATTCAACAAAGCTTGTCTGAACACTTGCTCTGTGCCAGGTCACAGGCCAAGCTCTGGGGCACAAGCTGAACCCGACCTGTACCTGCCTTCAGGCAGCTCACAGCACAAACAACAAGCCAAGTAAAGGCTCTGAGCCTTTCTGTCCGAGGAGGAAGAGGGGATATTTGAGCAGAGTGCTGAGGAATTATGAGGCGTGCATGAGGGTGGCGTCTCACAGGGAGACAAACGTCCTCAAAGGGACAGAGACAAAACAATTTGTTTGGAGAATGACATACAGGTCAATGTCACCAGAGCATTAAGACCAGAGGCAGGACAGCACAGGCAATGCCTCTTGCATACAAGTCACAGGGCCTCCTCCAGTCCTCCTGGTTCAAACCCCTCTCACTGCAGATTCAGTCACTGGTGCTGAGGGAGGGAAAGTGATTGCTCAGCATCACCCAGCAAGTGGCAGGCACTAAATGTGGCTTCTGGCCACCGCCCCAAGTCCTTTGCAAATTCCCTCACTCACCTCTGGCCACAAATCTTCCCATCCTCCAATTTCTGAATTGGGTTGAGAAGTGACCCCAACTTGGGAAATCATGGAGCACAGAGCCACTAAAATTCCTTTTATTGATTTGGAACAATTAACACCAATAAAAGAATAATTCACCCTGGCAAGAATATAGTATGCACACCCACGCTAGATTGCAGCTCCCATGGCAGACATTGCTAATCAAGCCCTGCATTGTTTCCCACTGATTTCTTAACCCAGCCCTCCAGGCAGCCAATTAGGAAAGAGTTGTCACTTACATGAAAGCTTTTTCCTGCATACACGTTTAACTCTACCAGCTGTTACCATGGGTCAAGCAGTAAGGAGTGAAATAATAAAGGGAAAAAGAACAAATATTTAGCACAAATTATAAGAAGCCAAAGAAGATCCAAAACAGTGCCCAAGCAGTGACTGCATAGCAGCCATGCAATACTTAACAGCAAACACAGGTTATCAGATTTGGTAGCTACTGGGGCCTTCTGTCACTCCCTCGGCAATAGAAAACCAACTCAAGTGAACTTTAGCAGAAAACAGGAATCCACCGGCACATTAATACTGAAGTGGGCCTAGCTTTGAGGCAGGGGCTTACAGGATGTCATCTGATGCTTTCTTGGCCTCTCTTCTTTCAGCCCTGCTTTCCCTCACTCTGGCTTCCTTCCAAGGCAGAACTGCCCTTTGAGGGGACAAGTTGGCACAGCCTACATCCCCACAGCTCCCAGCCAGGGAGGGGAATGTCCTTCTTCCCCGTGGTTTCCACTCAAGTTCTAACTCGGGCTCTCACTGGCCCATCCTGGTACACTGCGCATGGGGAAGTCTCCCACAGGAAAGGAAAGTGATGCTAGCAGAAGGGGTGGATAGGTAAGTAAAAACTGATAGCATTTAGATAGCATGAAACAGCTATCAGCCATTACACTAATGATTGCCCACATAAAGGGGAGGAAACAGCCTCAAAGAGTGAGCCGGGCCCAGCGTGGAGGGAGGAGGGGAACCTGATGTGACCATTCTCGTCTTTAGGCTTCCCGTCTGTCCCTCTCCCTCCCCGCTCCTCAGTGAAACAGACAATTAAGAGAGGAACCCTCCATGCAGGCCAGGGTTAGCCGTGAGGGTGGAAGATGTCCTGGTGGCCTCAAAGTGCTTTTGATAGAGAGCCCTGCAAGGGCCAGCAGCTTCCTGATAAAAGAGCTTCTACTGACTCCCTGCCTTCCCTGGACAGACCCCTGGCCCCGCTCCGAACTGCAGGGCTGACTGACATAATGCTGTCCCTCCCAAACTGCAGTGTCAGAATTCCCTGGGGAGGCTGCTGAAATGCAGAGTCCTTGGCCCCCACATAGACAGTTTGATTCCGCAGTTCTGGAACGCAGCCTAGGAGTCAACGGTTTCAACAGGCTCTCCAGGGTATGCCTATGCCAGAGGCAGGTCTCTGTGCCACACTTTGAGAAACTCTAGTAAAACCGGGTTTGGAGTCCAATGGACGTGGCATCCAGTAGGTGCTCAGAAAGGGGTAGCTAGCTTAAGGCTCTGACAGCTGGCCCTGTCTTGCAAGACTCCCCAGGGTGCCGATGCAGATGAATTCTCATCTGTTAACAGACAGGCTGCCCCACAGCCTGATCTGGAGAACTGCCCCTTGGCCGCCAACCCCTTCTCCCAGTGGCCAGCACGACTGGGCCAGGAGTGGATATTATTCCAGGTGATCTGGGACCATCAGCTCCTCCCTTGGAAAGGCTGGAGTTCAAAGGCATGAGCCCTGCAAACAACCTGAAGGGGTGGGGCAAGCTGGGCTTTAAAAAAAGCCCGGGGCTGTCAGACCTTCTGAGTTTTTCTTTTTTTAAGAGAGGCCAGAAATGTTCAATCTTATAATATTTAAATGTCTGATCATGTTTTTAAGCATTCAGAATTGTCAAGGCCAGCCAAGATACATCTACAAACCACACTGTGAGTTTCTAATTTTGCTGTAATCAGCCTCATTTCCCAGCCTCCTTTGCATTTAAGTATGGCCATTGACTAAGTTCTGGCCAATTAAAATCTTGTGTAGCCAATCTAGCTGGAGGTTTCCTTAAAAGGGAGTCATTCTTCCTTTCCTCATTCCTGGTGCCTGAAGTACAGAAGTGATGGCTGGTGCTTTAGCAACCATATGAGGCACCAAGGTGACTTTGAGGATGGAAGCATACTGAGGATGACAGGGCAGAAAAATAAGGATCTGAGTCTTTTATGACACTGAGAAGCTGTCATACTAGCCCTGAGTTTCTGACTTCTATATTTCTTTTATATTTCTCATATATTTTATTTCAGTTATACGCAGCCAAACTTAGTCCCCTACCCCCTTCCCGGTTTAGATGAGGCCTGACCATTCTGCCTACCCTTTGGTTCCATAAGAAGACCCTGGATCTTTCTAGTCAAACTCAACGTTAGCTGGACTAGTTTGGATGGGTTTTATCCCTTGGAAAGCAAACATTCTCTCTTTGCTCTCTATCCATCCCCACGCCCATTGTTTGCTCACCACAGACTACACTAGCTATCATTTTCAAATTAAACAATTGTTAAAGGATCATTTTTTAAAAAGGCGAAATCATGACTGTCATACAAATACAAAATGAACCTGTGTCAAAGATATGATTTAGTTCATTAATCATGAAGGAACAAAGAAGCTATCACAAGAGGTTCCAGGAGAATCCAAGGAACAGACTTGAATCAGTAACCGGGGACACTGCCATGAATTTGTTAGTGAATGCAAATCCCGCCTTCCACATGACAGAAATCAACTGAGTTGCCACAGCAAAATTCACTTGCATCAATGTGGACAAGAGTCATTTGCTTTACTGTCAGTTTTCTACAGCTTACAGAGATGTAAAATAGCTCGCTCAAAGACCGTGAAGGGCACAGCCCCCTAGAGAATCAGAAAACCCCAAAGGGTCTGCCAGACATTGTTTTTAAACCCAACTACAGTCATTCTCTGAGCATCCCCAGCTACTGAAAAATAGAGAACGTCTCGTGTCTTCCCAGGGGCACCCTCCCCTAACCGCCCCCCAGCTGTGCCCTTGACTTTCCTGCCTCAAAAATACCTACAGGGCTTCCCCGGTGGCGCAGTGGTTGAGAGTCTGCCTGCCAATGCAGGGGATGCAGGTTCGTGCCCCGGTCCGGGAAGATCCCACGTGCCGCGGAGCGGCTGCACCCGTGAGCCATGGCTGCTGAGCCTGCGCATCCGCGTCCGGAGCCTGTGCTCTGCAATGGGAGGGGCCACAGCAGTGAGGGGCCTGCGTACCGCAAAAAAAAAAAAAAAAGTTCTTTATTGCTGAAAAATACTAATGCTCATGCAAGCCTCCAGCAAGTCGTAATTTTTTGCAATGTGATGTCACAGATCACTGATCACAGGTCACCATAGCAAATATAATAACAATGAAGAATTCTGAAATATTTCGAGAGTTACCAAGCTGCGACACAGGGACAGGAAGTGAGCAGAGGCTGTCAGAAAAATGGGACCAATAGACTTGCTCGCCACAGGTTGTAAAAAATGCAATGTCTGGGAAGCACAATAAAGCAGAGTGCAGTAAAACAAGGTCTGCCTGTATAAGTCTGATGGATGTCATTTTTCTGCTTAAAGTTAAATTCCCACGGAGTCCCCTTGCACTCAAAGAAAAGCCTTAGTTCTAATTTGGGCCGCCCACGAGGTCCGGGCCTGTGCCCTTTCCGACCCCCTCTGTGCCACGCTCCCCTCGCGCCCTCTGCTCCAGTAAGCCGAGGGCCTCTGCTCTGGCTCTGTGTCTGCTCGTTAGGGACGCCCTTCCCTGATGTCTCTGCTCAAGCGTCTCTTTCCCTGACCACCCTGATCTATGGTGGGTTTTTTGTGTGTGTGTGGTCTGTATTTCCCCAGGTAGAACATAAGCTCCCTGAGGGCAGGGAGCTTTTTTTTTTTTTTTTTGCGGTACACGGGCCTCTCACTGTTGTGGCCTCTCCCGTTGCGGAGCACAGGCTCCAGACGCGCAGGCTCAGCGGCCATGGCTCACGGGCCCAGCCGCTCCGCGGCACGTGGGATCTTCCCAGACCGGAGCACGAACCCGTGTCCCCTGCATCGGCAGGCGGACTCCCAACCACTGCGCCACCAGGGAAGCCCAGGCAGGGAGCTTTATCTGTGTTGTTCATCAACTTATCCCCAAACGCCTAAAACAGTGCCGGGCACATAGTAGTCGCTCAATGAGCAGCAGTCATTGAATTGCTCCACCCCAGGCCCTGAGCCAGCCACCTTCTGCGGCCATCCCATTTCAAGTCTCAACACTCCTGTGTGTAATTGCACAGGCAGAAAGGCAAGGCACCATGAGGTGCCCAAGGACACACAGTAAGTGCCAGTGCAGAAGCTACCCCCGAGCCTGGTTGGAGCCGATGGCAGAGATGCTGCCACGCAGCAGGCAGGGCCGATGCCAGACCCTAAAGGCCCGGGACACCCAGCTGATGAGGCTGGACATTGTCTAGGGCAGGGGTTCTCCCCCTTCAACAAGCATCAGGATCACCTGTGGGGGGGGGGGAGGAGGTTGATAAACACAGATTTCTGGGTACCACCCCCTGAGTCGGTAGGCCTGGGATGAAGCCAAGAATCTGCTTTTCTAACAAGTTCCTGGACGATGCTGCAGCTGGTCTGGGAACCTCACTTCGAGAACCGCTGGTCGGGTAATGGGGACCACAGAAGGGCTTTCATCAGGAGAGGCAGAGTCCTCTTTGCTTTGGAAAGGGCTGTGTTCAGGCTGGATTGGAGGTGAGGAACCCCCGCAGGGGCGAGACCAGGCTGCAGCCTGAAGCAGAGCAGAGGGTGGCCGGGCTGAAGAGCAGGTCGGCGGCTGCGCGTCCCGTTGGGCCCTCTCCTGCCGCTGATGAATACATCTCCTCAGAAGAAGATGCAGGCCTCCTGGCTCCTCCCTCACCTGAAATTTGAATTCTCTTCCAAAGTGTGATTTCCACAGCCGCCCCGACTAGAGGCGGGTGTGAGACAAGCCAAATAACTCCAAAACACATGATTTCAGCAAAAAGGAATCACGGTCTCCCTGGCAGCTCTGGGGAGCAGTGGTGATGAATCCAGAGGCAGCGGAGGGGGATGCGGCCAGGAGCCTTTGGACAAGCCCCAGGACTCAGTTCCCTCAATTGTCAGATCAGTTACCCAAGAACTACCCACCAGCACCTGCTCTGCCCAGGCCCTGGATGCTGAGGATTCAAGATAGGCCTTCCCTGCCAGCATCGAAGGGACCAGATTTATCCACCCTCCTAAGATGTGAAGTGCACACTGCAGTCTTCATTTTAATAGCTGTGCGCTTATTCAGAAGTAAATGAGAAAAATGTATAACTCACATATCCAGTCTGTGCTGCTGTGGAGAACTATTTCTTAGAGTAGAGCTACACAAGTTTTTTTTAAAGTGAACTGAGCTCAAGAAAATATTAATTAAACAATGTGTATCCAGCAATTCTATAATGCTTACTCGTTATTCATGGATTAATTCATTAAAGCCTTATAATAATCCTATAAGGTAGGTGCCATGATTATACCCATTTTACAGATGGAGAAAACAGAGGTACACAGTGGTGGGGTAATGCACCCACGGCCACACAGTAGGGAGTAGAGGGAGAATCTGAACCTAGACAGCTGAGACGTAGGTTCTGTGCTCTTAACAGCCTCTTCATGACACAGGCAGGACATGGGGATGTCCTCCAAACACTAGCATTTGGGAAGCACCCAGCAAGTCATCCCTTCTGCCTCAGCCATTCTAAGGCCTCACAATGCACCAAAGTAGTGATTCAGGAGGCATGATGTAAAGAGCTGCCTGGATCCTTCCAACCACTCATTGAGCCTCCCGAGAGGACAGAGACGGACCAGTGCTTGGGTCTGCTTCTCCAAACATGAAGGGCCCATACTGTCTGTCTTGAATGCCCTTCCTTGATTATGGGTAAGCAGGGAGGGATGCGGGGAGCCTGTCACTTGGGGGTGACAGAGGCCAGAGGGCAGAGCAGGGAGGAGACACGTCCTGGGGGCACCCCCGAGGCCAGGATATGAGCCTTGAATTCCGCAGAGACCGATGTAATTTGGACTCTTCCAGATCTGAAGTTCCCAGTCCTCATACACACAATACCCACCATTTCATAACAAATATTTGAAAGTGAATCAGAAATATGTGTAACTGGCGTATCCAGTCTGTGCTGTTACGAAGAGTTCTCTCTTACGGTGAAGCTGAATTTGCTTAAGTTTTCTTTTTAAAGTGTTCCCTTCACTATCCTGAAGTTTTAGATAATAAAATGTACCTATACACATGATTTTAATATATATGCACATATAGATGAACTCTCCCACCCATAGTGTAAAAGAAAATAATTCATAATACAATAATACATATTTCAATATGTCGGTGCACTGACCTGACTACATTAGAAGATGGTTCCTATTTATATGGTCAACTGAAAATCCTACCAGAGTAAAAATGGAAAATCACAGGCAACGCCCAGATAAATAAATTTAATGTGTAACTTTTAGGACATAGATTTCTCTCATCATTAGGCCAAAAGAAAATGTTAAATTATTTTGAACAGCAAGAATTTTGAATATTTTAGAAATTTTTAGTGATGAAATTTAGTGAGGGTTCTACACGTCACATATCACCACTAATTTAATACAACTTGGTTCTAAGTCTCTTGCAAGGAATATGCAAGGAGTGACTGCTTTACAGTCTTCTGGAAGCCCTTTTCAACTAAATATGGAGGTGGAAACTGGATGGGAGAAGATGAGTTAGAGGCATGTCACAGAGAAATTGGCTATAGCTATACCACCCTGAACGCACCCGATCTCAGAAGCTAAGCAGGGTGGGACCTGCTTAGTACTTGGATGGGAGAAATTGGTCAACAATCTCAAGAGAGAATTTTTCTTCCATTTAAGTCTCTCCCTCTGTAAGAATCTTCTCCTGAATTACTGGGACTTCACGCAGCGTATTGTAAAAAGTTTTCCTTTAAAATATTGAAGTGTTATTATTTATATTTATACTGTTTAGCCTGGGGGAGACATTTTAAAGCCTGGAGAAATGCGGACAATTCTTCCTTGTACCTTGCTGTGTGGGACCCTCATGCCCAGAGCAGGACTCAAGCATCCTGACCCCCTCCCCCAAATGCCAGCAGCGTTCCCAATCCTTGTGACAATAAGAATCACTGCTCTCCGTTTGCAAAATGCCCCCCAGCTTGGAGATCTTATTATCCAGGAAAGAATCCCAGGTCTACGTGGTAAAGGAAAACTTCTGATCTGTGGCTTTATTGAGTCCCCACTGTGTGCCAGTTTCTCAGTGAATCCTGACAGCAGTCCAGAAAACCATTTTATTATCCCCGTTTTATACATAAAGAAATGAAAGTGCAGAGGGGGAAAGTGACTTGGCCAAGGTCACCCAGCTGGTAAGCCCTTGGCTCTGTAACTCCACTGTCCTCATGTGTAAAATGGCTAGGAAGCAAGCACTCAGTACATATTTAAGGAATGAGTGAATAAAGAAATGAACAGATTGGGAGAATTGTCTGGAAGGCTTTCTTCATTCTAGCACGCAATCCAGTATGTTTCTGGAATGTGTAAAATAAGAAATGAACTTCTGGTCTGATAAATCATGGAATAAGAATTCCTACTTCATATGAAGTTTATAAAAGTTAAACGAGATCCACATTTTGAAAGCACTTGGCATATAATATTCCTGCCCCTTCCTACATTCTTTACTCCACCCTCACTCTCCAAGGTCAAGATAAAAATTCACCTTAAAGGAACCCTCCTGCCTTGTTGGTGGGAATGTAAACTGATACAACCACTATGGAGAACAGTATGGAGTTTCCCTAAAAAACTAAAAATAGAACTACCATATGACCCAGCAATTCCACTACTGGGCATATACCCTGAGAAAACCATAATTCAAAAAGAGTCATGTACCACAATGTTCATTGCAGCTCTATTTACAATAGCCAGGGCATGGAAGCAACCTAAATGTCCATCAACAGATGAATGGATAAAGAAGATGTGGCACATATATACAATGGAATATAATCAGCCATAAAAGGAAACGAAATTGAGTTATTTGTAGTGAGGTAGATGGACCTAGAGTCCGCCACACAGAGTGAAGTAAGTCAGAAAGAGAAAAACAAATACCATATGTTAACACATGGAATCTAAAAAAAAAGAAAAAAAATGGAACTGATGAACAGGGCAGGAATAAAGACGTAGACAAAGAGAGTGGACTTGTCGACATATATACACTGCAGAGTGTAAAATAGTTAGCTAGTGGGAAGCAGCAGCATAGCACAGGGAGATCAGCTCTGTGCGTTGCGATGACCTAGAGGGGTGGGATAGGGAGGGTGGGAGGGAGGCTCAGAGGGGAGGGGATGTGGGGATGTATGTGTGCACGTGGCTGATCCACTTTGTTGTACGACAGAGACCAACAGTATTGTGAAGAATTATACTCCAGTAAAATCCATTTTAAAAAAAATAAAAATTCACCTTAATAAAGAAAATCTTTCACTCGACTACAGCATTTTACAGATGGCAAAAGCACTTCTACATGCTCTCACTTGATCTTCAGGTAATTTGAAATGTTCAAAGAGTTGGTTTTGATCACCCACGAGATATCCAGAGACACCAGCTCAGGGAGGAAGATAGATCCCAGTTCTTAGCCCCTCTCAGATTCTCACATTTTCTCCCTCCACTCTTCAAGGATTCTGCTTAATTAACATTGCAAACAAGCCTTTGGCTAAGCCCCGTCCAGCACAATCTGGCCTTGGGTGAAAATTACTGCAACCAGCTCTGCTGGACTATTTCCCTTCCAAGCTTACATTGGCTCTTAAAGGAGCTTCTCCTCTTTCCTTCTGAAAACACCTTGAAGATACTCTTTGAATGCCCGTCCCCAAAGGGTTTACTTAGCAGATCCTTTTCCAGCCTCCTCCCCTTGTGGTGGCAGGTGGGAGCTGATGTTCTATTTTAAGGAGAAGGCGAAAACAGAGGGCAGGAGCTGGAGATGGCAGGACCAGGGGCAAAGCTCTTCTTGTTTGGAGCTGAGCATAGAGTCTCCACCCGGCCCCCAGGTGTGACACCCCGCATCTGCAATGGGGAAGGGACAGGAAGTTAGAAGTGACGAAAATAAGGACAAAACAGCATCGCCAGCAGACACTTGGTGATCCTTGGGAGGACATTTGCATGTGAGGGACGTGAGTGGACAGAAGCCAGGGATTGTCAGTCCTTCTCACAACGAACCACTGTGCCTAACCCTGGGACATGGCGGTGCAGGCAGGCAGGAAAGGGGACCAGCGCTTGCAGTCGTGCAGGGGCAGGGGGTGGTCTCCCAAAGCAGCAAAGGAGACATCTGTTTTCTTCCAGAGTTCCCAGCTTGGACTCTTCCCGATGCCTGCCCCAGGATCCCTGGCCCAACCAAGGGTATTCTTTTGCTGTTGTTCATGCCACAGAAAAATTCAGGGCAAGAGACAAGACAAATTGTGACTGAGCTGCAGGGAAGGGGTGGGTCCATTCTGCAAATGTAAGCTCTCCGCTCAGTCCAGCTAAAGCCCTGGATCGCAAGTGCCTCAGACAGGGTCCAGCACCCACAATAGGTGCTTAGAAAGGACTTGTTTGTGGAGGAAAGAAGGAAGAGAAGTCAGAAAGACATACCTTTTCTGGCTGGTCATCCTTTTCCCTCGTGTTTGTAGAGGGCTATGAAATGCGTGAATTCCAAGTATATTATCTTACTGCCTTCCAAAAGCCACCAGAACTGAACTTTTAACTAGAGCCTTTGTGTTTTAGATTAAACAGGTTTAAAATATCTTTTCAGGGGAGTGCAATGGATAAACCCTTAAGAAATACTAAAATTTCCAGCCCTTTGAGGAATTGACTATTGAACTCTTTTCCTTAAAAGGGAAAGAAATTCCTAATGGATTAGTGGATCCAGGCCTTGATCATCAGTGTCTGCTCCCATTTTAAAAAGAGGCGTCGTCTTGCAAAAGAAAGAAAATAAAGATCAATCCTCATACTGATTCAGCCTCGACTGGACCCAGCCAGCAACGAACAGGAAGTGCAGGAGACAGAGGACCACGTTAAACCACGCCAGGTGGCTGCAGTCAGCAAACGTGGGGAACGGGAGGGGTAGAAGCAACAAGACAAATGAACACATTTCCTCAACAACAAACAATTGCTTTTAAAAACTGAGAGAGAGAGAGAGATGGCAGGGGAACCTTAAAAGGGGTCTAGGAGGAGAACACATCAATCGTTATGGTGCGATCCATGCCATACTTGGATCCCATTAGAGCATGCGTTTTTAAGAGAGGGAAGAGGGGGGCAGTCACCCCCTAAGGGATCAAAACTTGCTTCTTGGGGGAGTGGAAAAATCTTAGCTATTACAATGGAATGTGGCCCTCCAAAGGACCGCAGTACATAAAGAAATATACAGTTCATCGGTGGTTTTAAAATTTCACGGAGCAGGGTGGGTAGGGTTGTGACTGGGGGGAGAAAATGTCTTAAATCGCTCCTTAAGGGGGCCGTGATGAAGAAACGGTTTGGAAACATACAAATTGTAAAGTACGCAATGTGAGGCAGCAGGGGAAATGTTGACAATTTACTGCGTATCTGATGAAGTATTGTTAATTTTTTAGGTACGATAATGGTATTGTGGTTACATTTTTAGAGTCCTTATCTTTCGAGACAACTACTGACAGAGTGGCAGATAAAGTAGATAGCAGGAGAGAGGAAGACAGAGATCGAGAGCCATTGATAAAGAGAGTTTCATTGATGTTTCTCAGAGCAGTAGACTTCCTTGTTGTTGTGTTTGGCGGGGTCCATCTTTTCTTAGACAGTGGTTGCTAACTAGTGGCCCATGGATCAAACTCAGCCCACGGTTATGTTTTGTTGGACCCTCGCAGTGTTTTAAAACTATTTGAGCCAACGTTTTCAAATGAGAGATTTCACTTCCCATTTCCAGCTTCTTCTGAGAAATCAGATCCTCTTGCACTTGGACCTGAGCCCTTAAACAGAGCCTCTGTTCTTCTGGTCACCACAGCCACCCTGGGTCATACTGGAAATACCCACGCTCACACTCTGTTCGCCTTCCCACCTTTCCCTTCCCTGCCAGCCCTCAGTGTATGGAAATTATATCAATAACAATGGCCACTAACCCCTGTCCACCAAATGAGAGCCAGACAGAGTTTGGTCCCATGATCTCATTGTACCCTCCAATCAAAGCAGAAGGTAGGTGCTAGATCATCTCTACTTTACAGGTGTCAACACTGAGGCTCAGAGAGGTGCAGTGACTTACTCAAGGCCACACAGCTATTTAAACCTGCTCCTTTGATTCCAAAGCTGGTGTTTTCATCTGTCACACCAGCTGCTGCCTCCTTCATGTGACGACAACACACAGGCTCAGTCTCCCAGACTGAGCAGTCCTGCTCTGAGGGGGGAAGGCAGGAGCCACTTCAGCTCCCCCAGGGACCTGGCCTCAGCCTGGCTGGTCCCCTGGCAGGAGTGTACCTGCCATATTTGACACCCAGAGTGGGTCATTTTTTAGCATTCCTTCCTCTATATGAGAGGGATATTCAATTATAATAATCTGAAATAAAATCATAGTCTAAAGTGAAATTGACATATTTTGTGTATAAACTAAAATTTGCACTGTCAAACAAAAATATTACACCTCACAGTTGGTACTTTGTTCCACTGTTTTAAATTTTAAACACAAATACAAGCTCTAAGTAGCCACGTGGAATAACATAATTGAAGAAACGCAAGTTCAGTTTCCTTGTCTTTGCGGTTACTATGCTTTCATTTATTTCAAGTCTATTGTCCAAACTTGGGAATACACAGCATCATTAACCCCTCCCAAAGAGAAAACAATTTCAAATCGTTATGAACTTACTCTTAAAACGAGAGCTTGTAGCTGAGCCTGGGTGTATCACGGGCAACTGTACAATTGGGTGTTCTCAGAATTAATTTCCAGGTAGAACGATATATTTTTAAAGAATATGTAATATGTAATAAAAATGTGCTAATAGGAAGCCGACATATATTAT
This sequence comes from Neophocaena asiaeorientalis asiaeorientalis, assembly GCF_003031525.2. NCBI lineage: Eukaryota > Metazoa > Chordata > Mammalia > Artiodactyla > Phocoenidae > Neophocaena > Neophocaena asiaeorientalis. The sequence goes on along the minus strand of NW_020173979.1, from coordinate 283,534 downwards.
TAAAACTCTCAACCAGGACCAAAGCAAGTGTTTAGAATTTGCATCAACAAATATATTTTCAGGGAGGAATATTTTATCACTAACATTATTTAGAATTGCAGGCACATGGTGGTAATAAGCAAACTGACGTTTTGTTCGTTTTGTCGTTATTGTTCAATTCTGAGACAATGTACCCCTTATTGCTTCCCTGGTCACCCTGTGTGCTCGGTTCCTCCAGGACACCCTTCGCTGAGCCCAGCAGGGACCCTGTGTGGGCTCCCCACTGAAGCAACAGAATGGAGGAAAGTCCAAAATTTGTTGTCAAATTCGGTACCCTAAGCGAAAGTTCTTTATAAACCATGAGGCAGTGTATAAAACCCATCAGTATTCTCAATGCACAAGCTTTTCAATAGATTCAGCACAGTTGGAAGGTGCATAGCTGCTCTTTATTGAGTGATCACTTCTCACCTGTGAACTGATTCTTTTCAACGCCAACAATCGGGTCTGATACAGACTCTCTGGACATCAGCTGGGTGTTCTACAATTTAATTCAATTCTGACACTGTCTGGAGATAGTGCAGGCCCCTCAAGTTGAGGCCTCAGTCCCACAAACTGCCCCACTTAAGACAGCAGTCACAAGTCCCAGGTTGCCACGTGTACTTCTGACCAACTAGCTCTAAATTCAGGGGATTCCCACAACCTCCTCGTCAGGCTTAATACTTTGCCAGAATGATTCACAGGATTCAGGAAAGTGCTTTACTTACTAGTTCCAGTTCACTATAAAAAAGATGTAACTCAGGAAGCATCCGTTGGAAGAGGTACATAAGGCAAGGTATGGGGGAGGGAAGGGGCGCTTCCATGCCCTCTCTGGACGTACCACCCTCCCAGCACCTCGCTGTGTTCACCAACCCAGAAGCCCTCTGAGCTCCACTGTTTAGGGATTTTTATGGAGGTCTCATTCCATAGGCATAAATCATTGGCCATTAGTGATTAACTCAATCTCCAGCCCCTCAGCCTTCCCCAGAGCTTAAGGGAGAGGCTGAAAGTTCAAACCCTCCAGTCATGCCCTGTCTTTTAGCAGCCATTCCCCCTCCTGAAGCTATTTAGGGGCCCCCAGACACCAGTCATCTCATTAGCATATAAAAGACATTCTTCTTTTTATTGAAGTAGAGTTGATTTACAACATTGTGTTAGTTTCAGAAGTACAGTATAGTGATTACGGGGTTTTTTCAGCACATTATATTCCGCTATAGGTTATTACAAGATATTGGGTATAATTCCCTGTGCTATTGAGTAAATCCCTGTTGTTATCTATTTTGTGTATAGTAGTGTGTATCTGTTAATCCCGTACTCCTAATTCATCCCTCCCCCACCTCCCTGTCCCCTATGTAACCATTAAGTTTGTTTTCTCTGTGAGGCTGTTTCTGTCTTTGTATATAGATTGATTTGTATTATTAAAAGCGTTCTTGCCACTCCCGAGTCGAGTGTTCCAAGGGTTTTAGGAGCTCTGTGCCAGGAACCAGGAACAAAGAGCAAATATATAGTTGTCACAATCTGTCACTTGGAGTGTCTAATGGCTTCCTCACCATAAGTCTGGAAGGTCAGTGCTGTCATCTCCATTTAAATGATTAAGAAACCGAGGCTCAGAGAGGTTAGTGGATTTGCCCACGGCGTCACAGCCAAGCCAGGATTCAAATCCAGGCCCTGGACATTCCCAGGTCTTCCAGATCCAAAGAAGGGATGACCTTACCCTGTTTGGCATGGGGTAAAAAGGAGACAGGTCCCCTCTGGGCATCACCCTGAAGCCAGGGATGCGAGAATCCAGCCCCACTGACAGAGCTGGGGTTGTTGACCATGGGCGAGAAGTTACCAGGAAGCTGACTTGAGCGGCAAGGAGGGAAGATGGATATGCTTGCCTGTTCCTGCCTATTTAAAGGACGTTTTAACAACTGAGTGAAACAGGGATCAAAGTGACCTTGTGCTCTGGGCCAGGCAGTGAGACACCTTCTAGATCAAGTTAAGAATGTGCCTTGGGCGTCCAGCTGGCAAACTACCAGGGAGATAGTACAAGTGCTCAGTCCTAGAGGAGACAGAGCGACAGGACAGATCTGCATCCCTATTTTAGGATTTGGAAACTAAAGCTGAGACAGGCAAAATGACTTGGCCAAGGTCACGCAGCCCCCAAGCTCCAGAGTCAGGCGCTGAACCCCCAGTTCACGTGATTGCGTGTTCAGGGACGTGTCCGCAGTGCGGGGACACCCCAGGATGAGCGAAAGGCTCCAGGGTCCTGATTTCTTCCTTGGAAGCCACAAACACAGCAAGAAGTTCCCACAGCAGTGACGACTCTGCCTACGACTTTTTCTATTCTGGGTGCAGGTTATGCAATTAGCATAAATCTGAATACATTTCTTGTTTTTTAACAGGAAATAGAAATACATGAGGAAAGAGATTAAAAAGCTCACGTTAACTAGTGAAATTATGTGTCATCCCTAGGCAGCCTTTGCTCTTATCTACTACTTCCTCTGAGTTCTCACCCTCCGCGCTATCTTTGCCTCCCTGCCCCACCCCACACTGGACGCAGGCCTGATTACTTCGTTCCCCCGAATTACCAGGAACAAAAGGTTCTGTGTGTACCAGATTTTCACTCAACGTTTAGGAGGATGGAGGGTGGATATTGCACATCACTCAGCATAGGCAACGGCTTTAGCTTGAATATTATCCTAAAATCCCACCAGGAGGAATCTCTCGCTGGCCACATGGACCCTCTGATGCTAGATGCTTGCTTGTTGACATTTTCCAGGTCTTTCCCTTCCAGGACAGCCCGGCAGCCCCTCTCAGTTCCCTTTCTTTCCATTTTAAATCTCCTCTTGACTAGGAGACTTTAGTTCTCTCGTTCCTACTCTGTTAGAAGCTTGGGGCACACCCACAGCCCATCCAAGTGCCGTCCATGCCTGCTAGCCATCCTTGAGCTGCACGGAGAGCCTGCAAGGCATTGATTTAATCGTTTCCCTTTCTGTGACCAACTTCTAGGTCAAGGATCCCATCACCTGTCCCTAGGCGCAAAGGAAGTCCCAGGGCTTGTGTGTTGCTGTTCTTCTTTCTGATTCATCTCACCAGTCCCGTTTCTCTCCAGAGCCAGGGAAGGATGATGGAAGAGAGAAAGAAATGAATGGATGGCGGGCCCACAAACCAAGAGAAAGGGAGGGAACAAGGGGGCACTTTGGAGTTGGAGTCAGCCATGAATTTACTGATTATCACACATCCCTGGAGCGGTCCAGTCATGTGGAAAAGTGCCAATCTATCTCTTTGATGTGGATCAGATCATCTGAACGGTCATCGTGGTCTACTGTATTCGCTCCCGTCCTGCACCCTGTGAGCAGACTATACACCCTTAACCCATGGACTTGGACTTGGCCATGTGGCTTGCTTTGACCAATGGAACCTGAGTGGATTTTACAGTGTGGCCATTCTAAGCAGAGAATTTAAGATGCATTGCCTATTTGTGTTCTTACTCTCACGCTTACAGCGTTGACCGTGAGAAGAGCTCACTTCAGGAAGACCAAGAATTGGAGACACACGGAGCAGATTCGAATCCAAGCCCAGACGAGCCACAGCTGACCCACAGATCAGGGAGTGAAAAATAACCACTTATTGTTGCAAGCTGCTGACTGTTGGGGGAGGTTGTTTGTTATCCAGTACACACTGACTAATGTGGGCATCTAGTCCAACCTCTGCCCAAGGCCTAAAGCCACTCCTCACCAGTACTGCCCATTTGAAATCAAGCCTCAGCTTTCACATCTCCAGTGATGGGAGCTCACTACCTTACAAGGCTGCTTAATCCCGTCTCTGGATAGTTAGATCCCAACCTACCCCCCACCCCACTTAAGCTCATGCATTAGTCTTAGTTCCCTCTGTTCTTCCTTCCTGGCCTCGCAAAGCAAGACCACCCCAGCACAGCCTGGCAGAGACTGAAGCAGTATGGTGATGCAGCCCTACCCCTTACCTCCTCTGACCTGCAGCTGTTCCTATACAACACGCACCCCTGTGCCTTCACCTCTCTACCTACTAGCATTGCCTATCCTCCACAAATGCAGAGTCTGGAATTGACCATTGCAGCCCATCAGCGTGGCCAGCGGCCAGACCCTCGTCTCTATTGGTCTAGACAAAAATGCCTGTTTAGAAGCAGACTCTGGAGCTGGACAGACCCAGGGGCAAGTCCCAGACCTGCTGTGTCACCTTGGACATGCCACTTCATTCTCGGAACCTCAATTTTCTCATCTGTAACATGAGGACAATAATTGTCTCTACCTTATAAAAGTAGTAATAGGCACCGAACACTTAACGCAGCACCCTACATATAGAAAGCACTCAACCTTACCTGAACAATTACAAGAGTAATTGTTTACTCTGGAGGCCTATTATATTTACTGTTACCTACCTTTCCTGAAGAATGTTTTCTTTCAAAATGGGTGTTTTAAACTATATTAAAATACCTATACAACACCAGAAAGAACAAAGAGAGAAAATCTGATCACCCAGAGACAACATTGTTAAAATATTAGCTAACACTCTTTGGCAGAGATGTTTAATATTTCATGAGCCAAACGCTACCCCTCACCTTCCTCACCCAGTCCTGGGGGAGGTCGCAGAAGCAAAAGAATGAAGCAGCCTTTGGGGTCCTGCAGACTACTCTCGGATCCCAGGTTTGTCACTTGTCGGTGTGTGACCCTGGGTCAGTAACTTCACCTCCTGGAGCCTAATTGCATCTTTGGAATGTGAAAGGATTTTTTTTAAAACAGCTTTATTGAGATATAATTCACATATCATACAATTCACCCTTAAGGTATACAATTCAATGACCTTTAGGGTATTCAGAGAATTTTGCATCCATCACCACAATCAATTTTTAAAAATCTTCATTACACCAAAAAGAAACCCTGCCCTCCTCTGGAATTTCATAGAAATGGAATCATATAATATGCTGTCTTTTATGACTGGCTCATTTCCTTAGCTTTTTGTTTTCAAGATGCATTTATGTCATGTGAAGGAATTTTTAAATTATTAACCTGGACTTTTTCACATGCCATCTTCACACCCAGGAATCAGGGCTGGCAATATTAACCCTGTCAGCCCCTGTGGATAGGAAAGGCCAGGTATCTTCCATCTTTTCACATTCAATCCTCACAACAAACCCAAACAGGGCTTGGGACATTTTACTGATGGGAACACGGAGGATCCTTAAGTGGGGATGCAAGGAATTCCTAGAAAGGATGTTCCCTGCTTGCCTACTTTGCATTGCTCTGCCCACAAACTGGACCTCAGGAGGCAGCAACCACCAGAGTCCCCAGAAGATGTTCCAGCAGACCCGTCTACATGGTCTCCTGGTCCCCGGACTCTGGGCTCTGGACCTCTGGGTCAGGGTCCCAAACCACACTGAGATCATTTTGTATTTTAACACCTTTCATTGGCCTTTTTTTTTTTAATATAAAAAGCAATTTACTTCACCTAAGCATTTCAAAGCATACATATGCACACAAATAAAGCCTTTTAGTTAGACTCAGATTCTTATTTGTTTGACTATTATTGCATTTTTTAAAAAAAACATCTTTATTGGAGTATAATTGCTTTACAATGGTGTGTTAGTTTCTGCTTTATAACAAAGTGAATCAGCTATACATGTACATATGTCCCCATATCTCCTCCCTCTTGCATCTCCCTCCCACCCTCCCTATCCCACCCCTCTAGGTGGTCACAAAGCACTGAGCTGATCTCCCTGTGCTATGCGGCTGATTCCCACGAGCTATCTATTTTACGTTTCGTAGTGTATATATGTCCATGCCACTCTCTCACTTCGTCCCAGCTTACCCTTCCCACTCCCCGTGTTCTCAAGTCCATTCTCTACGTCTGCATCTTTATTCCTATCCTGCCCCTAGCTTCTTCAGAACCATTTTTTTTTTTTTGTATTCCATATATATGTGTTAGCATACGGTATTTGTTTTTCTCTTTCTGACTTACTTCACTCTGTATGACAGACTCTAGGGCCATCCACCTCACTACAAATAACTCAATTTTGTTTCTTTTTATGGCTGAGTAATATTCCATTGTATATATGTGTCACATCTTCTTTATCCATTCATCTCTTGTTGGACACTTAGGTTGCTTCCATGTCCTGGCTATTGTAAATAGAGCTGCAATGAACACTGTGGTACATGACTCTTTTTGAATTATGGTTATCTCAGGCTATATGCCCAGTAGTGGGATTGCTGGTTTGTATGGCAATTTGTTTTTTTTTTTTCGGTTCATGGGCCTCTCACTGCTGTGGCCTCTCCCGTTGCGGAGCACAGGCTCCGGACGGGCAGGCCCAGTGGCCATGGCTCACGGTCCCAGCCGCTCCACATCATGTGGGATCTTCCCAGACCGGAGCACAAACCCATGTCCCCTGCATCGGCAGGCAGACTCTCAACCACTGCGCCACCAGGGAAGCCCAGTAGTTTTATTTTTAGTTTTTTAAGGAACCTCCATACTGTTCTCCATAGTGGCTGTATCAATTTACATTCCCATCAGCAGTGCAAGAGGGTTCCCTTTTCTCCACACCCTCTCCAGCATTTATTGTTTGTAGATTTTTTGCTCGTGGCCATTCTGACAAGTATGAGGTGATACCTCACTGTAGTTTTGATTTGTATTTCTCTAATGATTAGTGATGTTGAGCATCCTCTCATAGGTTTGTTGGCCATCTGTATGTCTTCTTCGGAGAAATGTCTATTTAGGTCTTCTGCCCATTTTTGGATTGGGTTTTTTGGTTTTTTGACATTGAGCTGCCTGAGCTGCTGTTCTAGTAGTTTTCTGGTAGAGTCTTTAGGATTCTCTATGTATAGTATAATGTCATGTGCAAACAGTGACAGCTTTATTTCTTCTTTTCCAATTTGGATTCTTTTTATTTCTTTTTCTTCTCTGATTGCTGTGGCTAAAATTTCCAAAACTATGTCGAATGATAGTGGTGAGAGTGGACAACCTTCTCTTGTTCCTGATCATAGAGGAAATGGTTTCCATTTTTCACCATTGAGAATGATGTTGTCTATGGGTTTCTCATATATGGCCTTTATTATGTTGAGGTAAGTTCCCTCTATGCCTACTTTCTGGAGGGTTTTCCTCATAAAATAGTGTTGAATTTTGTCAAAAGCTTTTTCTGCATCTATTGAGATGATCATATGGCTTTTCTCCTTTAATTTGTTAATATGGTTTATCACATTGATTGATTTGCATTTATTGAAGAATCTTTGCATTCCTGGGATAAACCCCAGTTGATCATGGTGTATGATCCTTTTTTTTTTTTTTTTTGCTGTGCGCGGGCCTCTCGCTGTTGTGGCCTCTCCCGTTGTGGAGCACAGGCTCCGGACGCACAAGCCCAGCGGCCATGGCTCACGGGCCCAGCCGCTCCGCGGCATGTGGGATCCTCCCGGACCGGGGCACAAACCTGTGTCCCCTGCATCGGCAGGCGGACTCTCAACCACTGCGCCACCAGGGAAGCCCTGTATGATCCTTTTAATACTAGCATTTTTTTGCTAGTATTTTGTTGAGGATTTTTGCATCTATGCATCTATGTTCATCAGTGATATTGGCCTGTAGTTTTCTTTCTTTGTGACATCTTTGTCTGCTTTTGGCGTCAGGGTGAGGGTGGCCTCATAGAATGAGTTTGGGAGTCTTCCTCCCTCTGATATATTTTGGAAGAGTTTGAGAAGGATAGGTGTTAACTATGCTCTAAATGTTTGATAGAATTCGCCTGTGAGCCATCTGGTCCTGGGCTTTTGTTTGTTGGAAGATTTTTAATCAGAGTCTCAATTTCGGGACTTGTGATTGGTCTGTTTATATTTCTTCCTGGTTCAATGTCGGAAGGTTGTGCTTTTCTAAGAATTTGTCCATTTCTTCCAGGTTGTCCATTTTATTGGCATATAGTTGCTTGTAGTAATCTCTCATGATCCTTTGTATTTCTGCAGTGTCAGTTGTTACTTCTCCTTTTTCATTTCTAATTCTACTGATTTGAGTTTTCTCCCTTTTTTTCTTTATGAGTCTGGCTAATGGTTTATCAGTTTTGTTTATCTTCTCAAAGAACCAGGTTTCAGTATTATTGATCTTTGCTCTTGTTTCCTTCATTTCTTTTTCATTTATTTCTGATCTGATCTTTTTGATTTCTTTCCTTTGCTAACTTTAGGGGGATTTGGTTCTTCCTTCTCTAATTGCTTTAAGCATAAGGTTAGGTTGTTTATTCGAGATGTTTCTTGTTTCTTGAGGTAGGATTTTATTGCTATAAACTTCCCTCTTAGAACTGCTTTTGCAGCATCCCATAGGTTTTGGGTAGTCATGTTTTCATTGTCATTTGTTTCTAGGTATTTTTTGATTTCCTCTTTGATTTTTTTCAGTGATCTCCTTGTTATTAGTATTGTATTGTATTGTATTGTATTGTATCCACACCTCCATGTGTTTGTATTTTGTACAGATTTTTTCCTGTAATTGATATCTAGTCTCATAGCGTTGTGGTCGATAAAGATACTTGATATGATTTCAATTTTCTCAAAATTACCAAGGCTTGATTTGTAACACAAGAATGAATCTCTGTGCTTCCTGGACTTGATTGACTATTTCCTTTCCCATATTAGGGAAGTTTTCAACTATAATCTCTTCAAATATTTTCTGAGTCTGTTACTTTTTCTCTTCTTCTTCTGGGACCCTTATAATTCAAATGTTGGTGTGTTTCATGTTGTCCCAGAGGTCTCTGATACTGTTCTCAATTCTTTTCATTCTTTTTTCTTTATTCTGCTGTGTGGTAGTTATTTCCACTATTTTATCTTCCAGGTCACTTATCCGTTCTTCTGCCTCAGTTATTCTGCTATTGACTCCTTCTGCAGAATTTTTAATTTCATTTATTGTGTTGTTCATCATTGTTTGTTTTCTCTTTACCTCTTCTAGGTCCTTGTTAAACGTTTCTTGTATTTTCTCCATTCTATTTCCAAGATTTTGGATCATCTTTACTATCATTACTCTGAATTCTTTTTCAGGTAGACTGCCTGTTTGTTCTGGTGGGTGTTTACCTTGCTCCTTCATCTGCTGTGTGTTTCTCTGTCTTCTCATTTTGCTTAACTTACTGTGTTTGGGGTCTCCTTTGTGCAGGCTACAGGTTCATTGTTCCCATTGTTTTTGGTGTCTGCCCACATTGGCTAAGGTTGGTTCCATGGGTTGTGCAGGCTTCCTGGTGGAGGGGGCTGGTGCCTCTGTTCTGGTGGATGAGACTGGATCTTGTCTTTTTCACTAGCCTTTAAAATAGCTCAGGACCATAAAACTCTTAGAATAAAACAGGTCAAATTTTTATGGCATTGGATTTAGAATGATTTCTTGGGTTATGACACCAAAGGCACAGACAACAAAGGTAAAAATAGATATATTGGACTATATCAAAATTTAAAACATCTGCACATTAAAGGACACAATCCACCGAGTGAAAAGCCAACCCAACAGGAGAAAACGATTGCAAATCTTATATCAGATAAGGGTTTAATATCAGAATATATGGAGAACTAATAAATCTCAACCTCAAAAGAACCAACAGCCCAATTAAAAGATGGGCAAAGGACTTGAACAGACATTCCCTCAAAAAAGATAACATAGAATGAAATCTTACCATTTGCTACAGCATGGATGCACCTTGAGAATATTATGCTACATGAAATAAGTCAGGCAGAGAAAGATGAATACTGTATGATCTCTCTTATACGTGGACTCTAAAATATCAAACAAACAAAGGAAAACAAAACTCATAGATACAGAAAACAGAATGATGGTTGCTGGGGGAGGGGGATGAAAGGGTGCAGGAAATGAAGAGGGTCAAGAGGTATAAACGTCCTCCAGTTATAAAATAAATAAGTCATTTCAATGTGATGTAAAAAAAAGGAAGAAAAGAATTCACAGTAAATAAAAGATAAAAGAATATATTAAAAAATGAAGATACACAAATGGCCAAAAAGCACATGAAAATATGCTCACCATCACTAATCATTAGGGAAATGCAAATCAAAGCCACAATGAGACACCACTTCACATCCATTAGGATGACTACTATAAAAATGAATAACAAGTATCAGTAAAGGTGTGGAGAAATTGAAACTGTTGGTGGGAGTGTCAGATGGTACAGATGCTGTGGAAAACAGTGTGGAGGTTCCTTAAAACATTAAAATAGAATTACCATATGATCTAGCAATTTCACTTCTGCGTATATCCCCACAGGAACTGAAAGCAGGAACAAAGAGATATTTGTACAGCCAAAAATCACAGCAGCAATATTTCCAGTAGCCAAAAGGTAGAAGAAACTCAAATGCCCACTGATGGATAGATGGATAAGCAAAATGTGGTGCATACATACAATGGAATTCAGTCTTAGAAGAAATTCTGACATATGCTACAACATGGAAGGAACTTGAAAACGTTACACTAATTGAAATAAACCAGTTACAAAAAGACAAATACTGCGTGAATCCACTTATATGAGGTGGAGTAGTCAAATTCCTAATGACAGAAAGTAGAATGGTGGTTTCCAGGGGCTGGAGAAGGGAGAAATGGGGAGTTATTGTTGAACGGTTACAGAATTTCAGTTTTTCAAGGTAAAAAAGTTCTGTGGATGGATGGTGGTGATGGTAGTACAACAATGTGAATGCACTTAATACCACTGAACTGTACACTTTAAAAGATGTTAAATTTATGTTATATGTATTTTAACCACAATTAGAAATATAAATATGTGAGTGAATGAATGAATGAAAACAGCCCAGAGTTTTCTATATTTTCTTAAAGCCCACAGTCCTGCAAACTCCAAGAAGACCCAAATGTGTTCCCAAGGGGTGGGTGGAGGGTTGGTCCCTCCCTCCCCCCGGTGGGGCTGTAAGTTGTTTTTTAGGCAGGTGTGGGGTCTGCTGTACCTAACACCCTTTTGGTCCAGGCCTGGGAAGGCAGCACAGGGCGAGGGACAAACAAGAAGAGTGTCCCCACACTCCCAGCAGCACACAAAGCACTTACACTCACTCATCAGATTCATTTTGCAGAATGCTGCTCAGGGAACAATTTTATAGATAAAGAAGAAGAGGCTCAGAGAGGTTGAGTCACTTGCCCAAGGTCACACAGCTAGTAAGCCATAGAGCAAGGCCTCAAACCCACGTATGTTTTCCAAAGCCTGTACTCTTTCCTCAACCTCTCAGCGGCCTGGCCCAGAGGCTGAGTGATGCTACCAGCTACCTCAGAAATGCTCTCAGTATCATTTCTCCTCCCAGGTCTTCATCCTCCTCTTATAGAAAATGAAAGGTCCAGGGCAAAGATGTCTGTGAATGTCACTCATTCAGTCCTTCAGCAGGTATCAGTGAGAACATTCTGGGCTCCAGGCACTGCCCTGGCCCGTGGATGCGGCAGGGACAAGATGGACAAGGCCTCTGGCTTCACAGAGCTCACAGACAATAAACATGTAAGCAAATAGGAGACTCCCAGAGTAAAAGTGCCCCAAAAGAAAAGCCCAAGGGTTTCTGGGAAAGGCTGCTTTTAAGGGCAGCCAGAGAAATCAGGTCTCCCAGAAAAAGTGACGTTCCAGCTGAGAATTAGAAAGGAGCCAGACATTAAAGGAACAGCAGAGAACATTCCAGGCAGAAATAACAGCAAAAGTGATGGGAATAAACTTGGTTTCTCAGAAAAACAGCCAGGAGGCCAGCGTGGCTGGAGGGTGGTGAGCGAGGGGTTGGGAAGGCAGGAGGAAGGTGCTGAGGGCAGGAAGCCAGGGAGCAGGGTTTGGATTTTGTGCCAACTGAGGAGTAATATCTTGGAGGAAGTTACAAGAAGAAGGACGCATCGTGGCCCCAAATGTGCTGTGTGAACTGTAGTGTGCTGTACACCTGTGAGATGTGACACCCTTGCCCTTCTGGGGTCACCTTTTGTGTCAAGTGAAGAATTCATCTCTCAGGAGCTCTGTTTTCTCCCTTTAGGCCAGTCTTAATACTCTGGGCAAACAGACACACCTAGGAGCTAAGTAAGCAATAAATTGTTCTTCTCATTTCCTTCCCTGTTTACTCTCCGTCTCTGATAGGGTCTGGCCCTGGATTCTGACCTTTCCCAGGAACTCCCTATCTGAGCCTTCAACGGGCAGGCAAGGGTGACCTTCACCACTTGGGCAGTGGAGCCAGGGGTGAGCACCACCCTGGGCGGGCCCTGAAGGAGAAAAGGCTTAGAAGGAAGAGGGCCATGAGAAAGCTCCAGAAAAGGGGAAAATTAATGCTGGGTGGAACCTTGGAGAGCAGGTGGGGAAACTGAGGTCTGGAGAGAAAAAGCGACTGATCTAAGGTCACATAGCAAGTCGACCCCAGTGTGAGGCTTTTTTACCACGCCCAGTAATCTGAGTGGTCCTGGTACATAATAATAATATTAATAACAATAACAAGAGTATAGCTAATAATCACCAGGCTTTCGCTCTGTGCCGGACACTGTCCTAAGGCATTTACATGTTTAACTTCTTTGCTTCTCACAGCAACCATATGAGGTAAGAGCTATTAGAGCCCCAATTTCTAGAGGAGGACGCAGGCAAAGAGATTCAGCTACTGGTTAGCGTTCACACTCACATCTGTTGCCTCCAGAATTCCACTCTTTTTTTTTTTTTTTTTTAAATTAGAGTATAGTTTTTTACAATGTTGTGTTAGTTTCAGGTGTACAGCAAAGTGATTTGGTTACATATATCTAGTCATATATCTATTCTTTTTCAGATTCTTTTCCATTATAGGCTATTTTAAGACATCAAATGTAGTTTCCTGTGCTATACAGTAGGTCCTTGCCATTTATCTATTTTATACATCTGTTGTGTCTGTTAATCCCAAACTCCTAATGCATCCCTCCCCCGACTTTCCCCTTTGGTAACTGTAAGTTTGTTTTCTATGTTTATGAGTCTATTTCTGTTTTGTAAGTTCATCTGTATCATTTTTTTAGATTCCACATATAAGTGATATCATATGGCATTTGTCTTTCTCTGTCTGACTTATTTTACTTAGGATGGTAATCTTTAGGTCCATCCACGTTGCTGCAGTTGGCAAAATTTCATTCTTTTTAATGGCTGAGTAGTATTCCATCGTGTGTATATGTGTGTGTGTGTGTGTGTGTGTGTGTGTGTATCTCACATCATCTTTATCCATTCATCTGTTGTTAGATACTTAGGTTTCTCCCATATCTTGGCTATTGTAAGTAGTGATACTATGAACATTGGGGTTTATGTGTCTTTTCGAATAAGAGTTTTTGTCTTTTCCAAATATATGCCTAGGAGTGGGATTGCTGGATCATGTGGTAACTCTATTTTCAGTTTTTTAAGGGACCTCCATAGTAACTGCATCAATTTACATTCCCACCAGCAGTGTAGGAGCAGGGCCCCGCTCTTAACAACTGCACCACCACACGGAGGCTCAGAGTGGGGAAATCCCTTGCCCAGGGTCACTCTAGCTCACTCACACTCATACTGTAGTCACTGCCAGACACTGTCCTCTAAAGAATATGTCATACGCATCTTTATATTGATGGCACCAAACACAGAAAAGGCTTGGCACAGAAAACACTGGTTGAATTGAAACTAATTGTGGTAACAAGTGTTGCTTAAATGTTGCAGATTCATTTTGTACATGCAGGGGGAAGAGAAGGGAATTGCAGGAAGGAAGCAGATCGAACACCCCAGCTGGTGACTGTTGTAGTAGAAAGCACATGGGCTTTCTGTGAAGTCAGAGACTGCTCATTGCAAGTCTGTGGCATCTTCAGCAAGTCATTTGGACACACGGAGCCTCAGTTTCCTTACCTAGAAAAGTTAGCATAACATCCTGAGCCTCACAGGACATGGATTCTCAACTGACGGACATAAAGCAGGAGTTGGCCAATTTTTTCTGCAAAGGGCCAGGTAATAAATGTTCTCAGCTTTGTCGGCCGTGCAGTCTCTGTCATAGCTTCTCAACTGCTTTTGTAGTAGCCATAGGCAACACGTATTTACAAAAAACAGGCAGCAGGCTGATTGGCCCACGGGCCATGGTTTGCTGATACAAAGTGCCTAGCCAAGGCTGAGCACATACAGAGCTGTATGTGACTTTCATGGGCCCAAGGCCTTTTTTTTTTTTTTTTTTTTTGCAGTACGCAGGCTTCTCTCACTGCTGTGGCCTCTCCCGTTGCGGAGCACAGGCTCCGGACGTGCAGGCTCAGTGGCCATGGCTCACGGGCCCAGCCGCTCCACAGCATGTGGGATCTTCCCGGACCGGGGCACGAACCTGTGTCCCCTGCATCGGCAGGCAGACTCTCAACCACTGCGCCACCAGGGAAGCCCGGGCCCAAGGAACTTTTGCCTTTGTGGATCTCTTCCACTATAATAGAAATTTCTGTTTTTTAATGCAAATTTTTTTCTTATGATTTTAAAATAAATTATTTTTATATACACTAAAAGTATTGTGGGCCATAGACTCTGTGCCTATGTGTCTGATGGATGGGTCAGCACTTGGCAGACAGCAGACACTCAATAAATGAGATTCCCCTTCCCACCCCCTTTTCTTTGCTGAGTGGGACTGTGTCTTTGTTGTCTTGAGGTTTAGTAAGAAGGTATCAGAGAGTGGGTGGCTTAAACCACCCAAATTTATTTTCTCATGGTTCTGGAGGCTTGATCCAAGATCAAGGAACTAGCATGGTCAGGTTCTGGTGAGACCTTTCTTCCTGGCTTGCAAACAGCCATTACCTGACCGTGTGCTCACACGACCTTTTTTGTGCGATAGAGAAAGGGTGTGGGGGAGAGAGAGAGGAGAAGCTCTCTGATGTCTCTTCTTATGAGGAAACTAATTTTATTAGATCAGGGCCCCTCCTTTATGACCTCATTTAAGCTTCATTACTTCCTTAGAGTTCCCATCTCCAAATACAGCCACGCTGGGGGCTAAGGCTTCAACATATGAATTTGGGGTGGTGGGGAAGCACAAACATTTAGTCCATCACAGCCTGGAACTAGACAAGGGGGCAGGACAGCTGCTACTTGGAGGTAACTATGAGCTCAGGCTTTGCAGTGAGGCCAAGTGGGCGTTAGATCCTGGTGGACCCTCCCCGGCATTTATCAGAGAAATCATTTCACTTTTCCTGCCCCCAGGTTCTTCATCTATAAAATGGGGATAATTAAAACTTCTATGTCTTCGGCTGCCATGGGATGTATGGCGAGCATTCAGCAGAGGCTCCCGCATGGTAAGCACACAATCAATGTTAGTAATAGTGCGTTAAGTGCGGACCCGTCCATCAGGCGCGTGGGCACAGCACATAGGGCCCACAATACTTTTAGTGTCCCATGAAAATCATTTAATTTATTTTAAAATCATGATAAAAATTGTTCGTATTAAAAAAAAGACATTTCTAGGATCCATAAAATTCTGTTACGGTAGAACAGACCCAGAAGGCACAAGTTCCTAGGGACCATGAAAGTCATACACAGCGCTGTGTGTGCCTGGCCCTGGCTAGGCGCTTTTCATCAGAAGTCAGCAAACCGTGGTCCACAGGCCAAATCAGCATACTGCCTGGTTTTGTAAATACATATTGTCTATTGCTACTTGTGTACTGCAAAAGCAGTTGAGAAGCTGTGACAGAGACTCTGTGGCTCACAAAGCTGAGAACATTGATCACCTGCAAATTTTTTTGGCAGAAAAAACTCCCACTTTACATCCATCAGTTGAGTTAATCCATGCCCTGTGTTGGTGACGATGTTGTTGATGGTGATGGTGATGGTGATGGTGAAGGTGAAGGGATAAGAATGATGATGAGGTGATAATGATAACCGTCATGATGTTGATGATGATAATTGTGAGGATCGTCTCATTAAAAAAACAGAAACAGAGAGTCATCGGTTGGTCCCAGTGGCTGGGGTTTTTCAGCATAAGTCTCTTCCATCTCCAATGCAAGGAAGACCCACCAAAAAGAGTGGATGCTGGCATCTCTGGGTGGGTAGTCTGACACACTGAATCCCTTTTTCTGGGCTTCTTGCACACAGCCTTTCTGTTCAAACTCTTCCTCCAGTTGAACTAATACTCGTGGCCACATTTATATGCTGACACCAGTTCTCTGAGGCCAGCTGGATATCCTGGAGCTAGCATCATACCCCATAAAAGTCTAAGAGCTCCTCCACAAGACCGTCTCCACTTGAGATGCCAGCCACCAGTCTCAGGAGCCACCCACACTTCTGACCGGCTGACTATAAATTTCCAGGTTCCCATGGCTCCCACAGACTTGATAATTCTTTAGAATGATTCACAGGACTCACTGAAAGTGCTATACTTATCATTACAGTTTTATTTTAAAAGATACAGATCGGCACCAGCCAGAAGAGACACATAGGATGAGGTCTGAAGAGAGGGATGCAGAGCTTCTTTGCCCTCTGTTTGTGGAATTAAGACACATCACCCTCCTGGCACAGCAATGTGTTCACCAACCAGGAAGCTCCACCATGCCACGGTATCAGAGTTTTTAGGTAGGCATGATGGAGTAAATCACCGGTCACATAACTGAACTCAGTCTCCAATCCCCTCCCCTCCCTGGAAGTCAAGCTGGCCCAAAGTTCCAACCTTCTAATCACAGGGTTGGTCTTTCCGGTGACCACCCCCCCTCCTGAAGCCAGCTAGGGCTCCACCGTGGGTCTCCTCACTAGCGCAACAAAGACACTCCTATCTCTCAGGAAATTCTAAAGGCTTTTAGCGCTCCATGCCAGGATGAAAACCAGATATATTCTCTATTATACAACATCTCCCTTGGGAAGCCCCCTTTCTCTCCCTCCCCAAAGCTTTGATTGAACTCCCAGTCTCTGCACTTATTGTTCTCAACCTGGGAGACATCTTGCCCCTGGAAATGGCCTCTGCAGGGGCTGAACTCATCTTTCAACCATATATGGACTCATTCTGCTCACCTTTAGGTACCCACAGACCTTCCCTAAATCCCCCTCTGACCTGGATCCTGAACTTCAGCCCTCACCTGCTTATATCATCTCCTAGATCTGCCCAGATTCCCCATCTCACCCAACCACTGCCCAAGAACTCTTGCTGTACTTTCATAGCTCATCCCTACCTCAGACCCTGAGCTTGCCTAGCCTTCAAGAGGAGCCTTGAATTCTGGCTTGAAATGAGTCCTGAAAAGACTTACGTCCAATTGTCAGCAGCACATTCCCAGCTTTGCCATTCCTCAGTTGGGTGACCTTGACCAAGTCACTTCAAGTCCAGAAGGTTACCTTTCCTCATCTGGAAAAGAGAAAAATAATTCTCCGTTGGTCAGGATTTGGCTAGGATTTGCTGCAGTGACAAATGCATCCTCACATAACAGAGGTTCTTCCTCACTCATGCCCTCACTCACAGCACTGTTCTGTCCTATAACTACATCATCTAGAGCACATGGTCTCCAGGGTCACCAGGGCAGAGGGAATAGAAGGGGTGGAGGAGGTACACTGGCCCTCAGTTGTCTTGGCCCAGAAGTGACCGGCCTCACTTCCATTCACAAGCTACTGGCCCACAGTCTTTACATGGCTCCCACATACCTGCAGGGATTGCTGGGGGCTGTCTATGTGCTGTTTGGCAAGAGCCCAAATCTCTCCACAGGCTCTTTGACTCACTGAGAGGTAGGGAAAATCAAGAAAGCTCATGTATGTGAAAACTCTAGCCGCGGAGCAGGTGATGGGTAATCAGTTTCCGGATTCCACCAAGGGCCTCTGTGTGGCTTGGTGAGCCCTTCGGTTTTGATAAGCGACGTGGGTCCCGTTTGTGCTGTTTCACAGTGCAGCCTCCTTGCTTACTGGCTGCCAGGATAGGACAGGTCCTGGTGGTCTGGCCTCTGGGGCTGTTCACTGTAGGCTGAGATAAGCCCTGCAGTTACTTATCCCAACTGCCCACGCCCAACCCCACCCCTGGATCAGAGATCCTAATTTCCCAGCCCTCAAATCAAAGCCAGAGACAGAGCTCAGCTCAAATGTCACTGACTTTTACCTTGGCAGTCAATGGTCCAAAACAATCTTCCAGTGCTGTCACTTTCTATTTTCTGGCAAAGTTTAGTCCGTGTATCTGTAACCAAGTTGGTTAGCAGAATGGCGTGCGAGACATGGATTCACGGTAACGATGACAGCAAAAATCACAGCAGACATACTGTCTCAGTGAAATCTCTCAACATCGCTGTGAAGGAGATCCTATTGTTATCCCCATTGTACAAGTGCAAAAATGGAGACCTGTCCCTGTGTCCCCGTGTCACAGTACACCCAGGTCTATTGGATTCCATGGCCTAAGATATGGACCACCCAGCTCCACGCCTGGGATCAAACAGATTTTGCTCATGACCAGCGGTAGGCATATCTCCCAAACACAAAGGATCCCCAACTCCTAGGGTGTGTGAGGATTAAATTAATTCATCTTTCAGCACGTGTTTACTAAGTGTATGCCATGTCCGAGGACCTGGCTAGGTTCTGGGGTTAAGGAGATGAATCAGACATGGCGTCTTTAAGGAGCTCATGGGCCAGGGTATCATTACTTCCCAAACAGTACGAAAGAGGCCATAGAAGAATAAGAGGGAGGAACCTGGAAGCTGGAGACAGGGCAAGAAGAGCTCAAGAAAGGGCTGAGCTCTGATGAATAGATAGGAGTCAGGAAGCTAAAAAAGGAGGGTATTGCAGGCAGAAAATGGTATGTGCAAAGACATAGAGGCATGAAAGGCCATCGTCCGGGAACTGCAAAGGGCTCTGTATTGTTGGAACATAAAATCAAGGACGGGGACAGGGTGAGGATACTGTTAGGAGATGTGGGTGGAAAGGTAGCTGGGGCCAGATCATTCCTTCATTTGTTCCTCCATTTAAGAGCTATCCACTGAGCACCAAAGGCTCCAGGCGCTGTGCGAGACGCTACAGGTGCAACAGCGTTGCAAGAGGCAGAGCTTAAAGTGGGCAGGAGGGAGACAGGCAAGAAACCAGTGGATGAATAAATGAGAAAATTTCAGAGACATGCGAGTAAGGGCAAGGGCCTTGAATGCCAGGCCAAGGGATCGGGGTGGTAGGAGCCCTGAAAGGGCTGTGGGCAGAGGAGAGATGAGGTTAGATCTGTATTTTAGAAGCCCACTCCATGTAGAAGGGGTGGTTGGTGCACAGCCTAGGCAGGTACCCTCAGCACAGGGCTGGGCACACAGTGGGTGCTCAGATGATGGCAGGGATCCGGCTCTCAGCTGTGGTATGCTTCCTGACCTGGGGCCTGTACTCTCCCCCTGCCCGGCCTCTGTGTCCCCAGGGACATCTGCTAGCGGCCTCCTAATCATTCAGCTGGCTCTGCGCCCAGCAAGGACTGGAGGGAAGGGACATCTTGATAAGCATCGAAGCTCCAGCTTTGACGTGTAGAGGAGGAGACAGGCCGAGTCCCTTGTGCTCTGCGGCTGACGACCCAGCCGGCTTTCTCCAGGGCCTCTTCCAGCCCCTGAATGGATGGTGGATAGAGATCTGGAAGTCAAGAGTCTTGAGCATGACCCCTGTGTCCACCCCTTGACTTGCCGTATGCCCGAGACAGCCTGCTCGCCCACTCCGTGCCTCTGTTTCCTTCTTGGCGAAACAAGGACAATAATCCAGCCTCCCACCTCCCAGGACTATGACGGGAGCAAGAGAGACGAGCCATTTGCTCCTCAAGCAGCAGGTTCTTACTGAGCGTTTCCTGGGGGCTCTCCGTGTCGGCCGGGAGGGGAAGGACTGTGCAGCCGACAGAACAAGAGAAAGAAGTTGCTCGTCTTTATTGAGCACTGCCCAGGACCCAGGCTCTGCTCTAATAAGATTACACGGATTTGCTTCATTTAATTTTCAGAGCAACCCAGTGAGATGGGTCCGCCCCTCACCCCCTTTCTCAGACTAGGAAAATAAGGCAGAAGGAAGCTGCAAAACTTGCCCATGCGACGAACCACAAAGAGTAACAAACTAGGATGTGAATGTGGTCTGAGTCCAGAGCCCATCCTCCTAACCCACTAGTCCGCACTGCCTCGCTGCCCACATGGGGCTCACAGCTTAGGTGAGGCTTGAAAATACTCAGAAATCGAACGTAGAGTCACACACTGAAAAGTTCTGTGGTATAAAGTTACGGGACAGGAGACAGAGACAGGAGGAGCCGGTGGAAGTGAAACCTGAAGGAGGTGGGTGCCTGGGGAAGGGTTTCTGAGCAGGGCAGCGGGGGCGAGGCTTTGACAGCAGTGGGGGGTGTCCTGAGAGCTCAGCAGGGGTGCAGGCCTGGCAGGCCTCGTGGGGAGTTTGCACTTTCCTCCAGGAGCGATGAGATTCACTGGAGGGATGTAAGCTGATTGTGTTTTGTTTTGTTTTGTTTGCGGTACGCGGGCCTCTCACTGCTGTGGCCTCTCCTGTTGCGGAGCACAGGCTCCGGATGCACAGGCTCAGTGGCCATGGCTCGCGGGCCCAGCTGCTCCGCGGCATGTGGGATCTTCCCGGACCGGGGAATGCTCCCGTGCCCCCTGCATCGGCAGGCAGACTCTCAACCGCTGCGCCACCAGGGAAGCCCGCTGATTGTGTTTTGTTTTGTTTGCGGTACGCGGGCCTCTCACTGCTGTGGCCTCTCCTGTTGCGGAGCACAGGCTCCGGATGCACAGGCTCAGTGGCCATGGCTCGCGGGCCCAGCTGCTCCGCGGCATGTGGGATCTTCCCGGACCGGGGAATGCTCCCGTGCCCCCTGCATCGGCAGGCAGACTCTCAACCACTGCGCCACCAGGGAAGCCCGCTGATTGTGTTTTGAAAAGAGTCCCCTGGACTTGAGGGACCACAATAGGACATGGGAAGACCAGTCATAGGACACTGCAGTGACCCCAGTGATGGGGGGTTGGCCTTGGGGGAGGAGAGAAGGCAGCTTTGGGAGGTAGAATTCACAGGACTGGATAGTTGAGAGAGGGTGACGCTGGGAAGCATGAATCGTGGAGAAGCTACAGGTCCCAGAGAGCATCTCGACAGGCTGGTTCTCTAGGGAAACGAAGGTTTAGTAAGAGTCATTATGACACACCCAACTAGAGAAGGCTCAGACAAACTTAGTCAGACCTGGAAACCCTGGCTCCACTGCCGACCAGCCAGCCATGTGACTTATGGCAAACCACTTCACCTTCCTGACCCTCATTTTCCGTCTCTCAAAAACAGAGATGTAAACACCCACCTCACAGAATTGTGGGGATAATGAAGGTCATAGCTCCTGCCACTTGGGTTTAAAATCACTGCATATCCTTAGCTACAGTTTACTGAGCACGGACTATGTGTCAGATTCTACATTGTGTGTTATATACATGATCTCGGTAATCCTCCCGACGTCTCAGTGAGGTAGTCAGAGTTATTCCCTTCATTTCTCAGTAAGGAAACAGAGGCTCAGAGAGGTGAAGTGGTTTGCCCAAGGTCACGCAGCGGCTAAAAGAAGAGGTAGACTTTAAGCACAGAAAGTTCTTGTTTCAAAGCCTGTGCGTTTCATCACCACACTAGCCAGCAAGGGATGCGTTCAGGGGCAAGAAACAGAAAGTGCAGGCAAAGGTGCTTCTACATTGGGGGTTTATTACTTTCACATTTCAAGAAATCTGATCATAAATGATTCCAAGGTAGAGGTAATAGCTCAACCGTGTCATCAAGGACCCACATGCTTCCTAATTTCCCAGTCTATCCCTATCATTCTATTAGCAGTATCTTCCCTCATGCTAACAGTACGACTGCCACAGTTCCGAGCATCACAAATGTATCCTAAGAAGGAAGGAAGGGAGATGGCATAAAGAGCTTATCCTCTCTTATTATGCAGGAAAAAAGAATTCCCCAGAAACTTCCAGTAGACTTCTCTGTATGTCTCATTGGCCAGAAATAGATCACATAAACCATCCTAAAACAATCAGTGGCAGAAGAGAGCAGAGATGACGTGATGTAGCAGCTTTCAAGGATGTCTGCATATTTTTGTCACTCTTCTCATCAAGATGTGGGGTCCCCTTAAATTTGAGCCAACCTTAGGAAGTTCCTGACCAATAAAATGTGGCATAAATGACACCATGTGACTTCGGAGGCTAGGTCATAAAAGGAGATTCATTTTCTACCCAGTTCACTGGAGCACATGTGCTGGAATCCTTAGCTGTCGTATCAGTCTTATCTTGAGGCTGCCATATTGTGAGGAGGCCCAATTAGCCATCACAGAGACTCCACATGGAGAGGGCCTACATGAAGAGAGAGAGATGCCTGGCCAGCCCCAAGTGCTCCAGCCACACGTGACTGCAACTTCCAGAACAAGCCGGCCGAGGCTTTCCTAAATTCCTGAACCCACAGAAACCATGTGAGATATAAGATGATTTGTTGTTTCAAACTGGTAATGTTTGGGGTAACTTGTTACACAGGAGTAGATTACCAGATCACATGATCAGCTTAGGCAAACCATGCTTCATCCTGTGGAGTTAGACATGTCCGTGAGAGAGATACAGAAGGAATTCAGAGCCAAGCAGTCTCTTCTGAATTTGGGGAGGTGGGAGATGGGTGAGGAGGGGCTTTGCAGTAGCAGCGTCAGTGCAAAGCATGGCAGCTCTCCTGCCCACCTCTCTTCCTGTTCTCTCTCTCACTGCTTTCCCATTACATGGCCTTCTTTCTTCCGGGAACTCCTCATGCTCATTCCTGCCCCAGGACATTTGCACTTGCTGTTCATGTTTGGGGAACACGAAATCCACATTTAAGGAATATAGAAATAAGCGAGAGATAAACAGACACTCGAGTTGCCCTCCCAGTGGGCAATGGGCTTCCTGTCCACCCTCGAGTGCTCCAGTTCAGGACCATGACCAGGGCTCCTGCACAGGTGGCAGACCTACCTGGGGCCCACAACAACTGCCATGAGTATGCTGGGCACAGTGTGAGGGGTTTTACAAACCTCCACTTGCTTCATCCTCACAACAGTCCTGTGAGGTGGGTGTCAACATCCCATTGTACAGATGAGAAGATGGAGGCCCAGGGAGATCGATGAACGGTTTGCCCACTACTGCACTGCTTCCAAAGAGAGGTGGGCCAACACCAGGGCCCACACTGTTCCTTCTGCAGGGCTTATCAGAAATAGGGGGGATCCTAGAACTACAGGCCCCAGAGTCACAAAGAGAGACCCCTACCAGCCTTGGCTTGAATATTCACAATGACAAGGAACTCAGCCTATGACATTGTCAAGAGTTCCTACCTGGCAGGTTTGGGGAAGAGCGGAAGAACATGGGTCCAGGAAGGAGATCCTAGCAAAAGGCTGAAAGGCCTTGGAGTGGCTCTAATGGGAGACGGAACAGATTTGATTTGAGCTTCATGGACCTCTCCAGGGATGAGGGGAAAGGCTGCAGCGAAGCCAGGGGACCTGGAGGCCAGGGAGAGCAAGGCGGACGTGCTGTCATCACAGACACTGGCTGTGGATTGCCACTGGGAGATGATGGGCCATTTGCTCCTCAAGGACAGCACAGACAGCGACTGGACTGGGGTGGTGGTGGTGTCTTCTTGCTGTACCGGGCCCCCTAAGACTGTCTTTTGCATGTATCCCAGAGGGAGTGCCGTTGTGTGGCTGGTACCCTCCTGCTACAGATAAGATTAGTGGGTAAGGTCACAGGGAGGCCTGTTGCCTGTTAGTCTGGGGCCCTGGCAGCCACATCACTCGTTAGCTGGTTATTAGAGGCCTCCAGAAGCTGTGCCCTTCTGCAGAACAACCTGTGCCCAGCAGTTTCCCACCAGGCGCCCAAACGGCGCCCTCCTCCCACCCCGCCAATCGACGTCCCTTGCAGGAATCTTGGCTCTGCTAGGTTCCTAGCCAAGGGCTTGAACAACTTTCTCCCCACATGCATTGGAGGATAGAAGACCATTCGAGCCTGCTGTCACTGAATCGGAGGGGTTTCATTATTGCCCCTCAGGTAGCCTAATGCATCAACCATGTCTGGCTCTGCCCTCCCTGGACCTGGGTTCAAATCCTGCTATGAGCTTTAGTGGGTCCCTCTGTCAATCAGAGAAAGCGTTGTTGTGAGGATGTGAAGGTAAGAACTCAAGAGATGATCCTCTTCCCATGTCATCCTTCTGTTGACTCTTACTGTCCAAAAGAAAGATAATAGGTTTTCTGAAAGAGGCCAAACCCCATCCTGGCTGTAAGTCCTTCTAACCTAAATTTCACAGGCGGAGTGATGACTGTGTGTCCATCCATAGAATGCACTCGGGAATGGGAATGCCACCAGGCAATCTGGATTCTTCTTTTATCATTCAGCAAACCGTTGCTGAGTGTCCATTCTATGTGCTGAGAGCTGGGCATACAAGATGAAGATTTACGACCCCTGCCAACAGAGGGGCATCCGTATGAATAAACAGTTCCAATCGACCCGATAATTGCTGTCAACGACATGTGGGCATTTTCAGTGGGAACACTGGAGAGGGAGTCCTGCCTGATACTGCCTTTGAACAAAAGTTGAAAACTCATGTTTCCTTAATTCCAAGGAGTTTAGAGTTTAGAACAGAAGCAAGCACATTAATAAAAATATCAATACTGGGCTTCCCTGGTGGCGCAGTGGTTAAGAATCCACCTGCCAATGCAGGGGACACGGGTTCGAGCCCTGGTCCGGGAAGATCCCACATGCCACAGAGCGACTACTCCCGTGGGCCACAGCTACGGAGCCTGTGCTCTAGAGCCCATGAGCCACAACTACTGAAGCCCACATGCCACACCTACTGAAGCCCACGTGCCACAACTACTGAGCCCACATGCCACAACTACTGAAGCCCATGTGCCTAGAGCCCGTGCTCCACAACGAGAAGCCACCGCAATGAGAAGCCGGCACACTGCAGCGAAGAGTAGCCCCCGCTCGCCGCAAGAGAAAGCCCGCGCGCAGCAACGAAGACCCAATGCAGCCAAAAATATAATTAATTAATTAATTAAAAAAAAATCAATACAACCAGATGATGGCATTCACAGATGTGTGGGCCATTTTCAGCGGGAGAACTGGAGAAGGGGCAGCTAACTCTGCCCGGGGGAGATAAACCAGGCTTCCAGGACAGACAGTAAGTGAAATTTGGGAGACCACAGGGACTCTACATCTTCTGAACGTCCACAGCCTCCCTCCATACCACCCGGAGTGTCCTGCCCCTGGGAACTCCCCGCCTCGCTCGCTCAGCTCTGCTCACACGTGGCACCGTCCCCACGTCTGCTCCTGGGGGACCATCGGTGCTGGGCCCTCCCACCATTCCCCAAGGTGTCCACTGGCATGAAGCCAGCCTCAGGCTTCAAGGAAGGTGGGGCCAGTCAGGTGCTTGGCCCTTGGGGGTTTTTGAAAAATGTGCTTTTTCGGCTTTCTCTCTCTCTGCTTCTGGAAGCTGCTAATTCATGTTCTCCACCCCCTTCAGATTTCACAAACACACAAACACAAAAAGCCTCAAAGCATTCAGATAAAAAAATGGCAGAGATGGAGTGAACTCCAGGTTCAGGGCTTCATCCAGCACAGCACGGCTGCCATGCGTCCTACCACAGGTCAATCAGAATCAGGTGGCTGTGAACTGGTCTCCAGTGAAAGGCTAAAAGTAGTCACCATTTATTCAACAAACAGTTATGGAACTCTTCACATGTGCCAGGCGTTGCTCTACACCCCGGCAATTCGTCGAGGAACGAGCCAGACAAACACGGACCTGGATTCCACTGAAAAAAAGAGCGAACAGTGAAATAAATGAGCAAAAAAACGGGTAAATAGGTCCATTTCAGAGAGTGACATACACCGTCAAGAAAATAAAACAGGCTAATGGGATAGAGAGTGATGGGAAAGGAGAGCTAATATTCATTGAGACAGAGTGGTCAGGGGGAGCCTGAATGATGAGAGGTGTCCAGTCATATAAACTGATCAGACCAAGAAAGCAGCAAGTACAAAGGCCCTGAGGTAGAATGAGCACAGTGTGTTCATGAAACAGCCAGTGTGGCTGGAGCAGAGTGAGGAAGAGGCTGAGTGCTATGAGATGAAGAGTCAGAGAGGAAGGTGAGGCCCAGTCGTGTAGGGCCTTCTCATTTGGGAAAGAGGCCAGGACTGACCACACCAGAGAAAAGTCAGCTGAGCGCTTGTCACAGAACTTAGGTGGACTGTCCACTTGCTGGGCAGGAGAACAGGATGCAAGGCCTGAGGTCCCAGCTATCCACTTAGTGACGTCACAGGGTCTGCTTACTGGAGGCTGCCTGACCTTCTGACGCATCCTTTTCTACTATTATGCCTGGTACTATTTACCAGATTAAAGCCTCTCTCTCTTTTATTTTTCCACTATGCACATGAACACCAGCTTGACCTTAGAGGCCTTTGAGTTGTCCAAGAACTCTGAAGTCTCTCTTAGTCCAAAGGTGGAGTGCCGTCCTGCTTCTAAACATCATGGAGAGAAGAGGGAGTATTAAATCATCCACCAATGCTGCTTCTTCGTTTTTCCACAAGGTGTCGCTGTTGAACACCGGTCTTTCACAGTCCTGTGGCCACATCTACCATAGCAGCTCACCCTGACTGCTCTGACCCTCCCTGTTGATGCCGCAGATGTGCCTCGGCTTGGCACCGAATTTCAGCTCCCCTGGGGAACATCCTACTCTCAGCTCTTCTTTCTGAAGCACCATTCCAAGCTTCAGAAAGTAGTTGGGTCCAGAGGGGTTTTCAGCCATATGAACTCTGCTCCTCCCACAAACCCAGACTTTCCTAGTTCCTTACTGAGGAATTCTTCTCTGGGGATGACTAGCAGATTCAGATCAGGAACATCCCAATGAAATTTCCTAATTTTAAATATCAGAGACCAGGGCTTGGGGGTTCCAGTACCTTCCTTTTCAAAAGACCCTGATATAATTTGTTTTAGAAAAGAAATTCGTTTAAGCTCATCGTTGCAAATCTTCCCATTTTTATTCAGTAGAAGCCAGAATGTCTTATTTTTATGTGAAATTTCCAGACCTTAAAAATACCACAAAGGCCTGTCAACTACAAAAAAAAGCACTATTAATAAATCATTTATTTATTTCTGTCATACAAACACATTATACTTATATGTGTGTGTGTGTGTACTTTTCCAAATTTAGAAATCCTTTTTTTTCTTTTATCAATGAGAAAGTAAAAAATGGCTCTGCTGTCAGCCAGACCCTGATGTTCCCATCTGAATATAAATGATACTCCATGCTCACAGAATACAAATTTAGTCCCGATGGTGTGGGGCTCAGACTGGGCCAGGCCGCGTCTGTGTTTTGAACATGGCAGAGAAAAAGCCATTCAGAGCCACAAAAATAACTGATTTGACTAACATGAATGATTCCTGCCTTTTTACTGCCTCCTCCAAGATGAAGTGCTTTAAGATACTCAATGACCAAACTGCCCTTCCTCCCTGACCACATCCAATGCAGCACATGCTTCCTTAATCCCACCTTAGAATCATACAAGGACAAGGTCTCTAAGAAACCTTGTCAATCCACCCCCCGCCCTGTGGTTCCTCTGAGCAATACTCCTTGCTGCTGCAAGACAAACAAACCTACCTTTTGATTACAGGTGTACTCCTGGTGGTCTTTGGACGCGGGCCTTTGACAAGAGCCTATCTTCAGCACCTTTCCATACCGGTCATGAGGGCTATCAACACCGTCTTTAACAGCTGCATCACAGCGCACTGTTTGGATGGCAACGTCTATGTTACTTCCATGTTTTCAATACTCCCCATCACATGTTCCTTTATCGTGGTATCTCACCACGCAGTGTAGCTATTTCGTCGCATTGTATTTACTTGTATTATTTATTTGCTTTATGGTAACTCTTTGCTTATTTTCTGTCTTCCCCACAGGACCATAAGGTCCGTGAGGGAGGGCAGACCCCACCCTGCCCCCAACCAAAAGTCTGAGAAGAGCTCAGTGAATGGTGAACAGAATCCGATAGGTACTAGAAGACTGTTCATCACCAAAGGAAAGACAGCAAGAGGAATAGTGCAAGTTGCAATCTGGAGCACTGGCCCCAGAAGGAAGTTGCAGCCCGTGCAGGAAGGGGATGAGCAGGCCTTGGCTGGCTGCTTGCAAGCTGAGACTTCTCAGGGTCTATGAATAGCCTTTACACAGGGGAGCTCAGCAGCGTCTGAGGTCCTGGGACCAGAATCAGTGCTCTACTAATAAGGACAGCCTTGTGGTCGGGGCCGGGGTGACACCCACCGTTCACCCTGGAACTGAGCTTTTCCTCTGCATCCTTGTCCGCAACTCTGAAATTGATTGAGACAGACAGCGTTCTGTCTTTTAGCTCAGAGAATTGCAAAATGCCAATGGTCCCCACTGTCCTTGCTTGCCCAGCTATGCTATTAAACATTCTGGAAATCCAGAGAAACTCCCTGACTCTGCTAGGAAACAGAACTTAAGAGGAATGTCACTAACAGCTTAGTAGGTGTTGACCCCTATGTCGAGTTGAATCTGAGGAACCCCTGGGGAAGAAGTGTCCTCTGTGCTGAGTTTGGAAGGGAAGACCCTACACTTCAGAGCTGGGATGGGGTAGAATCAGACAGGGGAACTCATACTTATGTTACGGGCAAGACATGAGCCGGAATGTGATTGAGGAAAAAGAGATTGTGAACCCCAAACTAGAGGTTAGGAGACGAGTTGTGGGGCCTTGAGCCAGCTCCTGTTCCCCTCCACTTGCCATTCTAGAAAACAGAAGAGCGGGAATACATAGTCACCAAGGGCTCTCTCTGCTCTATGAATGGTCTGTGTTATGTGCTTTGGAACAAATCACATGTCCTTTCTGATCCTCGGTTTTTCTGCCTGTGGGGAGAAGAGGGAAAGAGAGACAGAAGGGAATAAGTGCTGATTAGAGTCATGTAGACTCTGGGCAGGACGTCATGCTGGGCACTGGGGGTGCGGAGATCAAAGACGCTCTCTGGGTCCTCAGGAAGCCTGTCATCCAGACAGTGGACAAGTAAACAGCTCATCATAATTCTTGAGGGGCAATCAGAGGCGCTGATGGAAGGAGGCTTCTTCAAGGTGCGACAGCCGAACCTCAGAGAATGAGTAGGAGTTTCTCCCCTTTCTCAGGGGAGAAAGGGAGAAGGACATGCAGGGGAGGAAGTGACGGCAGGGAGGCATGTTTTGTTTGGTGAGTGCCTAGCAGGCAAGGACTCGTGTATGTGTGTTAGAATTTTGCAGCAAAAGTCACATAGTCCAGTGCCTGCGGGGGCCGGGGAGGTGATGTACGTGAGTGAGATGGGCAGGCGTCTGAGACCAAAGGATGTGTGGGAACTTCAGTGAAGTAAAGAACTCATGCCCTGCAGAAAGAGAGAGACGTTACTCAGTTCCATCCAATGGCCCTTGGTAAGAATTAGCCCAATATCTGACATTTTAGGAGAAGACCAAAATCTGGATTTTTATGTGAAATCCTCTAATTTGTCAATATCAACTGCAATGTGCCCCACAGATGAAAGAGGCTGGACATGACTCTTAGCTCCCCAGTTTGCAAGCTCTGGGAAAGGTAGTCTCTGGAGTCCCTCCCAGCATTTCTTTTCTAAAAAGGCATGTGGCATAGTGATTGAGAGCATGGGCTGGGGAGCCAGTAAGATCTTAGTTCAAATCTTGGCACTGGCTCTTCCCAGCTAATTCACATAGTTTATGAATGTCACCACCTGGAGTTGTGCAGTGTACAGCCTGAGCAGCTGTTTATGGTTGCCTTGTTTGTAACTATAAGCAAGGCCCTTCTCTCCAAGCCCCAATTTCCTCACTCGTGAATGAGGGATGATTATTTATGACAGTAAAATGAACTTATATAGGCTAAGTTGGCTCAATTTTGGGGCAGATAGTAAATACTCAAAATAGGACATTTTTTACCCTAGGGTCTTTCTGAGGACTCCAGCTAAAACTACAGGCCCTCTGGGGAGAAGCATTCCTTTGTGCCGGAGAATTCTGGCTGAGGGTTGGTAGGGAAGTCCCCCTCTCTTTGGAGCTGGGCTGGAGTAGAATCAGGGGAGCTTATGCTTTTCCTGGCAAGACATGACACAGGATTAGAATGTGGGAAAAGAGATTCTGTAAAACCTGGGCACCAGATTCAGGTTTCGAGAGAATTTTTTAAGGAATTTATTGGGAGAATCAGTTTGGAATAGATTTGGAAGTCTTAATTTTTTTTAAGCTTCCTGCACAATAAGGAAAAAGGAAGCACCCCTCCACTCCCCACCACCACCCTCACCCCCATCGAATGCCTGGCAAACACAAGGCCAGGGTCTTGGACAAAAAATGCAAATGGATTCATTGAAGGTTTGTTTACCAGAACTGTTCTCAGAACCCTCCCTGCGCCCTCCCTGCACTCTCTCCCTGGCCAATTACCTCTCCGATCTCTTCCCTCCTGTCACCTGTTTATGGGTTTTTCAGTGTTGTTTTTTTTTTAAGGGTAGCACCCTTTATTTATTTATTATTTATTTATTTATTTACTTATTATTTATTTATTTAGGCTGCATTGGGTCTTCGTTGTGGTGCGCAGGCTTCTCATTGCGGTGGCTTCTCTTGTTGCGGAGCACGGGCTTTAGGCGTGCGGGCTTCAGTAGCCGCAGCACTCAGACTCAGTAGTTGTGGCTCGTGGGCTCTAGAGCACAGGCTCAGTAGTTGTGGCTCACGGGCTTAGCTGCTCCTTGGCATGTGGGATCTTCCCGGACCAGGGCTCGAACCCGTGTCTCCTGCATTGACAGGCGGATCCTTAACCACTGTGCCACCAGGGAAGTCCCCTGTTTATGGGTTTACCTCTCTGGGTTTCAAACATATTGACACCAGGGAACTGGTCCTCATGTCTTTGCCTCTCCAACGTGCAGCACACAGTACACATTAGATGCTCATTAGAGTTATAGAGGGAGTGAAGGAAGGACTGAATAAATGTCTCAGCTCTTAAGGTGGCTGGAATGACAATGTTATCAGCTGAATTGTGTCCCCCCCCCAAAAGTTGATGTTAACTTCCAGTGCCTGTGAATGGGAACTTGTTTGGAAATAGGAGTTTTGCAGATGATCAAGATAAATTCACTAGGATGGCACCTAAGCCAAGGTGACTGTTGTCCCTATAAAAGGGGGAAATTGGGACACAGAAGTGCATACAGAGGGAAGCAGACACAGGGAGATCACCATCTACAAGCTGAGGAATGTCTGAGGCCACCAGAGGCAAGGAGAATGGCATGAACAGATTCTCCTTCACGGTGCTCAAGAGGAACCAGCCCTGCCGATGTCTTGACCTCCGACTTCTGGCTCCAAAACTGTGAGAAATAAATGTTTGTTATAGCAGCTGTCTTTGGTGTTTTGTTACGGAAGCCCAGACCCAGCTGGTAAGTGATGGAGCTGGGACTCACACCGGGAATCTGGCCACCCATTCGGTCCAGAGATACAAGACAACTTCACAGCTGAGCGCTTGGGTCCAGGGCTCTCACTGGGACTAGGGAGCTGAAATGCTGATTTAAACACACACAGGGGACTGCAGGCCATCAGCTGATGCAGACAACCTGATTGCCCTTTACATTTGCTGCCAGCTTGATACCTTGCCATCGGCTCACCCCTGAGTAAAGTCCTTGAGTAAGATCTTATCACATCTGGGTCCATCCCAACCCTAGTGCATTTCACAGTGCAGAGGCATTCATTGGAAGGCAGCTCCCCTGGGGTCCCTGATGTGGGAGTTGGGGGACAGTACAGTGTTGTGTCTGGGCTGGACTGCCTGGATCCAGGTCCCAGCTCTGCCTCTCGGTAGCTGGGTGACCCTGGGCAAGCACCTGACCTCTCTGAGCCTAGTTTCCCTATGAGAAATGCTGACAATAATAGCACCTACCTCAGAGGACTGTAGTGGGGATTAAATACGTAAAAACAAATGAAGTCCTTACAAAGAGGCTGGCAAGTGGGCAGTGCTGTGTGTTCGCCGTTACTCTCCTGGAGACCGACGTGTGTTTCCCAGCTGTGACAGCCAACTTCTCCCTGGCCCTCCAGACCCTCTCTCTACCCCAGAGGCCCACTGTTTCAAAGAGCTCCCTTGCCCCCTGACATCTCATTGTGCTCAGCCAATGGGCAGTGCTGTCTGGAGGGAGGGGAGAGTGAGGTTGGGTCCGTATCCTCCACTTTTCCACTGTGTGGTCCCAAGGGCACAGTTGCTGGCTTCCAGCCAAGGATGCAGCTCCTTCTAGGCAGTTCTTTCCCCCCACCCCCGTGTCCTGGTGTTAAAACCTGCTAGCTCTCTTGTCCCTTCAGCCCTGGAGGTAAAGCTGCCCAGCTGTGGCCAGCTGAAGGTGCCACACCATCTTTCGTGGCTTCCCTGCATCCTGCCTTCTCCTTTGTAAAAAGCCCCTCTGCCTCATGCCTCAAATTACCCAATCAGAGTGTGCCACCCGTTTTCTGCCAGGACATTTCCTAATGCATGTGCCCTGTAGGAGTTATGTCAGGAAAATCACTTGGGGCCCAACAATAAGAAAACACACTTATTCAGACATGGTGTTAGCAGGAAATAAGCTGTGTCATCAGAGGGACTCGATGCTGAATTTCAGACTGGGTGGATGAAAGGGTCGGGTCAGGGATGGAAGTGGGGCTGCGTAGAGGAGGCGGGGGAGGGGTGGTGGTAGTTAAAGTCTTCCAACGCTGGTAAACTCGCTGAGTTGGGGAAACGGTGCCCAGCTCGCAGGAGCAGCCACTGGGGAGGGCTCCGGTGCAGGGAACGAGCCTCTGGCCTCCCTCCCCACACCCACGTCTACAGGGCTGTAGGTCCCCCTGGGCAGGGACTCGGCAGTCAGGGGGCCTGAGGGGCCTTCAGGGGACCTATTATAGGCAGGTGCAGCTCAGACCTAGGTCCAGTTGCTCTGTCTGGAGGCTCAAGGGCCCCTTGGAAAGAGCCAGACAGGTGTCTGGGCCAGGGCTGAGGAGGCTCAAAACTTCCTTGCTTGGCCATTAAGATCTTGTGCTTTATAATAAGAAATATATATTCGGTCTTTGTCCTAATTTCTGGCACACAGCCCTAACACCCTTGGAATTTCCTAGCTGTTAAAAGCAACAACAGTGTCTTGATATTCATTACAAAGCGCTTTCAACCACACCTGAATTTATGTTAATCAGGTGAGTTCTGAAAAGCACCTAAGGGG
>NW_020173979.1:221654-250206 GCF_003031525.2 Neophocaena asiaeorientalis asiaeorientalis | reverse complement strand
CAGGGGAACCAACGTGATTAAAAGTTTGGAACTTTCAGCTCCTGCCCACCTCTGGGAAGGGAAGATGGATGGGAGGTTGAGTCAACTGCCAAAGGCCACGATTTAATCAATCTTTCCTATTTGTAATGAGTCCTTCATAAAAACCCCGAAGGACTGGATTTGTAGAACTTCTGGGCTGGAGAATGCGTGGAGATTTGGGGAGAGTGGTGCGCTCCTGGAGGGCGTGCAAGTTCTGCACCCTTTCCCTTACATCGCCCTGTGCATCTCTTCCAGCTGGCTGTTTCTGAGTTATGTCCTTTTATAATTAACTGGAGATCTAGTAAGTAAAAGGTTTCTCTGAGTTCTGTGAGCCACTCTAGGAAAGTAATCAAATGCAAGGTCATGGGAACCTCTAATCTACAGCTGGTCAGTCAGAAGCAGGAGTGACAACTTGGATTTGTGACTGGGATCTGAAGTGGGGCAGCGGGACAGTCTTGCAGGACTGATGGGGGATCTGATGCCACATCCAGGTAGATAGGGTCAGAACTGAGTTGAACTGTAGGACTCCCAGCTGGTATCAGAGAAATGCCAGGTGGTGTTAGAAAAAAACAAGCCACACGTGGTAGCCATGATAGTGAGGAGTGGAGAAGATAGGAAGAGGTGAGATTACCCCCCCAAATCCCCTTGATGTTTGATACTTCTCCTCTGCCCTCCTCTCCCATCCCCTGGTCTCTCTCTCTCTCACTCCCCAGAATATTCCTCGTATATCTTCCTCATCCCTCTCAAGATTTCCTATCTCCCAGCTCCAGTCTCCATCAGGTCTTAGGCAGAGCAATGTCACTCTTCCAGCATGTCCACATCAGGATCACCTTCAAGAATCTGAAAGGTCATTAGACTGAGTACTTGACACACGTGCTTAGTGAACAGAAAGGCCTCCCAGCTACCAAAGGGGTGAGGTGGGGGGAGGGATTAGAAATATTTTTTGTATATAGTAGTAATAAAACCCCCAGCATGACAGTACATTGCTTAGAGTTATAAACTATTTGTTATTAAAATTACTAAATAATCATAGTAGCAGATATTTATTGCATATTTGCACATTACCTAGCAGCATCCTAACGGCTTCACCTACAACATCTCAAGCTTCACAGTGAGCCTGTGGAGTGGGCTGGGAAACTGAGACTCAGGGTGGTGGGTGATTTCTCAAGTTCACACCCCTATTAAGTGGATTCGCACTCAGACATGCTGGACACCAGAGCCACGGATGCCAGCTGGAGGGAATCCAACCCGAGACCCTAGGCGCTCAGTCACTACAATAGACAGGAGATGGCTTCAAAAGAGCAAGAGAAATGGCAAAAATATCCAAGAATAAACTTAGAGGCAAGCAGGCAAGGCCAATACAGCTTAGCAAAGCTCAACAAAGGGCAGCTGGGATGAGGGAGCGTAGAGCATGTTCCTGAGGTTGTAAGGTTGATGCTCCTCAAATTACCCCATTAATTTGTTGTAATGCCAAAAAAATCCCATTAATGCTTGGGAGAAGATCTTGACAGATTAGTTAAAATTAATTTGAAGAAAAACGTGCTCAAGGATAGCCAAGAAAATGTTCAAGAGATGAAAGAAGGAGGGGAGCTCATACTACTCATTCATTCTTTCAGTGGATATCTATTGAGTACCTATTATATAGGTCTGAAGATATAGACACCATCTTTGTCCTCAAGAAGCTTACAGTCTAGCGGATACTAAAATAAGCTATAGAGCTAGGGGCGTGTAAGCGGTGTGGCTCTGGGGCAGAAGCAGACAGAAACAGTGAGGGCCCAGATATAGGCTCTTGAAAAGCGAGAGGTAGGGACTTGGGAAATAATAATCCTGAAGATGTTTATTGAGTGCTCTGAATGTGTTGCATCATTGCATCCCCCAGCAGTCCTGTGAATCAGGAACCCTGATGATCTCCACTTTACACATCAGGAAACGTAAGCCCAGAGACCTTAACCTGCTCAAGGTCACACAGTCAGTGAGTAGCAGAGTAGGACCCAGAATCCAAGTCTGTCCAACTCCAATGTCCCTGCTCAGAACCCCTACACACAATGATGTGATAAGACTAGATCAGTATGAAAGCATGGCTTAGTCAACCGACTGTGTTGGAATAATTATTTGAGAGAAGATTAACTTGATTTTAAAAACAAATTTGAAATGGATTAGCTATTTAAATGTAAGGCAAAAGCCATAAAAGCAATAGAGAAAGTAAAGGGAAATGGATAGGATATTTACATGTAGGACAAAAGCCATGAAAGGAAGAGAGAAAATAAAGGGGGAAAGGGTTTATAATTTTGAGTTGAGAAAGGTGTTTCCCAGCATGACATGAAGGTCAGTAATGATAAAAGAAAAGATCAACACATACAATCACATCGTGATTTAAAACTTCTTTATAGCACAAAGCACAAAGAAGAAGAACAAAATGAGAAAATACATTCACAACATATTTGATGGACGACACTTGATATTCAAGGAGCTCTTGGAAGTCCATAAGGAAAAGAAAAGCACCTAACAGAAAAATGGGCAGAGGACACAAACAGGCAACACTGGAAGGAGAGAGAATCCAAGACTATTGGGCATGTTGCTTGCCCCACACACTGCCCCTTCCATATAATGCAATATCACTTGGGAATTAATAAGAATTAGGTTCAATCTACGTATACATGAAAAAATGCAGGAAATGAAACGTGATATTTTAAACTATATTTTTAAACTATATTAAAAACACTTTTTTTTATTTGTGGTGTGTGTATGTGTGTGTGTGTTTCAGATTCAGATTGCCTGGGTTGGAATCCTGGCTCTGACATATTAGCCATATGGCCTTGGGCAAATTACTTAACCTCAGTTTCCTCATCTATAAAATGAGGAATAACTGGGTCATCTTCAAATGGTTGTCTTATGAGTATTAAAGCATATGATATCTTAGAACAATGCTAGGAACATACTAAATGTTCAGTAGGTGGGAGCTACCATCATCATCATTCATAGAGCAAAAAAAAACTAGAACGATACACATCAAATTGTGAATGTCCACAGATGTGAGAGAAGGGATTGGGGTGGGGATAACACTATTACATTTGACTTCAGGCACATCTCTATTAATTAAAATTTTCATAACAATATGTTTTCTTTGGAAACTAATAGAAAGCAATGAGGAAAATTTCTCTTCTAAGTGGAGGAGCTGTCAGTAAAGAAGGAGAAAAGAGAGGAGCTGATGGGTGGAGAGAAGCAGAGACCCCTCCTGGTCCCCAGAGGGGGATCAGTGAATGAAGTAGCTGCAGGGAGTGGGGATGAGTGACTTTGGTTTCCTGTAAGGCAAGGCAGTGACTTGTTGATGGTGTTGCTGGGTTCTTACAAAAAACAGCCTCTTTTTTTTTTTTTAAACTTAAATGAGTTCAAATAGCTTTTTGTTCCTGGTAACCAAAAAATCCTGACCAAAACAAGTAGCTGATAACATAAGAAAATATACCCAACCTTACTGAGAAACAGTCAACGTTCACACACGGGCTGAAAGAACACATTTGGTCGATCTTTGGGAGAGCACTTACCCATGAATCTATTTGCTCTTAGATTTGGAGATTCCACCTTGAAGAATTTTCCAAAGAAAATATTGGACCAGTTCATGAAGATGCAAGTTCAAGGATGATGACATTGTTGGTGAGAAAACTAGAAACAACCTAGGTGTTCATCAATAGGAAAATCATTAACTAAGTGGGACAGCATGTCAGACAGTGGCCCTGTGATGCCTGGCTCCTGGTATTCACACCATTGTTTAATGTCCTCCCCTTGAGCGTGGGCAGGACCCATAACTTGCTTCTAACCAATAGAACACCTCAAAGTTGAGTGGGTATCACTCTGTGATTGGATAATAAAAGATCCTGACTTCTGTCCTGCTAACAGATTCTCTGCCTCTCGGCTTTGATAAAACTAATTGCTGTGTTGGGGAGGGCCGTTTGACAAGGAACTGAGGATACCTTCAGGCCAACAGTCACTGGGGAGCTCAGGCCGTCAACCAAAAGGAAACAAATCCTGTTAACAACTCTGTAAGTAAACTTGAAAGCAGATCCTTACCCCCCTCAAGCCTTCAGAAGAGAACCCAACCCAGCTGATACCTTGGCTACAGTCTAGTAAGAGACCTTGAAGAGAGGACCCAGCTAAGCTGCACCCAGACTCCTGACTCACAGAAACTGTGCGATGATAAATGTGTGTTGTTCTGAGCCAGTAGGTTTGTGGTCATTACTTGTGCAGCAGGAGATCACACTTTTCAAAAAAGTTACATTAGATTTATTTGCATAAATGTGGGGAAATGTCCATGTTACTCTTGCGTTTAAAAAAAAGTAGATGGGGCTTCCTCGGTGGTACTGTGGTTGGAAATCCGCCTGCCAATGCAGGGGACACGGGTTCGAACCCTGGTCTGGGAAGATCCCACATGCCGCAGAGCAGCTAAGCCCATGCGCCACAACTGCTGAGCCTGCGCTCTAGAGCCCGTGAGCCACGACTACTGAGGCCTGTGCGCCTAGAGCCGCTGCTCCACAACAAGAGAAGCCACCGCAATGAGAAGCCCGCTCACCGCAACTAGAGAAAGACTGCGCGCCGCAACGAAGACCCAGTGCAGCCCAAAATAAATAAATTTTAAAAAATATAAATAAATTTAAAAAGTAGATGGCAGAATAGTATATGTGATATGATCCCATTTTTACAAATAAATGTCTAAAAATATTTGTATGAATAGCTAAAAGTCTGGAATGAGATATAGATCAAACTACTCATAAGCTTATCTCTGGGAGTAAGATTTTGGGAAACTCATGAAGGCCATATGGTTTGAATTTTTAAAACAAGCTTTATTGCTTTGAGAATCAAAATAATAATCATGAAATTATTTCCATTTAGAAAAAACAATAATAATATGCAGTTAAAATATCAGAGAACTTTAAAAAATATATTTGGTCGTGTGTGGGAGATACTGCTTAATGGCCAACCCAACACTTCCATTCCCAGCCCTCTTCTCCTTTGCCTGCTGTCCACATAGAGGCTGGAAGGGTGACATGGGATGGCCATGTGATAGGTCTGGACAAACAAGACATAAGTGGAAGTCCAAAAGGAGGACAAATGTCACTGCCTTCTCCCGTTCCCCTTTCTTCCTGGCCTCACAAAGCGTCCCCTGGTGGAAAGAGGCCATTGCAAAACCATATGATGTGTGCTATGATAGCGAACGGGCATCAGGTGAAGGCTTCATGGAGGGGCATGGGATCCAGAATGGGAGCTTGAAGCTGAACTTCCAGAGAAAGTTAATACCTAAGCTTGGCAGGGGAACAGGTGGAGAGGAAAAAGGGAGAATGCCACAACAGAGGAAAATTGCCTTAGTTGCGGCATGCATGTGGGATCTAGGTCCCTGACCACGGATCAAACCCAGGCCCCCTGCATTGGGAGTACAGAGTCTTATCCACTGTGCCAGCAGGGAAGTCCCTGGGACCTTGTTAATCCAGTGTGAGCTACGGACCAACATCATCAGCATCACCTGTGAGCTTTTAGACATGCAGACTCTCAGGTCTCAGTCCTACTTAATTAGAATCTACATTTTAACAAGGTCCCTAGGTGGTTTGTATGAATATTAGAGCTTGAGAAGGACTGGTCAGACACAGGTTCTCAAACTTACCTTCACGTTGGAATTACGGGGGGGGATTTAAAAGCTACCAATGCCTGGCGTGGCGGAGGGATCGACTGGGAGTTTGGGATTAGCAGATGCAAATTATTATATATAGAATGGATAAACAACAGGTCCTACTGTATAGCACAGGGAACTATATTCAATATCCTGTGATAAATCATAATGGAAAAGAATATGAAAAAGAATGTGTATATATATATATGTATAGAATGTGTGTATATGTATAACTGAATCACTTTGCTGTACAGCAGAAATTAACACAACATTGTAAATCAACTATACTTCAATAAAATACTTTTTTTTTGCTGTACGCGGGCCTCTCACTGTTGTGGCCTCTCCCGTTGCGGAGCACAGGCTCCGGACGCGCAGGCTCAGCGGCCGTGGTTCACGGGCCCAGCCGCTCCGCGGCATGTGGGATCTTCCCGGACCGGGGCACGAACCCGTGTCCCCTGCATCAGCAGGCGGACTCTCAACCACTGCGCCACCAGGGAATCCCTAAAATACATTTTAAAAAACTGAAAAAAAAAAAAAAGAATGCCCCAACAGAGGAAAATTGAGTCACCATATTCTCAAAGAGCAGCAGATTGAGGATTGAGGATGGGATCCCATTTTCTGCACATGTGTATTACTTCTTCCTCGAAGCAAGGTGTGTTCAGCTGTAAATTGTAAAATCCCTGAATCACAGTGGGTGTTTCATTGCTTCACAAGGGAAAAAGTTGGCAGGTCGGTGTTTCTGGGGCTGGTGCAGGAGCCCTACAGCGTGTGGGTTCTGAGTCCATTTCTTCCATCGTTTTTCCCTCACGGTCACAACATGGCTGCCTCAGCTGCACGATCCAAAGGAGGAAGTAGCAGAACAAGCAGGCAGGGCAGCAGGAGAAGGTGTGCCCTCCATCCCTCTTTCTTGTTACAGGTGGGAAATTTCCCACCCCTGCCCCAGAGATTTCCCCTTGTCTCATTGGCCAAACCGGGTCACGTGATAGTCTCCATCTATAATGGAGGCTGGCAAAACAAGTCTTGGACTTTCCAGCCTTTGAGGTAGGTAAAGCAAGGACAAAGCAGGGGTGGAAACCGGTGTGGTAGACAACAGCTCTCTGCTCTCTGCCCCTGCCTGGATGAGGGACAGGCTGCCTAAGACTTCTTAAGCTGGGCCCCAGTCTCACCTCCAAACTCCTTGCCTCCCAGGACTCTGATTAATGACCCAGCCTGGCTCCCAGAGGATCAGCCTAGCATGATGCCCAGACCTGGCTTTTCCTTTATTCCAGGAGTCCTCAGTTCTGGGCTGCCTGTGTCCACCAACACATCCTCCAGCTGCTCTAAATATTGCCTCCCATCCTTATTTTAAGACGTGGCTAATAGCTCCTATTCTGTGCGTTAGTCAGGGTTCTTCAGAGAACAGAACCGATAGAATGTGGAGAGAGAGAGAGAGAAAGAGAATTATTTTAAGGAACTGGCTCATGCCATTAAGGAGGCTGACAAGTCCAAAATCCACAGGGTGGGCTGGCTGGTTAGAGACCCAGGATGAATGCATCATCTCCTCCTTTGGATTCCCACGGAACAGTGTATTTTCTAGCGGAGTGGGCTGGGAGAGCAGACTATTTAAAAGCAGGGGCTTTGGAGGTAGTCAAGTGAATCCCCCAGCTAACTGCAGGACCTTGGAGAAAACTCGGATTTTCTGAGCCTCAGTTTCCTCATCTGCAACCTGGGGGAAATAATAGTATTTACCTCACAGGGCTGTGGTGAGAATTATTTGAGATGATGTGCTATACAAAGAACACAGCATAGTATACAGAAGACGGTAGCTGCTCAACAAATTGTGTTACCTCCTATCCTGTGAGCCAGAACTGGGGCATCATGCAATCTTAAAGTCACAGGGAAAATAGCCAAGTTGGGCTCCTTGGAGTAGCCCCAGCGGGGTGGGAAACTGCTGCATCCGTCTGGGGACTCCAGCCCTGAGACCTTTCTGATGCTTCTCTCAAGACTCAGAGCACATCACGGTCAGGGAGTGCACCCCACGCATCCCAACCACAGTCTAAGGTGCCCTACGACAAACCCAGAGCCACCTCAGAGCGCAGAACGGAGACAAGAAATAACTGATGACAAAACCAGTGGGTTTCATTGGAATTTTCTGCAGACCACTTCAGTAAATATTATCGCTATACCATGTCATTCGTTATGTTAATTGCCGCAAAGTTTTTGGTTTTTTTTTTTTTTTTGCAGTTTTAAGCTGTCAGACTCGGCAGAGATTACTCATCCAAAGATGAGTAATCTCTCTCTCTCTCTCTCTCTCTTTTTTTTTTTTTTTGGTCAAATAGTGATTTGGGTTTCCTCAGAATGAGAAAGTTCTTCTGGCTTCCTTTGATAGATGGTTCTTACCTATTCAGAGCAAGGAGGAATTTGAGGCCATCAGATCCCAAGGCCCTCTTGCATGGTGAGCAGCCTACCAGTAATAATGATGACGTCTTCTATGATCAAAGTGCTTAGCTTCCAAAGGGCTTCAGATTTTTAGT
Source organism: Neophocaena asiaeorientalis asiaeorientalis (assembly GCF_003031525.2). Classification (NCBI taxonomy): domain Eukaryota; kingdom Metazoa; phylum Chordata; class Mammalia; order Artiodactyla; family Phocoenidae; genus Neophocaena; species Neophocaena asiaeorientalis. Next base: position 242,019 of record NW_020173979.1, on the reverse strand, counting down.
ACAGAACTGGAAACTTTCAGAGCTGGAAGAGTTTGCAAATGTCATCCCAATCTGTTGGGTGGCCAACCATGGATTGCCTCATTTTACAGCGTATGAAGGGTGTCAGTTCTCTATTAAAATCCTCCAGTGACTGCATTTCATTTAGGATGAAATCCACATGCCTCATCATGACCTTGCACCGATACCATTTCCAGCCATGGTCCCTCCCCCTCCTACACTCAGCCATGATGAACTTCTTCATGTTCCTTGCCGAGTCCAAGCGTGTCCCCTACCTTGGGGCATTTGCACCTACTGCTCCTTCTACACGGGACACTTCTCCCCCTTATCTTCATAATCCTGGCTCAGCTCCGATGTCACAAGCTCAGAAAAACTTTCTCCAACTGTCTTAAACAAAGTACCGCTCCCAGTCACGTTCAACTACATTACCCTGCTTTGCTTTTCTCATAGCAATTCTCTTTAGCTAAAATGATCTGGCTTGTTCATTGTCTTTTTATGCCTTCTAGCATGTCAGATCTTTGTCTATCTTGTTCATCACTGTATCCCAGAGTTAACTCAGTGCCTGACACATTGTAGGTCCAGTACATCACGTGTTGAAAGAATGAATGCATTTAATATTCGTTTCTTTTTTCATGTGAGCCTCGTCCAAACCCTTTGAGGCAGAAGTTACTGTTATGCTTATTTAATGGTGAGTTGACATGTTTGAAATAAAGACACCTTTACAGATATCCAAGAAATGTATAGGTAACCCTTCAGTAAAAGGTCATAAAATGAATATCCATCCATGTTTTCTAAATGATTAGCCTCAGTTTTGTAAACCATAAAAACTGTAATTCTCAGGCCATTATATCAGAAGAACAAGAATGTTTCTGAACGCTTTTAATCTGTATTTTGATTAAGGATCCTACAGTGGATTTTGAAAGGTTTTATTTAGACCATGTGTGAACTTCACACATGTTAACTAATAAAACCGAATGTTTTTTAATGTGTTTAAAAAAAAAAAAAAAGCCTATCTCCTAAGTGGGCTTAGAGATGCAAACTGATTCCCAAGGCCCCTTATCTAGTTATTCATTGCTTTGTAATAAACCACCCCAGAGCTTACTGGTGTAAAACAACAAGAATATGTCATTTCTTTCAGTTTTGTGGGATGGCTGGGTGAGTCTTCTGCTGGGCTTGCCTGAGCTCACCCATATGGCTATAAGAGCGGGAACAGCTGACCTTCTTCCTCCATGTGGTCCTTCAGATGTCTTCGCAGCCTGGTGGCCTCAGGGCCTTATCCCAAGAGAGTAAAATCCGAAGCACCAAGGTCTCTTAAGGCCTAGCCTCGGAAACGGCACAGCATTGCTTGCTCTGGGTTCTAGCCATCAAAGGCAGGCCCAAACTAGGGGAAAGGACATACACTCCACTCTCAGTGGGAGGTGCTGTCACATTGCAAAGGAGCCAGGGCCACATCGTGGCCATCTTTGAAAATCTGTCACAGATAGTAAGTGCTGGAACCAGCTTGACTGAAGCTCTGACTCAGCAAGGAAGACCAAGGGACCACGATTACCCGTGACTCCGCAAATCTAAATGGCCTAAAACAAATTTATCTCTCGCTCACATTACGTGTCCACCAGGGGCTGGTTGGGCTTCCGAGACTTCACTCCGGGACCCAAAGTAAGGGAGCAACCTCTTCCTGGCATATCTCCTGAACAGAGCCAGTCTCGTGACACACAGGAAAGGGAAATGACAAGGACTCACTGGCCCAGAGCCTCTGCACAGAAGTGACACAAATCACATCCACCAATACATCAGTGGCCAATCAGGTCACAGACATTTCCTCCTCTCCTGGGAGGGGCACTGAATATGGGTGGACAATAATCTCATCTGCATGGAGCCCATTTTCCTCTTCAGATCCTTTAAAAAAAAAATATCCTTCACAGAGCCAAAACCTGTCTCATTCTATTTCTACTGTTGGTCCAAGTGCTGCTGTCTCATCTGCTCCCTCTGCCCACAGAGCAGAGAGAAAAAGGTCACTGGAGCCGTTTCTTCTCCAGGACGCACATCCCGGCCCTTCCAGCCACCCAGTGCAATAACCTGCCATAGCTTCCCGTTGCTCCAAAGTCCTACCTGTGTCCTTATAAGCCCCCCACGGTCTGATTCCTGCCGGGCCTGCCAGTCTGCACTCCATGAATGCCCCAGGCTGTTTGATGCCTTGTGTGGGTCTCCATGCTGTTTCCTCTGCCTCTGTGGCCCTTCCACTGTGAAATGTTTTCCTTTTAAGATCTGCCTCGAAAACCACTCCTCTCTGAAGACAAGTTTTGTTTCCTTTGGCAGGGTCAACCAACTTTTCCTTTTTCTAAACCTCTTCATTATAGCATCTATTCATTCACTCGTTTGACCAACACTTTTTGATCGTTTATGACTGCTCCAGGCTCTGAGGAGACACAGGAATAATACAAACAAGGTCCTTGCTCCTTCCCTCGTTCCATTCTGGTGCATTGAAGCAGGCGATAAGCACATAAACAAATGAATAAAAAAAATAATTTTAGACAGTGATACGTGTTCTCATTACAATAGAAAAGGGATGATAGGAAGAACCCAGGGGCATGGAGGTGACTGCTGTAGGTACGATGATCAGGTTCCGTGGCCTCTTTGATATTTGGGCAGCCGTGGGAAGATGTGGGGAAGAGCATTCCCGGCAGAGGGAACAGCCAGTGCAGATGGCCTGTCGTGTGGTCCAGCGTGGCCTGTTCTGGGCACAAGGAGGAAGCTACTGCCGCTGAGGCACACAGGGGGAGGAGGAGGATGGTGAGACATGAGCTCAGAGAGGTGGGCCGTGGCCAGATCACGTTGATGGTGAGAAGAAGCTTGGATTTAATTCTAACGACAACAAGAAGTCCTGGAAGGGTTTTCGTCAGGGGGGTGGAGAGGTGTGATCTGATTTATACTTTTCTGAGATGACCTATATTGCTTTGTGAATGGCTGGTGAATAAGAGGAGAGGCTGCGAGACCAGCTTGGAGGCTCTTGCCGTCATTCCAAGATGCCGGTGACCTGGATGCACAGCCTTCAGCAGCCTCCCAGAAGCTGTGACCTCAGAGGTCCAGGGAACCGTGACCTTAGTCTCTGCATCTCAGCACACACATAGCACAGGGTGGGCCCACAGTGACAGAATGATTTAGGATGCTGTGTCAGTCATCAGTAGCACATGCCTGAAACTGACACTCAGCAGAACCAGCCCCCTTTCCCTCTCCTTTGTCAAGCTCCTGCTGAAACTCCCCTCCAGGTATCATATGGGGCAGCCCACCTGACCACCTGCCTCGCTTACTCTGGGTTAGCAAGCCAGGCCTGGCACAGCCCTCGCCATCCTGCCCACCCAGGCTCCGCTCCACCGAGGTCTGCGTGGTTAGCGCAGCAGCCTTGACATCTTGATATTTAAGTGAGGTTTCTCCCATTGAGCCTCCATGTTTTCATCTGGAAGGTGGGTGTTATTTTCCCTGCCCCAAGAGCCCCTTTTCCCAAGACCCTCCTCTCCCTACCTCTTCTCTCCCTCTACCTATCCCTTCAACTAGACCAAATCCACTCTGGGGGTTTCTGAAGCTCCACTGATTTTGTTTTTTCTTTTCCTAACTTTTTTTTTTTTTTTGCAGTACGCGGGCCTCTCACTGTTGTGGTCTCTCCCATCGCGGAGCACAGGCTCCGGACGCACAGGCCCAGCGGCCATGGCACACGGGCCCAGCCGCTCCACGGCATGTGAGATCTTCCCGGACTGGGGCACGAACCCGTGTTCCCTGCATCGGCAGGCGGACTCTCAACCACTGCGCCACCAGGGAAGCCCGATTTTGATTTTGTTTTTGTTTTTTTTAAATTAATAACCCCTGAACTGATTTCCCTGTGCCTTAAGCCTTGGGCCCTCTGTCTTTCCAGACTTCAGATCCCAGAATTATCCAGACTTTTCCCTTGAAACTAGTTCTTTCTCCCTCTTCTAGCTTGATTCCAGGTGGCTAAGAGCTGGGCACCCAAGGGAAGGGGTGCCACCTGATCCCCTGGGTCTAGCCCTCCCGGGGCAGGCCCTACAGCTATGGGCAGAAGCCAGCGCTGGGCCACAGAGGGAAGTCCCCTTCCACTCAGCCGGTTAGTGCACAGCTGGAAGCTGGCTCCCAGGCCAGGCAGTGGGGGGAGTGCGGGGAGTGGGCGGGAGGGAGGAGGGGGAAAGCCAGAGAAATAGGGGGCAGCCTGACAGAAAGAAAGGCAGAGGGAAAGTGTCAGAGCCAGAGAGAGAAGGAAAGAAGGTCCAGGAGAAAGGAAAAGAGAGGATGTGGGAGAGCGTGCGGGGAGGGAGAAAAGCCAAGGAAGAGAGAATGTGAGTGTGTGTGCGCCGCGCGCACGGAGTGGGAGAAAGAGAGGAGAGAGGAGGAGGAGAGAAAGAGACTTGGAGAGGGAAGGAGCGGTTGGAAGCCAGGAGGAGCGAGCTGGAGGCGGAGACGAGGAAGTGGGGGCGAGGCGCAGGGCGCGGGCGGGGCGCACCGCCAGCTCCATCCCTGGCCGGAGCGCCTCTGGCGCGGGCGCTGGACGGAGGCGAGCCGGAGCGGAGCCACTTCAGCGGCAGCAGCTCCAGGTAGCGCCGCCGCCGCCTCCCCGCGGGGCCTGAGCTCGGGGTGGGGTCCCCTGGCGGGCGCTGGTGAGGAAGGGGGGCCGCCTTGGGCGGCTGCTCCCGGTTCGCCGCCGCCGTCTTGACTCTGACCCCGGGTTCGAACCCCGGCCCCTCCGCGCGCGCTGACTGTGCCTGACCTTGGGAAAGTCGCTTCGCTGGCGAGCCTCAGTTACCTTCTGTGACTCGCGGGGCCGGGGGCGGGGGGTGGCGCCCTGGGACGCCTTGCGAGCGCGGGATGCAACCCTGGTCGGCCTGCAGCAGTGACTCTGGGCGCGGGGTCGGGTGGATGTGCGCTCAAACCCCCTTGGGGGTGGATTTGGAAAATCCACTTTCGCCGAAATAGCCCCTGTTTTGTTCCCGGGTCTGGGCGCTGGCGTGTTCTCAGGGCCATGTGTCTGTGGGCACAGGGCACGACTTTCTGCTTAAGGAAAGCAGGTAGGGCGCAGGGGGTGGGCGGGGAGGAGACCCCTGGCTCCTCAGGCAGCCTTCGTCCTCCTGGATGCCCGATGCCCGGGGGGCTGGAGCTTCCAGGATGAGCCAGGCAAGTGGCCTCGCCTTGGCTTAGCGGCTTGGAAATCCAATTGTGCCTCTTAAGTAGTACAGCTGACCTTGAGCATTGTGGCAGCTGTCATATCCTAACTCGCGTGGCCAGAGTCCTGGCGATGGTTGCCTCCTGGGAACTCATTTGTACGTGCCAGGTCCTCTCTGGTCTCCTTTGCCAGAGATGGTTAGTGGTCCAGCTGGGCATGAAGCCGGGCCCAGAGAATGGGGGGCGGTGGTGTCAGGGGTCCCACTCCCCAACTCAGACGTACATCTTGGTGGTTCTTTTAGACATGAAATCTTTGAGATGACAGCTTATGTCCAGTAAAGCCTCCTGGCTGAATCTCTCCAAGCCTCAGTTTCTTTATTTGTGATAGAAAGTTATGAATTCCTCTCTATTCATGAGTTTCCTGTTGCTGGAGGTTATGAAAGGCAATTAGTAAATTAGATTTATTGACATCTCTAGCTTGAGATATGAGGAGATTGAACAGAATGAGAAAAGAACGCTTCTCTTGCACCTGCCCCGTGAAGGCCTGGTACTCAAAGCATTATGTGTACAGTATTGGCTGCAGTCATCACAATAATCATGGAAGCCAGCGCCGTTCAACCCCAATTTGCAGATAAGAAAATCAAGGCTCACAGGGCCTGTGATTTCCACAGGGTCACACTGGTGGGATGTGCCTGCCCTGGGATTGGCCCCAGCTCTGCCTGACTGTACAGTGCTTCTCATAGGGACAAAACCACCCCCAAAATATGACTGTGAATGGTGTTCCTGGCACCTGGTTAGTTGGTCTCTTGTCAAACATGTAATAGGAAGAGCTGCTACATAATCACTGGAGAAAGTGGGTCTGAAGGCTGGCAGTGGGGTGGGGCGTGCCTTTGCCAGGTGATTTCTCTCGGGGTCTGGAAGCAGGGAAGGTCACGACTCAACACCACATAGGAAGCAGACACCAGGCTGACTCACTCCAGCCCACCAACTTCTCTTCCTTCCTCTACCACCTTGACCCAGTTCACCTCACCTCAATTAACCTTAGCCTAGACTTCTTTGGGCTGTGAGAACAATTTCTGCATCCTCCCCTGATGACTAATGCAACTGACCCTACCAGCTGATGTGTCCAACGAGAAAAGAAGGCCAGCTGATGTCCATCTCCACTAACGCCCCCAGAGAAAGGGAAACAGGATTAAGTCCCAATCCCAAGGATTTAGCTCAGCTTAGGGAGAAAGTCTCTGGTGATGGGAAAATGGTCTCCTTGCTATGGGAAAATGTGTGTCCCAGCAGGCTGGAGAGGTTCCTTTGCCAAAAATGTTTTAAGAGAAGAGGAGGACATCCAAACAAAAGGATGGAAATATGGACAAAGGCTCTTTCAATTGGAAAGATATTCATCAACAATCAGAGAGCACCTAAATGTCTGACAGTAGGAGATAAATAAACTATGGGACAGCCATTGGCTACTAAAAATGGACAGTTCTTTTCTTTTTTAATGATAAATTTTATGTTATGTCTATTTTGCTACAGTATTAAAATAAAAAACAAACTTGAATGGTCACCCATCTCAGGCTAAAAGCCTAAATTCTTTTTTTTTTTTAAATGATAGTTGATTTACAATGTTGTATTAATCTCTGCAGTACGGCAAAGTGATTCAGTTATACGTATACATAGATATATGCATTCTTTTGTTAATATTCTTTTCCATTATGGTTTATCATAGGCTATTGAATATAGTTCTCTGTGCTATACAGTAGGACCTTGTTGCTTTTCCGTTCTATATACAACAGCTTACATCTACTAATCCCAACCTCCCACTCCATCCCTCCCCCAACCCTCTCCCCCTTGGCCACCACCAGTCTCTTCTCTAAGAAAAAATGGACAGTTCTTAGTGGACGGGGACATGCTTATGTTTATGCGTATGCGTATATATGGCATAGTCACAAGTTGGTGACAAGCACATAAAAAAGACTGGAAGGAGATAAGTCAAATGGTGTTAACAGTGTTTGCCAGTGGGAGATTTATTCTTTCTTTATAATTTTTGAACTTTCCAGATTTGATGCAATGAGCATATACTATAATAATTAGCAGACATAGAACTGTCTGACTTCTAATGACAATAGACCCCACCCTCTCCCACCTCCTCCTGGCCAACACCCAGGACAGGGCTGGCGCATGGATGCTTGTCAGTAATAAGGACACCTCTGTGTTGAGGTCTGGCAGGCACCTTAGAAGGAAGAAGGAATACTAAAATTTTAATACCACTAATATCTGGCATTGGTTATGTTCTTACTGTGTGCTCGTGATAACCCTATGAGGCAGGTACTAGCAATAGCCCATTTTACAGAGAAGAAACCAAGATTCAGATACCTTCAGCCACTTGCCTAGTGTCACACAGGATTCAAGCCCAGGCCATCTAAATTCAGAGTCTACATTCCTAGCCAGAGCCAGGAAGTGTCAACAGACTCCATTGGCTGACATTTTAGTACCTATTACAGAAACCCTGGGGGAAGCAATGCATCTCTGCACTTTACAGGTAAAGAAATGGCTCAGGGAATTCCCTGGTGGTCCAGTGGTTAAGACTCGGCACTTTCACTGTGGGCCCCGGGTTCAATCCCTGGTCATGGAACTAAAATAATAAATAAATAAAGATGGCAGCATCAACACCAATGTTCATAACAGCACTATTTACAATAGCCAAGACATGGAAGCAACCTAAATGTCCATCAACAGATGAATGGGTAAAGAAGATGTGGTACATACATACAGTGGAATACCTACTCAGCCATGAAAAAAAAATATATATATATATATATTTATATATATCTCCTAATGGTTCTGTTTCTCTTCTCTGAAGAACTCTGACTTATACTTAGCATGTCAGAAATGGAACTCCTGTCCTTCCCCGAAGTCTGACCTACCTGCTCTCTTATTCATCTCAATTCATTGGCAACTCCATCCTTTTGGTTGCCCAGACTGAAAATCCCAGAGCCATCCTTTTCTTTTGTATTTATTTTAAAAAATTTTAATCAATTTTTTAAGTTGAAGTGTCATTGATTTGCAGTGTTGTGTTGGTTTCGGGTGTGCAGCAAAGTGATTCAGATACCTATATGTACATGTGTTCTTTTTCAGATTCTTTTCCATTGTGGGTTGTTACGGGATGTTGAGTATGGTTCCTGGAGCCATCCTTAAAAGTTCTCTTTTTCTCATATATCACATGCAATGCATCATCAAATACCATTGGCTTTATCTTAAAAATATGTCCAAACTTACAGACTGGGAGAAAATATTTGCAAATGATGCAGCCGACAAGGACTTAATTTCCAAAATATACAAACAGCTCATACAACTCAATAACAAAAAAACAACCTGGACTTCCCTGGTGGCTCAGTGGTTAAGAATCTGCCTGCCAATGCAGGGGACGTGGGTTTGATCCGGTCTGGGAACATCCCACATGCCATGGAGCAACTAAGCCCATGCACCACAACTACTGAGCCTGCGCTCTAGAGCTCGTGAGCCACAACTACTGAGCCCACGTGCCACAACTACTGAAGCCCATGCACCTAGAGCCCATGTTCCACAACAAGAGAAGCCACCACAATGAGAAGCCCACACACTGCAACGAAGAGTAGCCCCTGCTTTCCGCAACTAGAGAAAGTCCACATGCAGCAACGAAGACCCAACGCAGCCAAAAATAAATTTATTAAAAAAAAAATCCAGTCAAAAAATGGGCAGAAGACCTAAATAGACATTTCTACAAAGAAGACATACAGATGGGCAATAGGCATATGAAAAGATGCTCAACATCACTAATTACTAGAGAAATGCAAGTCAAAACTACAGTGAGGTGCCACCTCTCACCACTCAGAATGGCCATCATTAAAAAGTCCACAAATAACAAATGCTGGAGAGGGTGTGGAGAAAAGGGAACCCTCCTACACTGTTGGTGGGAATGTAAATTGGCATAGCCGCTATGGGAAACAGTATGAAGGTTCCTCAAAAAACTAAAAATAAAGTTGCCAGATGATCCTGCAATCCCATTTCTGGGCATATATCTGGAGGAAACTATAATTCGAAAAGATACATTCACCCCAATGTTCATTGCACTATTTATAATTAGCCAACCTAAATGTCCGTTGACAGATGAATGGATAAAGAAGATGTGGTACATATATACAGTGGAATACTACTCAGCCATAAATAAGAACGAAATAATGCCATTTGCAGCAACATGGATGCAACTAGAGATTATCATACTAAGTGAAGTAAGGCAGACAGAGAAAGACAAATACCACACGATATCACTTGTATGTGGAATCTAAAATATGTCACAGATGAATGTATCTACGAAAAAGAAACAGACTCACAGACATAGGGAACAGACTTGTGGTTGCTGGGGGCGTGGGGAGAGGATGGAGTGGGAGTTTGGGGTTAGCAGATGCAAACTATCGTATATAGAATGGATGAACAACAAGGTCCTACTGTATAGCGCAGGGAATTATATTCAATATCTTGTGATAAACCATAATGGAAAAGAATATGAAAAAGAATGTATGTGTATGTATAACTGAATCACTTTGCTGTACAGTAGAAATTAACACAACATTGTAAATCAGCTATACTTCAATTAAAAATTTTTTTTTAAATGTCAAAAAAAAAAAGATCCTACAAGCCGCATGGCATGGCCAATAAAAAGAAAAAAATAATTAAATTAATTTTTTTTTTAAAAGAAAAGAAATGGCACAGCAGTGACCTCCAAAGTGCCAGGGCTTGTGCTGGATGCTGGGGACCCAAAGGTACATAAGATGTCCTCCCTACACGGGTGTGGGGAAGAGTGGTGTGTAAACAGTGTCCTCAGGGCTTTCAGGCAGGTGGAGTTGTTTAGGAAACTGTGGGACCTCAGAGGACGAAGGGTGAAGGCTCCCCAGACAAGATGATATCTGAAATGCTTCTGGAATTATAAGCAGGAATCCACCAGGTGAGTAAGAGAGGTTAGAACAGTGGTTTGCAACGGGGCACAGTTTGGTCCCCAGGGACATTTGTCAATGTCTGGAGATAGTTTTGATTGTTACAACTGGGGTGGGGGGGCTGTGCAGACATCTAGCGGGTAGAGGGCAGGTGTGCTGTTAAACATCCCACAATGCCCCCATGACAAAGAATTAACCTGTCCAAAATGTCAACAATGCTGAGTTGAGAAACCCTGGCTCAGGAGAGAAGGGCCTTCCTGAACCATGGATATTTACTAAGTGCCTCCTTTGAGCCTGTGATTGCATTACTGGCTGTCTGGCCTCCCTGCTGCCCCTCTTTCCCCACCACCAACCAGAGCAGTCTCTTATTTTAAAACATCAAAGCTGTATAGAGATATAAATCGCATGCCAGAAAATTCACCCCCTTAAATTATACAAGTCAGTTGCTTTGGGTATATTCACAGAACTGTACAACCATTACTGCTATCTAATTCCAGAACGTTTTCATCACCCCAAAAAGAAACTTTGTAAACATTGGCCGTCACTCCCTATCCACCCCTGCTCCCACCCAACCACTGATCTACTTTCTCTCTTTGTAGATGTGCCTGTTCTGGACATTTCATACCAACGGAATCATACGCTTGTGTGGCCTTCTGTGTCTGGCTTATTTCGCTTAGCATAATGTCCTCAAGGTTCATCTATGTTGTAGCGTGTGTCAGTACTTCATTGTTTTTTTATGGCCCAAATGATATTCCATTGTACAGATAGACCGCATTTTATTTATCCATTCATCAGTTGATGGCTATTTGGGTTGTTTCCACTTTTTTGGCTACTATGAATAATGTCGCTCTGAACATTTGTGTACAGGTTTTTGTCAGGACATACATTTTCATTTCTTTGGGGTATATACCTAAAAGTCGAATTATTAAGTCATATGATAGCGCTGTGTTTAATCCTTTGGGGAACTGTCAGAGTGTTTTCCAAAGCAGGGTTCCCATTTTACATTCCCACCAGCAGTGTCTGAGGTTTCCAGTTTCGCCGCACCCTCACCGGCCTACGATCTGACGTTTGGATTCTAGCCATCCTAGTGGGTGTGAAGCGATATCACTGTGGTTTTGATTTGCATTCCCCTGACGGATAATGAACTTGAACATCTTTTCGGGTGCTTATTGGCCATTTGTGTATCTTGTTTGCAGCACCGTCTATTCAGATCAGAAACATCTTTTGAAACTTGGTTGCGTCCTTCCCTTACTTAGTCTGAAATGCAAACCCCGTTAAGGTGTACAGGCCCTACGGGACTGGGCCTTGTCCCCGCCTTCTACTGCATCTCCCCTCACTCACTCTGCTCTGGCCACGCTGGCCTCGAAGCAGCAAGCTGGTCCCCATGCAAGACCTTTGCACGGTTGGTCGAAAGGTTGGTTGTTTCCTCTGCCCAGGTCATCATTTGCATAGCAGCTCTGGGGTCAGCCTCAGAGAGGGCTTCACTGTTCTTTCAAGGGACTCCCTCCACCCCTAGGCCTTTTCTAGCACATCTCAAGGTTTCTTCTGATCGTTCTTTTTACTATCTGGTAAGATCCAGAGGAACTGGCCTCCCATGTGACCCTGGGCAAGCATATGCCCCTCTCTGGGTCCCAGATGCCCCATCTGAAAACCAGAGGGGGCCGTATTGGCTGATCTCATAGGGCCTTCTCAGCTCTGCCCTTCTTTGATGCCGGCTTCCCCGTGGCAGTGCTGCCAGGAGGGCGCAGGCTTGGCGCCGTGGCAGTGAGAGAGAGCTGTCTGGAGCCAAGTTGGTCACGGATCGGAACGGAGCAGGTGGTGTGACTGATTGTCGCCAGCCCCGTGGGGACAGTCTCTAGGAGCGTGTGGCAGCCTGGACCTGGTGCCCAGCCTCCAGGAGCAGCAGGAAGAACTGTCAACAGCTCCAACAAGGTCTCCAGCTTGGCCACTTTCAGCTCTGGAGTCACCCACTTTTCCCACGAGAGTAATCTTCTAACTTCCAAACCCTCTCTGAGCACTAGAGCCGTTCGGTCCCGGGGGGCTGCTTGTGCCTAGTCCTGCGCAGTGTGACACAGAGATGGATGAATGTGACACCTGCCAAAAGATTCCAGTGTAGTGGGGAAGGCGGACGTGTAACCCACAGTGGGACAGATGCAGCCCTGAAGCCATGAGCAAACCTCAGGGACTCCATTACCCACTGCCCTGGGGGGAATCGGGGGAGGATTCGCAGAGCTGGATGTTCGGGTGGAATGGAGTGCAGCAGGTAGACAGAGGGTGTCCGGGTACTAAAGGTGGGGAAAGAGGTGTGCAGAGACACAGCTGCGAACCCTCCAGGTGTGCTCAGGGCATTCAGAACGATTAGGTTTTGCCTGAGGCGCCAGGGACAGTGGAAGGAGGTAACGGAGGATTCGATTTGCCAGGGCCCTGATCATGAAAAGCCTGCAATGCCAAGCTGAAGAGTTTGGACTTTGCCCTGTAGGCTGCAGGAGTCACGCAGAGACTTTAGGCTGAGGATAGAGGCGATCAGGTTGCACTTCTGAAAATGCCCTTTCTTCAGACAGCAAGAAGGCAGGTGGGGCTGAGGAGAGAGCTGGAGGCCAGGCACCTAATCGGGATGGCCTTGCTCTTGTCCAGGTGAGCAGGGGTAAAGGCTGAAATGCTGCAGCTGGAGAGAAGACAATAGATCCAAAAGCTGTTTGGGAGGTAAAAGCACGTGAAGGAGATGGGAGAGTCTAAATAATGCACGACACGGGAAGAGCTGATGCCAGCCTCCCAGGGGTCCCAGCTATGACGAAGGAGGCACGGGCGCTGCGGGAGCTGGTGCATGAGTGTGGCATTTTCCGGGTGGCTGAGAGACAGGATAGAGGCCTCGGGAGAGGGTGATCCAGACCCAGGGGTCAGGATGTACAAAGGCACGGAGGTGTGAGAATGTCGAGAGTTAAGGAAAGGGTGAGGCTTTCTGGTTGACTGGAGCACAGAGGGCCTGATAGGAGGGGAGGGGAAACTGAGACGGGGGAGGGCAGAAGGGGCAGAGACTCTGGCATCGGGAGGCTGTGAGATGCCGGAGCAGAAGTCCCGGCTACAGCACTATTAAACCATCACTTCCAGACGCAGAGCGCTCACTACCCCCGAGAGAGCCCACTGCTAGGGTTAGTCACCCCTCTCCTGGACTCCTTAGCCGACTTCCAGGGCAGAGATGGGTAAATGTCGGCCTCATCTTCAACCAGGAAGAAGGCAGACTCCGCCCCCCGAACAACTGACCAATGAATTTGGTCTAGGGCAGAATTCTCAAAGGCATAATGAAAGGTGGGAGGGTGGTTAGAGAAGCAAGGAAATCCTGGGGTCTGACCTTGCTCTGCGAGAATGCCGGGAGCGTGCCGAGATCATAGACGGTAGCTGGTGGAGGACATGCGCAGGGAACTCTAAGATATTGTTTTTTTAAAAAAAGAGCCAACATTTAAAAATGAGGTTTCATTGAAAAGTTTGGATATTTTATTTTAAAGCCAGAAGAATTCACGTAAAAGCCAGATTTCCAGCTTCTCTTGCAGAATGTGGTGACTGGGGGCACTGGGCCCATAATGATCACAGTGGCCACCCCTCTGGCCCAGGCACGCATCCTCTCTCTGCGTCACCACGCCCGCACCCACACAGTCCCACAGAGGGTGCAGACAGTTCACTCACAGCCCACCTGGGTCAGGAGGCCTTTGGATCTGGGAGGCAGAACCAGCCTCCTAACTTTCTCTGCCTTAGTGCCTTTCCCTTGCCCTGCATTCCCTCAACGGGTCCTGGGAGCATCATTCTCAGGGGAGGTTAAAAAAAAGGGCTGGGTGTGGGGGGGCGGGCAGCAGAGAGAGGGTTCTAGGACCTTATTTGACCTTTTGGAAGCCCTGCAATCCATAGCCCCTGTCAGTCACAGCACACGCCCGGGAGCTCAGTCAAGGCCACAGTAAGACCCCAGCTGACTTCATTTGCCCCTGATTCATTCCCAGCACAGATTCCTTTATTTAAGTAGCACCCTGTCCCCATTTGGGGAAATACTGCCTTTTTCGAAAGGTTTATTAGATAGTTAGGCCTTTTTCTTTACACTTTATGATTAAATAAAACACTGATACGGTTCAGAAGTGCAACATACAAAGGCGTGTGGTGTACAGTATACAAAGGCCCCCTCCACCCTGGCCCTGTCTGCCCTGCCCAAAAGAGGGGGTCAATTTTGTTATTTTGTTGTGATGTATCTTTTCAGATTTTCTTTATCCGAAAACATATACACTTCATATATAAACACATGTCTATGTACATATGTATTCTCACCTTTGACATAAGGGGAGCATATTATACACAATTTTGCATCTTCGTGTTGATTTTTTTTTTTTTTTTTTGGTACACGGGCCTCTCACTGCCATGGCCTCTCCCGTTACGTAGCACAGGCTCCAGACGCACAGGCCCAGCGGCCATGGCTCACGGGCCCAGCTGCTCCATGGCACGTGGGATCCTCCCGGACTGGGGCACGAACCCGTGTCCCCTGCATCGGCAGGCGGACTCTCAACCACTGCGCCACCAGGGAAGCCCCCTTGGTGTTGATTTTTAGTCCCTGTAGAATTAATTCTTAGTGTAGAAGATTTTGAATAAGGAGATGTAGAAGAAAACAGCAACAAATCATTGTACTACCATCCAAAGAAAACCACTATCACCATTCAGCCTACCCTTCTACACATAATTTTTTTTTTTTTTTTTTTTTTCGGTACGCGGGCCTCTCACTGCTGTGGCCTCTCCCGTTGCGGAGCACAGGCTCCGGACGCGCAGGCTCAGCGGCCATGGCTCACGGGCCCAGCCGCTCCGCGGCATGTGGGATCTTCCCGGACCGGGGCACGAACCCGTGTCCCCTGCATCGGCAGGCGGACTCTCAACCACTGCGCCACCGGGGAAGCCCTACACATAAATTTTATTTGTTGTGTTTCTCCCCTGCAGTTTAACAGGCTAGGCATAGTTACAGTCACCGTCTATACACAATCTGAATCCTGCTGTTTTATTACTTAAATATAAGCATTTTCCCTTATTTCATAGTTTCCAAAATGTTTTAGCAACAGCTCTAGTAATTCCATTACGGCATCATTTACTCAACTGTTCTTCTAGTTTTGACCGTGTAAAAGTCATTTGCGGTATTCACCTATCGTGAATAATAGTGAAACCTACAGTTTTGTATGTCTTTGGAGTTGTGTTGAGTGGGCACCTTCAGAAAGCCTGGCATCTAGAGCAGAAGCTGAGTAGCCGTGAGTTGGTCCCCCAGGGCTGGTGGCTGGGGGGCTGGGGGAGCATAGCTGAGGGAGGGGATGTGGGTGAGGTCCTGGAAGGCGAAGGGACCAGGAGGCCAGTGGGCAGCTGCAGGAAGGCGGGTTCTGGGCCCAGCGTCGTGCTGAGTGCTTGTACATCCGTAGAGCGTTCACACCTGCTGAGGGCTTGGTAAGCGCTGGGGCTTCACACACATTTGCCCAGTTACTCCTCACAACAGACAGATAATGTGAGGATTATTGTTATTTCCATTCTGCCAGGTGAGGAACCTGAGGTGGGAAGAATGCAAGCCGTTGTTCCCTACGGCTGCAGAGAGAAGCAGTGCGGCCCGAATAGGACCCAGGTAGCTGGTTCTAGGGGCACCTTGCTCTGAACCCCCACAAGCCTCTCGACACCCTTGTGTAGTTGGGATTATTATCCCCTCTTCTCAGGAAGAAAAACTGAGGCTCAAGGCAGAGCCACCCAGCTAACTGTGCCTCCCTGGCAAGTAGCAGAGCTGGGATTCGAACCCGCAGCAGCTGCTGGAAAAGACCTGATTTTCATCAGGGTCCTGGAGGCTGAGATGGGGGTGGGGTGAGGGGTGCGCTGGGAGGAGAAGCCTTCTGCCCCAAACTCAGACTCCGGGAACCGCCCCTGTACTCAGACTCTTACAGATGAAGACGTGTTTACTTGGGTGCCTTCTCTCGCACCCAACTAGAGGAGGATAAGAAGACCAGAGAATGGCCATGGGGAGGGGAGGGACATTTACTGAGGAGCCATCACGCCTCTAGTGCCATCCCCTTGCCTTCACATTTCATCTTCCCAGCATCACATGCTGTGTTTTTATGCCCATTTACAGGTGGGAAAACTGAGCCTCTGACTGGTTCCGGGTTCCTTTCCACTACACGGTGTTAGCTTCCTGACATGAGCAAAATACTCCCTTAAACGTGGGGCAGGCAGTCCTGGGGGTCCTGAAGTGGACTTGGGTGGTCAGTGGCACAGATAACAACAACCATCCAATCATACAGTGAACGGGGTTTTGCTTTTCGGTTCTCCTTCAGGCTTTCCTGTTTGTGTCAAAGAAAGTTATCAGTTAGGTGCTAATCTGTCTTTAATGCCTTATAGCACAGCCTTTCTAATCAGGAGAGGGTTAGGCGGGCTTTTCAGGCAGCAGTAGCTACGCAGAATGTAACAGCATCGTCTGTGTTTCCACTGCCTTTATTTTCAGGGTAATCTATTTGAGGGAAAGTGATTCTGGTGGTTACTGTAATGATAAAACAATTCCGTTTGCAATTAATTCCATCACTTTAAAGAAAAATGTTAAGTACAAAATAGAACTGTGGGTTTGGCAAAAATCATGGAGTTGGTACCTGAACGCATGAGGTTTGGGAAACACAGGAGGCTTAGGACAGGGTACACTGTTGGCAGTTGGAAACTCAGAGGGCTCTTCCCGCCTCTGACCAGCTGTGTGGCCTCGGCCCAGGCATTCGGCCTCTCTGTGGCATCTTTGCCAAGTGGAGTAATAGTGACTCTGCCCTGGCGGTTCTACAGAGTTCTCCGGCAGGACTCAGGATGAGGTAATGAGCCCGTGGAGGGGCCATGGAAAGTGGGGGAGGGCAAAGAGGATTACATAAGATAACCAGTGTGTGTGAATGTTCCTGGCAAGCGTTAGCTGTTTGCTGTGGATATCTTTAAGGTGACCCAGCCGGCTTCAGGACTTTCGCCTTGTAAGAGCAAGCTGTACCCTGCTGGAAGGGCAACACCTTTCTGGAGTGAGTTTGGGGGAAAGAAGAACAGAGAGAAAGGAAGCTATGATGTTGCTGGGGGTGGTTCTGGTGCCCAGCTCTGCTGCCGCCGCTGGTGGTGATGAAGGTGGTGGTGGTGATGATGGTAGTGATTTTGGTGAGGGCAATACTGGCAGTGACAATGGCAATGATGTGTCCAGTTGGAGGGCCTGAGGGCTTTTGTATCCATAGAGAAGCAACAACTCGGGAGCTCTGTGGGGCTGCCCGGAGGAAGGGACTTAGATTTGTTCTCTGGGCCTTCAGAGCTTTTCAGGAGCCTACAAAAATGTCTGCAAACTCACACACACACACACACACACACACACACACACACACACACACACAAATACCAGATCTAAAATACAAAAAAGACCCCACAAAATTTCAAGTAATAATTGTTTAATTGGAAATTTATGACAGCTAGTCAGTGTCAGCTCATTATACTGAACAGCTAAATATGAATCCTATTTTCTATGAAATGTATTCTATGGATATTACAATGCATTTATTATGCAGTATGGGGTATGCCTCCAGAAAAAAGAATACGTAGGGCTCTATAAGGTTTTTAAATAGCCATGACTGAGTGGCAAATAACTTGTAAGATAGTAAGCCCCCCATCGTTGGAAGTATGCAAGGCAATCAGGGATGACTGCCTCTCTGGGCTGCTATAGAAGGGGTTCCTGAACACCAGATGACCACTGAGTTTTGTTTCTACCCAGAGCCCTCCTATTTTATTATTTTGGGGGCTCCTCATTCCTTCCCTCCCACCCCCTCCAGACACACACACACACATCAGGTTGCTGGAGGAAACCTTTGAAATATTCTAAGCTTTTTTGCTGAGGAAACTGGGGGTACTAAACTAGTGGGAGGTAACATGGCAAGTCAGAGTCACACCAGGGACTCAAACTCAGGGTCCAAATTCCCAGCCCAGTGCCCTCTCCACCCCTCCCCTCCCCGCAGGGGAGTTTTGCCCCTGGGTGTCAGAGATTCAGACCCCCCGCTGCAAACATTGGTGATCCAGGGTCTCACCTCCCCCAGAAGAACCAAGGTAGAATTTTCATTTGGCCCTGTCCAACCCCTGCCCTGAAAAGTCCACCTCAGGTCTTTCCCACACTTGCCAGTCCACTGCTGGCCATGGGCTTTGGCCAAGTTACAAAACACCATAAACCTCAATTTCCTCATCTATAAAATGGAGACGAGTAATGGTGTCCACGTAAGAGGGTTGTTGCAGAGAGATTAAATTGGATAATATAAAATAATTAGAACATTGCCTACACTTTCCAAGCGCCCCATAAATAGGATATTATATTATGATGGTTGTTTTCAGTATACATCAGTCAATCCAATAAATATTAATTTATTTAATAAATTAAGAGCCCCCATTAAGTGCCTGTCCAGGAACAAAAAATTGATCCTGGGGCTTCCCTGGTGGCGCAGTGGTTGAGAGTCCGCCTGCCGATACAGGGGATGCGGGTTCGTGCCACGGTCTGGGAAGATCCCACATGCCGCGGGAGCGGCTGGGTCCGTGAGCCATGGCCGCTGAGCCTGCGCGTCCGGAGCCTGTGCTCTGCAGCGGAAGAGGCCACAACAGTGAGGGTCCCGCGTACCGCAAAAAAATAAAAACAAAAAAATTGATCCTGGTCCTCACGATGCCTACATTCCACTTGGGAGAGAGATATAGGGAACAAATAGGGAAGCAAGAAAAAAAAGCCAAGAAAAATTGTGCTCTGCAGAAATGGCAGGGATGTGATGGAAGGTCAAGGGAGCTGCTTTGGGGGTCAAGGAGGACCCCCTCCACAGAACTGATATTTGCTTCAAGGTGCCAACGTCCACATCTGCAGCAGATCACAGGCAGAGCCCCAAGGAGGAGGGTGCAGCATGTCCAAGGCACTGGGGCAGGGGCACTGTGGCCAGGTAGCCACTGAGTCCTGAGGGAGGTCAGAGAGGTGGGGCACAGATCGCGTGGGGCACAGATCGCGTGGGGCCTTGTGAGCCAGAGGGAGTGTGTAAAGGGACAGTGTGGGCGTGACAGAAGCAGGAGGGTGGTGCTGGGGACTGAAGGGAGTTGCAGGATGCCTGTCGGAAGCAAAAGTCCAGGCAAGAGATGGTGCTGGCTTGAACTAGGACCAGGACGGCAGCAACCAAGGAAAGTAGCCGCATCCGAGATGTAGGTATTTCAGAGGCAGGATCCACTGGCTTGCTGATGGGTTGGATGCTGGGGATGAAGGAAAGACAGGAGTCCAGGACGATGCTTGAATATGTAGCCTGATCCCCTAGGTGGATGAAGGGGAGGCAGAGGCTAGATAAGAGACTCAGGGATCCTCCCTCAGTCCCAAGTTACGTGCACTTTGTGCCCACGATGTCCAGAATAGTCAAATCTGTGGAGCCAGAAAGCAGGTTGGTGGTTGCCAGGGACCAGGGAGAGGGAGTGATTGCTTAATGGCCGCAGAGTTTCCTTTTGGGGTGATGAAAATGTTTTAAAAGCAAATAGAGATGGTAGTTACACAACATTGTGAATGGACTGAGTGCTACTGAATTGTACACTTTGATTTTACGTTATGTGCCTTTCACCTACATTGAAAAAAAATATATGAAGGAGAAATAAAGACTCTCTTAAACAAGCAGTGACCGAGGGAATTTGTTGTCACCAGGTGCGGCTTCAGGTTCCCATATCAGCCATTAGCAGAAGCCAGGTAGATGGTCTGGGGTCTTTCACTGAAAAGAAAACACCACAAAAAGAACTGGTCGCACAAATAGTCAGCGAATGAACTGGATTAGATGCATGTCTTGGAGGGGTGGTTGGCTTGGACACTCAGAGACTATGGAGTCAGTCAAAGCCCTGCCTGCCTCTTTACCAGCTGTGTGCTCTCGGACAAGTGACTTAACCTCTCTGAACCTGAGTTTCACCATCTGTCAAATGGGAATAATAATAATCTCTGCCTCACAAAGGTATTAAATTATCTGTGGGTGCTCAGTAAATGGAAAAGGTCAGTGTCCTGGCCTCTGGTCCAGGTCACCTTCCCCCTCACCGTGATGCTCGAGTGATGACATTCACCATAAGAAAATGTCTACTTTGATGCCACCATCCCTTTCTGGGCTGGTAGACACACATAGAAAGGGTGGGTGGGGCTCTTCAGTCACAGTTACAGAACCTGCCCCCAATTCCAGACAATATTTAATTCTGTTCACCTC
>NW_020173979.1:205997-221603 GCF_003031525.2 Neophocaena asiaeorientalis asiaeorientalis | reverse complement strand
TGAGCTTGAGAACAGAAGTGAAAATGAAAACAATCCTGGCTTCTGGCCCCTCGTGGCTCAGAAGAAATGAAAGAGTGGGACAAAAACTCAGACCACCAGCAGCCCAGGGCCTTTCTCTCTAATGAACAGCCTCAACCAGAAATCTGTTAACTGCCTTAAGAGGCTTTTACCAAAGGTCTAGCCCACTGTGGGGAAATAGTTAGAAATCTGCAACCACAAAGATCAAAGACACCCTGGAATGGTATTGCAAAGGTGGAAGTATTTTCTGCTGCAAATGCCCGGGCACTCGAGCCGTCTCTTTGAAAAGCCCTAAGGGTGGTTTCTTTCTCTATAGGAAAAGTGAAATAGTAACAACTGAGAACAGGGATTCTGGAGTCAGACAGACTGGGGTTCAAATCCTGACTTTTCCACTTGGTGATGTTGAGACTTTGGGCAACTTAACTTTTCCGAGCCTGGGTTTCTGCATTTGTAAAATGAGGAAAAGGTCCCTTGCCACAGGATCTTGCAATAAAGCATAAGTGAGAGGATGTTCAGAGAGCAGAGGGCCCCAGGCGTGTTATGAAGTAAGCATCCTACAGATGTTAATGAGTGAGAGAGGCCTCATTGATTGATGGCTGACTGGGATCCAGAGATCTGGGGTCCCAGATGCTACCAGTTCCCTGTTGATTGAACCTTCAGGGCTGCCTATTGCCTTCAAAACTGAATCCAAACTCCTTAGCACGACACCCACAGCTACATTTCCACCCCCACCCTGAGAATCAGCTGGAGAGGCTGGCAGAGGCCAGATCAGGCAGGGCCAGGGCTTGGCAGGCACTGGCATCTTTATGCAAACAACAGGGGAAGCATTGGAGGGGCCTGGCCTGACCGGCCCAAGGCCTGCGCAGTGACTGCAGGGAGAGAGGTCCCTGAGGGTGACGAGCTTGGAGCGGTGGACTTACTATTAAGGGGCTCCTGACTGAGCAGACCGAGCGCCAGCCCTGGCCTGGAGCCCTGATCAACCAGGTCCCGCTCCTAAGCTCCACCTGAGCACACAGCTGCCTTTCCTTTGCTGTTGTTCCCTCTACCCAGTGTGCCCTCCCTCTTCCCTTCTCCACCCGCCAAACCGTGTGGCCTGGATGTTAGTTTGGCAATAGGTGACATCTACCCCAGGTAAGAAGATTCAAAAGGCCCCAAAGGACATATGGTGAAAGAAGTCTTGCCCCCACTCTTTGCCCAGCCCCCATATCCCTCCCTGGAAGCAATCAGTCCCTTTGCACATGTGCCCTTCCTGGGCCAGTCTGTGTGTCAATGCATGACTGCACGCACACATTTTCCCCTTAGGCATGTCACACTCCACACATGTGGAATCCATCCCACATCAGCCCGAAAGCCTGCGACAGTCCTTTTTTTTAATTCTAATTTTTATTTGATTTTTATTTTTTTGCGGTACGCGGGCCTCTCACTGACGTGGCCTCTCCCGTTGCGGAGCACGGGCTCCGGACGCGCAGGCTCAGCGGCCATGGCTCACGGGCCCAGCCGCTCCGCGGCATGTGGGATCCTCCCGGACCGGGGCACGAACCCGTGTCCCCCGCATCGGCAGGCGGACTCTCAACCACTGCACCACCAGGGAAGCCCTAATTTTTATTTATTTTTTATTGACGCATAGTTGATGTACAATATGATGTAAGTTACAGGTATACAATATAGTAATTCACAATTTTTTGATTAAACTCCATTTATAGTTATTATAAAACATTGGCTATATTCCCTGTGTTGTACAATATATCCTTGTAGCTTATTTTATACATAATAGTTTGTACCTCTTAATCCCCTACCCCTATATCACCCCTCCCCCCTTCCCTCTCCCTACTGGTAACCACTAGTTTGTTCTCTATAACTGAGTCTGCTTCTTTTTGTGGAAAATAGTGTGGAGGTTTCTCAAAAAACTGTATAAAGAGCTACCATGTGACCCAGCAATTCCATTCTTGGGTATATATCTGAAAACAACAAAAACACTAATTTGAAAAGACACACGCACCCCAATGTTCATTGCAGCACTATTTACAATAGCCAGGTCATGGAAGCAACCTAAGTGTCCATCAACAGGTGAACGGATAAAGAAGATGTGGTACATACATACAACAGAATAGTACTCAGCCATAGCGAAGAACGAAATCTTGCCATTTGCGGCAACGTGGATGGACTTGGAGGGTATTATGCTACGTGAAGTAAGTCAGACAGACAAAGACAAATACTGTATGATCTCACTTATATGTGGGATCTAAAACCTACAACAAACCAGGGCAGCAGTCCTTTTGATGACCGCACTGCATACTGTCACCACAGGCAATTTTACACCATTTCCAGGTCACACGACAAATTCCCAGGAGTGCAACTGCTGGTCTGTTTTTAATATTCATGGGGTTTTCCAGGCCCGATAAAACGTTGCCTTCTGCACACACATGTGCACACACACACATGCACACAGCTGTCACCGGCCACCACCCCCAGCATCAAACCTCATTCCTCCAGTTCGCACAGCCTCTTCCTGCCCCCATCACGGGCCCTGCGACTCACCGCTAGGCTGTGTCTGAACCGCCGGGGGCTGGGACCCCCCTCGTCCTTTAGGTTAGTCTCCCGGCCCTGGGCCCACATCTTGCCCTGGGCTCCTGTGTGAAGGTAAGAAGGAGCTCCAAAGCGCTGTCGGCCTTTTGGAAGTAGAGCTGCAGCCACCGTCCGGGCCTCAGTCATATGGGTCAGCATCCCCTGTGCGGCGGCCACTGTGGGGTTTGGAAGGCTTGTCTTCCCTCCTTAAAGAATGAAAGTCACCCCGCTGATGTAACTCCCGCCTCTCAGGTCCCTTTGGGACTCCTGCCAGGGGCAGAGCTCCCGAGGGTCTGATGCTGCAGCCAATCGCTGATGCCCTCGGCACCAGGTACCCAGGACGTTCAAAACGGCCAGTGACAGGGGGAGCGTTCTGAGACATTACGGCTCATAAAACTGAGGGACTGCCTGCCAGCGGCCCAGTGACACCAGCATCTCATTACCTGTGGTGGTAACTGGGAGCGGCCAGCAGGGCCCAGCTGGGCTGACCCCCGTGCCGCTCCCCCCAGCGCCTGATGTCCCAGCAGGATTAGCCGGACCGGAGCAGTCTTCTGCCTTCCAGTCACATCAGCCTCCGCTCACACTCCCCCCTCCGCCCCCGAGGCTTCCCATGGTTCTGTGGTTAAAATCCACCATCTCTCTGCCTCCAAGTGTTATAGGGGCTGTTCTCTGTGGAATTTGCTTGTTCCCCCGTTTTCACTGAGTTACCTTTTTCCTGTCTGTACAGATCTCAACTCACATATCCCCCAGACCAAGTCAGGTCTCCACACTACATATTCCTGTGGCTCCCTATGCTGCCCCTTTATATAACTGTCAACACACTGCAGTTAAATCAGCAGATCTGCCGTGAGTTACTTCACGTTCGCCCCACGCCAAGCTGTCGTAGAAGCTCCAAGATGTGTCTGCCGGGCTCACCGCTGTACCCCAGCACCCAGCACAGTGTCTGCCTCTAAACAGCATTCCATAACTATATGGAACATACGTGAATGCTATTTCTTGGTTGTGCCGCTTCAGACAATGATAAAACATAATATTTATTATTACGAAATAATAATCTTATACTATTATTACGTGTAATGTAACCTGCCATGCGCCAGGTACTAAGTGTTTTACAGACCTTTACTCTCTGCATTTTCACATTCACCAAGCGAAGAAGGACATATTATTATCCCCATTTTACAAATGAGAAAACTAAGGCTCGGAGAAGTTGCAGTCTTGTGCCCGAGGTCACAAAGTTATTAAATGACACCACTGGGATTAAAAACCCAGATCTGTCGAATGTCTAAGTCCTTGCCTTTCAGCCCCTGGGGCTCCCTTCGCTTCTCTGAGTGTCAGTTTTTGGAGAATAAGGATCGAACGACCTACTCCGCAGACTTGCCCACCGGCTCCCCCAGAAGGTGCCTGGCACGCAGTGGTTACCTGCTGAATATCGTTTAAAGAAAACAATTGTAAATGATTGCCTGGAAAATCAGATTCATCTTCAAGGTCAAGTGAGAAACCCAAAGGAGCCTTAACTGATTCCCCCAAATTGCTGGCTACTCCCCCAGTGGCTGTGCCTGGGGTAACAGAAAAGGGGAGCTTCATTTTACTTCCTAATGAAAAGAGAAAAGTGTTGGACTTGGTTTGATAAAATTTGATGGGAGGAGACTCCAGCCCCCAGACTAGTTAATCTTCTAGATGACCTCGCCCCTCTGTTGGCAAACAGAACGTACCACCTGTGGCATCTCTTCTGGGATTTTGTGGGTGAGGATCAGTGAGAGGGGAGTTGGGGCATCAGGCAGACCCAGTTGGCCTTTGGGCTGTACCTCCGCTGGTGGGGTGACCTTCAACCCTTCAAGCCCCCATTTTCTTTGCTGCCACGGGGGAGGATTGAGGAGGGTAATGATATTCTGGATTCCATCCACCAAAACTCATTCCTAGGGAGACACATTCTGATGGGGAATCACCAAGGACCACACTCAGAGGAGAATTTTCCTAGGGCCCTGGAAACTCAGAATTCTACCCACTGGGGTTAAAGAACCCCTCCTTCCTGTGCACCCCAGATATCACAAGCCTCTGCCAGAGGTGGGTATAAGTGGGAGGTAAAAAGTGAGAGGGGATGGAGCAAGAAGACTCTGGAAGACTTCCTGGAGGAGGTGACAGAGGAAGCCAAGTCTTGAAGGAAGAGTGAGAGTTCCCCAGGCATGGAAGGGAGGAAGAGCACTCCAGGCAGTGGGAATAGCACGTGCAAAGGCACAGAGTCAGTATGGGCCTAGGACTTTCAAAACCAGGAGGAATTAACTGCCACCAGAGCTGTTTCTCAAAGTGTTGTCCAACTAAAGGGCACTTGGCAGCAGGAGCTAAGGCTTAAGAGAGAAGACAGGACCAGGTCACGAAGAACCTTAAATGTCACATCAAAGATCTATCTATACTTAAAGGCAACCAAGGCTGGTATTGGGAAGTGATCAAAGCAGACTTCCCGGGGCAGAGCCCAGCACAGTGGGTTTAATACACACCTGTGAGCACATCGAGTGCATTTAACATACTCAGCTGTGGCTGCTCTTCAGGGCCAATTGGCCACCGTGGCCTCCCAGAGGCACTTGATGAGGTGAGTCAGACCGAGCGGGGCCCTGCCTTTTGCTACCACCACATTTGCTAGGTGATGACTGTAGGTGAAGGTCAGAAGCCTCCCCAGGGAGCAGTGAGGGGCACAGCAACCCATGAGCAAATTCTCCAGAAAGTGCCTTTTCAGAGGTCCTTAAGGCAAAGATGAGATGATGTTAAGAGGAAGCAGTGTGACACATAGAACTGCAGCATCTGTGGTCAACCTGCGAGATGGGGAGAGGAAGTGGCTGAAGCCGGTTTTAGTGAATTCCATATCATTTTCACACACGCACACACACACTCTGTGTACCCTGGACCTCTCCCTTAGACAACGAGAAATGTTTGCTGGATGGATGGATGGACGGGACAGATGGATAGGTGGATGGAAGGTGGAGAGAGGTGGTCCAGATCCAGGACCTGCTTGCGGACAGACACAGAGCCATATTAACAATGCAAGGTGACAGCCGTATGACTCAGTACAAAGTGCAGGAGAGGGTGCCCCTGCCTGCAGGCATTCAGGACATGTTCAGGGTGTCCCTGATTTTTGAAAGTTCACTTTACCCCACTTCTCTTTTACAAAAGATCTACATTAGTACCTGTTTTTGCTAACTGAAAGAAACCCAAGGAGGATTTTTGCTTTGATGAAAAAAAGTGAAAAGCAAAAATAGCGTTCCGGTTTGTCTTGCGGTAAGCCATTATAGAGGCAGCCTGCACCCCAAGCATAAGGTGGTACCCCCCAGAGCTCCTTCCCCAGGAACCACATTCAGCACCTCAGCATCGAGCCCCCATAGCTGTGAACTGTGTCTGAGCATCTGTGCTTTATCTCGATTTATTTTGTGCATCCGTTGGCAAGATGTGTCCTAAGGTAACTTCTTCTTTGCTTTACGCCATTTCAGCTTTCTAAAGCTTTCAGAAGAATGCTGTACTTTCAGATTGGGGCGGGTTGGTGGTGAGGGGGGGAACGTGTTTGAGCCAGGCCTTGAAAAGGGAGTAGTTGACTGAAGACAGGGAAGAATGGGACTCCAGGTGAGGAGACAGCAAAGGCGAAGGCAGGAGGGAAGAGACGTGCTGCATTTGGGCAAAGTCCCGGTTGCCTGAACGGCAGAGTTAGGGGGACAATTACAGGGCTGTTTGGTGAGATCCACTTAGAAGGACGAGTTGAATTCTGGTGCAAGAACGGGCATGAGGGCAGGCTGGAAGTGTGTGAGCTGAGTTTGAATCCAGGCTCTCTGGACACTTAATGGGGTGAGACGTCACTTGGCCTCTCCAAGCCTTGCTCTCCTCAACTGTTAAATAGAGACAGTGATTCCCCTCACTTGGGGGTTATTGTGAGGATGAGATGATATTTCACTTAATACGTATGATATCACCTTGCCCAGGACTCTTCTACAGTACAGATGTGCCATCCTTGGTCGAACCATTCCCCTGCTGATGGACGCTCGGGTTGTCTCCCTTTCTTTGCCACTTGCACACCTGCTGACGCAGACGTCCTTCTTCATGGCTCTTCTCATGGTGGTGGTTGTATTGCCACAGCCTAGGTTCCCAAAAGAATGAGTTAGATCTAAGTGATCCAGAGGGGTATCCGTTATATAATAGGAATTTTAAAAGAAATGAGGCAAAGAAGTAGCAATGTAATGTGTGCAGTGTGTATAAAACAGTGTCCTACACGGGTCTGGTACGTGCAGAGCCTCAGAGAAAGAATGTATGGTCTCCATCACACCAAATGGTGAGCAACGGTCACCTCCCTGGCGTGAGGGCTTGGGTATGTGATGGCCCAAATAGTTGGCCCTTCCTGTATACCTCAGGACCCTTGCTTTACTGCAAAAAGCATGTCATTGCTTTTAACATTTGAAAGGAAAGTTCAAGAAAGTGGTTTTTTATATGAACCGTGCTACTGACAATGACGGTGATCATGGTAACAGCGATCTTGGGGGTGCCTTGACCCTCTAGGGCCATCATTCTACCCACAGATTGGCAAAAGATCCTGCCTTCACAAAGGTCACCGGAAAATTCTGGGAGTTAGGCTGCAAGACAGAAACATGACAGGGGTGGTTCTTATTTGGAACTCCAAGAAAAAAAGGAACCACCACTCTAGCCCAGCCTGCTAGAGCGGCAGAAGGTGACCAGGAGTTGGTGATCCCTGCACCAACACAGTGGTTATGACTAAACGATGCCTCTCGTATTCAGGTTGCAAAACCCCTCCAGGCAAGAGCCTAGGAGAGGCTTAATTTATGTCAGATGGTAATGAGCCTGTTTCTCAGAGGGGTTCCGCTGTCAGCTTGATTTTCTACACACTCCCGGATCCCAGGAGATTGCCTGCTCTCTGGAAAACCAGGATCAGCTTGAGATAAAGGGTCCAGGAATCAATCAGGGCCTTAGCTTGTTTTGTATCAGTTGGAATCATAGAATATCACCAGTAGGAAGGAGTTTAATCTGAGATTTAACCAAGAAGCATTGCATGTGCAGCCATCCTGTTGAAGAGATGTTTGCCGTGAGACAGGAGGTAAGAAGGAAGGAGGAAGGAAGGAACTAGAAACAACAGGAATACCTGTGATAGAGTGATGATAAAAAAAGCACAGCCTGCCATCCTGGGGACTGTTATGCAGCCATTAGAAAGACTGAGTGAGCTCTGTACCAGCTGACCTGGAAAGTGAGGTTTAGAGAGATGTTAAGAGCGGGTGTGGAGAGGGGCTGCAGTTGGCAGACTACAACAGCAGGCTAGATCTGGTCCTCTTCCTGGTTTTGTGCAGCCCATGATCTGAGAATAGCATTTACATTTTTAGCTTGGAAATTGTTTTAAAGAGTTTGAGAAAAAAAAAATCAAAGAAGAAGAATATTTTGCAACACGTGAAAATGATGTAAGATTCAAATTTCAGTGTCCGTAGTAAAGTCTTCTTGGAGCACAGCCATGATCACTCATCTGCACATTGTCTGTGGAGGTGCTTTCACACTAAACAAGAATTGAGTAATTTCAGCAGACACCTTGAAGAATGCAAACAGAAAATATGCGCCACCTGGCCCTTTCCTGAAAAGGTCTTTTGGCTCCGCATTTAGAGTATGGTGACATTTTGTAAAACGAGAGTGTGGAATACCGTTTTCGGCGCTTTGTCGGAGTAAATGTATTACCTTTGCTTATTTTTTCATTCATTTTATCATTTATTCATCATAGGCTTAATGCCTACTGGTGGGGCCAGGCACTGGGAACTAGCAGTGAACAAGCAGATACAGCCCCTGTTTTCATGGAGCTTAGAGTCTGTGTCTAGATCTTTCTTTCTCTAGTATAAACAACCCTAGCCCCTCCAACCGTATCTCACACGATGACTTGGTGGTCCAGCCCCTTGCATCCTGTCTCCCATCCTCCTCCCTCTATGTATCTTGATTGCTTCTGTCCCTTCTAAGGAGTGGTACCGGACTGGTCTCATGCCTCCTGGTGTCTCGAAGGGAGGTCAAGGTCTAGAAGGGTTCGTCTTGAATCAGGTCACGCTCTTGGTCTGGTTTCAACATGCTCAACACTCAATCTTTGCATTTCTAGCTCACGCTCTCCAGTCGACTCCAGAGGGAGAGGCAACAGTGCTAGACCCCCGTCATGTGGATGGGAGCAGCCGCCCGCTATGGAGAAGGCTGCAGCCATGTCTCCACGTGATGCCTCCCAAATAAAACCAAAGCCACCTCCAGACTCATGCCCCAGTGCATCAGTCTCTATGCAAAACCTGGAGAGTGGAGATCTGTTCAGTCCCAGGAGGAAGCCGGCTCTGCCAAGTAGTCGTTTGAGGACTGGGGTTTGAACCAGGAAGCTTGCTTCAAGGACTAGCTTTCCCTCATCTTCCTTCATACTCGTGCCCAACACCTCCTAAGAGACAGCTTTATTTATCTCTAGAAAAACAGCACTGGATCGGTCATTGCAGCCTCTCCACATTTGGACACTTCTCTTGGCTCTGTTGGGCAGCTTGGAGCCCAGTGGTTGACATAATTGACCCTTTGGGGAGCTGGAAGAGAAGCAGCCAGGGGCCGGAGGCAGGGGAAGGAGCCATAGGGTCCCAGGATGGCGTCCAATGGCACGACCTCTTCCTTTTGTCTGGACCCTGCTGCACTGAAGATCACCGTCAGCGTGGTCCTCACCCTCTTCATCCTCGTCACCATCGCCGGCAATGTAGTCGTCTGCCTGGCGGTGGGCTTGAACCGCCGGCTCCGCAGTCTGACCAACTGCTTCATCGTGTCCTTGGCCATCACTGACCTACTCCTCGGCCTCCTGGTGCTGCCCTTTTCGGCCTTCCACCAGCTGTCCTGCAGGTGGAGCTTCGGCAAGGTCTTCTGCAATATCTATACCAGCCTAGATGTCATGCTCTGCACGGCCTCCATCCTCAACCTCTTCATGATCAGCCTCGACCGGTACTGCGCCGTCACAGATCCCCTACGCTACCCCACGCTGGTCACCCCTGTCCGTGTCACCATCTCCCTGGTCTTAATTTGGGTCATCTCCATCACCCTATCCTTCCTGTCTATCCACCTGGGATGGAACAGCAGAACTGAGACCAGCAGTACCAATCACACCGTCCCCAAGTGCAAAGTCCAGGTCAACTTGGTGTATGGCCTGGTGGATGGACTGGTCACCTTCTACCTGCCTCTGCTGGTCATGTGCATCACCTACTACCGCATCTTCAAGATCGCGTGGGATCAGGCCAAGAGGATCCATAACGTCGGCTCCTGGAGGGCAGCCACCATCAGGGAACACAAAGCCACAGTGACCCTGGCAGCCGTGATGGGGGCCTTCATCGTCTGCTGGTTCCCCTACTTCACCGTCTTTGTTTACCGTGGGCTAAAAGGGGATAATGCCATCAACGAGACCTTCGAAGCCGTGGTTCTGTGGCTGGGCTATGCCAACTCAGCCCTGAACCCCATCCTGTACGCCGCTCTGAATAGAGACTTCCGCACAGCGTACCAGCGGCTCTTCTGCTGCAGCCCCTCCGACCACAGCACCCACAGAACTTCTCTGAAGTCCAACAGCTCTCAGCCGACGAGGATTCCAAGCCGAGGACCCAGGTGGCAGGAAGAGAGGTCCCTGAGGCTCCAGGTGTGGAGTGGGACAGAGGTCACGGCCCCCGAGGGAGCCACAGACAGGTAACTTCCCCGGCAGCTTGTATGTGGGACGGGGCACAGGGACGGGGCCCCACTCTTGGTAACAGCTGTTCATGAGGTGCTGCTTTGGCTGTTATGTGCTGGGAATTCTTCATGAGCACTTGGCAGACCTCGTGTTATTCCATCCTCCCAAACAAGCCCCTGAGGTAGAACTTTTTACCTCCATTTTTAAAAGGAGTAAGTCAAATCGCAGAGAACCTGGCCAGGGCCACACAGCTGGGATCTGGATAGAGCTCCCCTGACTCAGAACTGGTGGACCTTTTTTCTAGCTACCTTGTCCTTAAAATCATGAGTCCTAAGTTTGAGGTCCAACTCGGCCACTTAGTTAATGGTCATAAGTGTTCACCTAAATCTGCCAGGACGGCCCTCAAATGGCCATGGAATAATGCTGCTGCCTGGGGGTTAAATCAGAGACCCCACTCAGCCCACCGTCACTGAGCACCTTTTATGCATCAGCTCTTACTTTGGGGGTGCTCAAGTGGAAGGAGAAAGAGGACTGGCCAAGGTGGGAAGGCAAAGCCTTGAAAGCCAGGCTTGGACATTGTACTATAGGTCTTAGGGGAAGATGCAAGGATTAGAAGCAAGGATGGGTATAACCCATGCATCTGTCTACTTTGGAAAGAGGGCTCTGGTTGTCCCCTAAGACATGGACCAGAAGAATGAGATGGGGACAGCAGTGAAGGGGGGATGTGGTACTGGTCCACGAGAGAGAAGAGAACAGAGCAAAATCTAGGAGGCTATTAAAACATAGTCTTGTAGACCATTGGATGTCCGGGATGCAGGAGAGGCAAGAGAGAGGATGCCCCAGGACTCCACCCCCGAGAGGTACCCAGGCTGAAAAGATAAACAGGATCAGAATGACACTGAGATCAATTCACTGCTGACAAAGCCCATGCAAGGTATTAAGGGGTACCTCACCAAAGACTTGAGTGGCCTGAGGAAGCTCACACATGGAGAGAAGGTTTATAGGTCTGAGCAAGGTCTATCTAGCTGTCGAGAGGAATAAATGAAAGGATGCTGGTAGAACATCTGGCACATACAAATGCTCAATAAATGTCACTTTCCTTTGTCTTCCCACAGACCATGCCTTTGCCCCCCAGAATGCTGGTCTGTGTGACTGACTCATCCATCCATCCATTCATTCATTCATTCACAAACATCTGTCAACTTCCTGTCACATGCCAGGAACAGTGCTGAGTGCCAGGGATGTAGAAGTGACATTGTGGCACCTGTTTTGATGGACAGGTATGGCAAGTCAACTGTACAGCCTCGGTCTCAGCTCTGTGGCTCGAGCAAGTCTCTGCCCCTCTTGTGCCTCAGTTTCCTCCTCTTGTAGAACGTGGGGTCTGTCCTCAAGCAGCCTGCCCAGAGCCACCTGAAGCACACATGTGCTAAGGGGCACCAACAGGCTCTATGACCCCCGGTAGGATACTTGTCCTCTCTCGACCTTTGAGCATCAGACTTGAGAAAAGCTTGCATGGACTCTGCACACTCACGCCCTCTGGGTGCTGGTCCCTGTGGAGCATTGTGGGGGTGAAACTGCCCAACTGGAACCCTCAGCCTTGTGTCCCTCTGGTCCTTGCAGGAACCAGGTGTGGACTTTGGTCCTGGGCCCTCCACCCGTCCCCTGCTATCCTTATGGAACAAGCTTCATTGCTCCTGCAACCAGCCTCCTCCAGGCCTCCCTGCCTCTAGAATCTCCCTCTCAAATCCATCCTCCAAGCCACCTAAAGGCATCTCTCCAAACTGCAGACGGGGAAGCTTCCACATCTGGCCTTGATAGATAAGATGACCCTGTCCTCCCACACTGCCTCATTCAGGAAGCAGACTCTGGTACAAAGCAAATTTAGTTCACAAAACAAACAAAGGACAAAGCACGGGGTGTGGACTCTAGAGAAGGCTGTTGACCCTGTTCATTCTGTTGCCATCCCACTTCCTACTGCTCTTACCTGTGGGACCCGGGTTAATAGGCTGCCTCTACCCCCAATCCTTAGGGAGCCATGCAGCAGGCACTCACCAGCAATGGCCAGGTCTCACTGAACACCCATTAGGTACCAGTGTTAGGTTTGCCGCTATTTCTATGTATTCATCTTTCTGTGACGGCATCTCATCCCCACCCCTGTACGAGGTGCTAGGGTACAAAGGGAAATAAAGCCAGCCCCCCATCTCATGCCACCACCTGTCTGGTTGAGGAACAGACTGGCCACGGTTCAGAGCAGGGTGCCCAGGCTTGAAATCCAGTGTGCAGGGCAGCCAGAGGAGGCAGCACCTGGCCCAGAGAGCCCATCCCCGGGAGCAGACCTCTGAGCTGAGCCTCAAATGCGGAGGGGAGAGACCCGTTCCTCCAGGGTGGCACGCTGGGGCAGGGAGCGTCCACCTCCTCTTCTGATCATCACAGCCACCCTGGCCACCAAGGCCAGCGGAGAGGCCGTGCCTGCCTGGGTCACACACAGCAGCTGCGGAGCAGAGGGGTCCAGCAGAGAAGGATGGGGAACCAGCTGAAGGGCCTCATACTATGGTTGGGGGCATGGGGATCCAGGAAGCCAGGAACAGCCTGAGTTTGATTTTCCAGTAGAGGCTGCCAGGGCGACTGGGGACTTGGGTGGCCCTCCATAAGGTTGGCTTCCAGCTTCCCTGATGACCAATAGTGTGTCCTTCCTGCTTCCCATCTGGGAACAAAACCCAGCATTGGCCTGACAGAGAGCCCTTATCCCTGCCAAGGGGCCAGGTGTCTGCCCTTGGTTGGTGATGGCGGAGGTTGTAGGGGGTTCGGGCGGGGGGCGGCACAGTCGCGCAAGGGGAGACTCCAGGAGACAGTGGCTGAGCTGTCTGGTCCTCCCTGCCCTGAGGCCAGCCAGCAGCCATCTCGCCAGCAGGATGCTCTGTCTGCCCCTTCCCGATCCCATTGTCCACCCTTACCCTGCCCCTCGTCACCTCCACCCTTCTCTGATCCCAGCTCCCCAACCTCACCCCTTCTGCTCCACCGACCCTGCTCAGTAACCCCCACTGCTTCTACTGAATACAGGCCTGCATTCGTTTCCAAGGTGGGGCTGCCGTAACAAATGACGGTGAACTTGGTGACCGGAAACGAGACAGATTTCTTTTCTTACAGTTTGGGAGATCAAGATGTTGGTAGGGCTGCTTCCTTCTGGAGGCTTCAGAGGAGAATCCGTCTCCTTTGCCTTTTCCGGCTTCTGGGGGCCACCGGCACTCCTTGGCTTGTGGCCCCTTGCTCACATCATGCTGACCTCTCGCCTCCACGGTCACATCTCCTTCCCCTCTTCGGTAGCCAAATCTCCCTCTGCCTCCTTCTTTTAATAAGGGCACTTGTGATTCCATTTAGGGCCCACTGGGATAATCCCGGATAACCTCCCCATCCCAAAGTCCTTAACTTAATCACATCTGCAAAGTCCTTTTTGCCATATAAGATAACTTTCTCAGGTTCCAGCAATGAGGATGTAGATGTCTGGGGTCCACGTTCAGCTACCACAAGTCCCAGCTCCCCGACTTAGCACTAGAGACCCTTCATGATTTGGACCCTGACTACCTCCTGACACCATCCCCAGGCCCACACGCCCACCCTCCAGCCCCTTCTGCCCCCACCGAAACAAACCACTCAGAGTTCATTCATTCACAAGCACTCACCAAGAATTTGCTACATGCCAGCACTGTTGGGGGTGTAGCGGGGAGCCACGCAGAGGCCCTCCTCCCAGAGGGATGTTATTCTAGGGCAGTGGTTCTCAAAACGTGGGCCCCCAGCCAGCAGCAGTCTTCTGGGAGCAAAGTAGCTGACGTCGGGCCACACAGCCTCATCCATCCGTGGCAGAGCTAGGATTCCAGCCCAAGCCCGTCTGACCCCAAAGCCAGGCTCTTTCCATGAGGAAATGCTGAATGGACTTGAATTTAGCCCAGGCTCTGAGTGCTACTCCCATAGACAGCAGATGGGGAAACTAAGGCCCAGGGAGGCAAGTGACCTGAGGCCCAGAGCAAGCTGGGGTTGGGGCAGGGAGCAGACCCTGTATCTCTGGACCCCTGCCCAGGGCTCTTGGGTCTTTCCCCATACACTCCCTTGCCCTGCGTAATCTCCCCCAGGCAGGGAGAGAAGACTCCTGGGCACCAGCTGTCTCTCTCCGGGGCAGGCGGGCACTTCCTCCTCTCTGCAGAGGCCCTGTGCTTGCGGCTGTCACCCTCCCAGGGGCTGGAGTTTGAGCTCAGGAAGAAGAGGCACAAAGGGAGGCCAGGAGCCACAGGTGCCCCCCTGCTGCCAGCTCTCTCCCCTCACAGGCCTCTTGCCAGCAATGCCAGGGCCCGCCCTCCTTCTGCTGCCAGTGAGAGAGCGTTTCATCCAGCTGGGAATGGGCCTCTGCTCTGCCCTTCTGGTGCTCTTGGACTATGATACAGAGCTCTTATCCTGACCAACAAGGCCCTGCCCTGGCCGACTCTCCACTGCCCTAACTCCTCCTCTGGGCCCCTCGGTCCTGTCCCCAGGCCACGCTTAGTCCCATCCCACGCACCCTCCTCTCAGCCCAAGGCAGTCTTCTTACCCGTCTTGGGACATCCTGTCTGTTCTGTGTCTGCTCCCCAAGACCGCAAGCTCCCTGAGGGCAGGCTCACGTCTCTGTTGGTCCCTGTCCAACACCTAGCACAGTGCCTGGCACAGGGCGCCCAGTAATATTTGTTGAATGAATAAGTGAATGAATGAATGCGTGAATATCTCATTCTAGGTCCCCAAGAGCCCTGAGAAGTGACTAATACCACCAGTCGCTTTAGAGATCGGGGAACCAAGTCTCGAAATGCCAAGCTCCAGGAACACAGTGGGAACTCAGAAATTCCTGGTTCCCTTTTCTAACTTTGACATCACCGTGGGCCTCCCGCCAAGTAGTGACATCAGCAGCGGGCCTCACAGAGGGATCCACCGGCCGCTCTAAATCATAGAGTCTGCGGGTGGAAAGACTCACACCCCTCACCCTGCCTCCCAGGAAAGATGAAGGGATCCCGGAGTTGGGGTAGGAATCCAGACTTCAGACAACCTGGAAGCCGTCCATTGCGTCTCCACGCCATGTCCCCATTTGGCCAGAGTCTGGGGGCTGGGGGAGGGCTGCAGTTCCCTTAGCAGTAAAAAGGTTACATGACTGATGTACACACACTTCTTAAGAAGGAGGGAGCTTTGCTCAGAAAGGAAGCTTTGCATAATTTACCCTTTCAAGAGCCCAGACTTGTTTATTTGTATCATTTGGGTCCTGAAATAGTCTTAACATTTTGGCACATTGATTCCAGCATCTCCTAAGGGGCCTTTCTGAGCAC
>NW_020173979.1:166499-205652 GCF_003031525.2 Neophocaena asiaeorientalis asiaeorientalis | reverse complement strand
CTACCCCCAGCTAAGGGGCCCTGGCTGCCCCCTGCACACTGGCATCCTGCTGGCTGCTGCTTTGTCACCTCTGCCCTCTGTGCCTGGCTTGGTCACACCACAAGCCTCCTGGGGTGTCTTCCTGCCTCCGTGTGGAAGTTAGGGAGCCCGGTATGAGCCCTGGTCCCCCGCTAGTTAGGGGTTGGGTGATGTTAGACAAGTCATTCACAGTGTGAGCTGAAGTTTCCTTACCTATAAAACTATGATAATTATCAGACCTACTTTGCAGAATTGTGAGAATAAAATGGAGTCAGGGATACAGGCACTTAGCACAGTTCCTGGCAGGTGGCAGGTGCTTCAACAGACCGAGCAGACATGAATTCTCCTCCTTTGCCATCCGTCTCTTTCTCTTTTTCTTTCTTTTCATTTTGTCTCTTTTCTGTCATTTTCTCTCTTTCTTTCCTATAACAGTTTTATTGAGATATACTTCACATGCTATACGATTCACTCATGTCAAGTGTACAGTTCACTGGTTTTTGGTCTGTTCACAGAGCTGTGCAACCATCACCACAGTCAATTTTAGAACATTTTCATCGCCCCAAAGGAACCCTGTAGCCTTCAGCTATCAACCTCCCGATCCCTGCATTCCCCAGACAACCACAAATCTACTTTCTATCTCTATAGGTGTGCTTATTCTGGACATTTCAGATAATCCGTGTGCTTTTTTTTTTTTTTGCGGTACACGGGCCTCTCACTGCTGTGGCCTCTCCCGTTGCGGAGCACAGGCTCCGGATGCGCAGGCTCAGCGGCCATGGCTCACGGGCCCAGCCACTCCGCGGCATGTGGGATCTTCCCGGACCGGGGCACGAACCCGCGTCCCCTGCATCGGCAGGCGGACTCTCAACCACTGCGCCACCAGGGAAGCCCCAATCCGCGTGCTTTCTTGCCTGGTTGTTTCACTTAGCGTAAGGCTGTTGAGGTTCTTTCTTTATTTTCTGTCTGTTCTTCCTTCCTTTCCTTTTTCCGTTCTGTTTTGTGTTTTCTTTCCCTCCCTTCCCCCATTCCCTTCTGTGTCCATGGTCCCGTTTCTCCTTCACCGAGGGCTTGGGCTTTATGGAAGCTCTTGGCAGTTGGTAGGCCCTTGGGGAGGGGGCCGGGAGGCTGCATCCTGGATCCACAGGCGGCCCACGTTCCTACCTCCCGCCTGGGTGGGCTCGGAAAGGCCGTTCTCAGGCCTGCGGGGCCGGCGCTTCTACACAGCTGCGGGCAGAACAGCGGGCTGCAACAAGGTATTAACGCTTTTCATCTTCTGTCTCTTCAGAGAGTTTGGGGAGTGAGACCCCCTTCCCAGCCCTGGAGAGGAAATCATGGGAAGAGCAGAGGGAGAGGAGGTGGGAAGCCTTTTACAACCTCAAAAGTCAAGGAGAATAAATCGTGGCCCCCCCCCAGGAGTCACTTGAAAGGTAGAGAACCCCTCCTTTACCTCCCTGGTGATTGTGCCTTTGAAGCGAGCTGGAGGCCCCGTCAGTGCCCCACCAGCCTCCTTCCCTCCCTGGCTTTGCACAGACCCCTGCCCCAGCCCTTTCCCCACCTTCCCTTCTGGCTCCTTGTGCCGCAGATCTGACAGGACTGCTATGAAGCTGCCTTCCCAGGGGCTGTGAAGGGGAGGGAAGGGGAGCCATGCCTTCGGGGGCGCTGCTAGTAGCTTTGTACCCATGAGAAAAAGGTGAACACTCTAGGTGAACAAATTAAGAGAAAGCCCTTTCTCCAGGGGACCCAGCCCCAGGCCACGCAGCTTGGCAAGCAGAAAGAGGTCTGGATTTCAGCCCCCATGCTCTTGTGCAGAGAACAGCCCGCGCAACTACAGGGAGGCCCTGCAGACCTTCCAGACCCCTGGGAGACAGCAGGGTGGAGGGCGGGGCTCTGCACGCCTCTTCTGCAAAGGGCCACATAGTAAATAAGTTAGCTTTGCGGCGCCTATGCTCTCCGTCACCACCACTCAACCCTGGTGGCATGGCGCAAAAGCAGCCCCAGACAATACTTAAGTGAATGGGGGCGGCTGTCTTCCAATAAAACTTCATCTGTGGGCACCAAAACTGGCGTTCCATATCATTTTCACCAGTCACAAAATGTTATTCTTCTGTTCACTTTTTTTTTTCAACCATTTCAACACAATAGGTGGTGGGCTGAGTTTGGCCCACAGGCTATTGTCTGCCAGCCGCTGGTGCAGGGGAAAGGAAAGGGTGCCAATTCCAGCCCCAGCACTTGCCGGCTCCTTGACTTTAGGCAGGTGGCTTGCCCTTTCTGAGTCTCAGCTTGCTTATCTGCAAAATAGGGATAAAAATACCTCCCTGTGAGGACTGTGATGAGCCCCAGCACCAATTTGTGCAAAGCTCCCGACACAGGGTAGATGCTTGTAAGGGGTAATTTTTCTTTCTTCCTTTCTTTTCCCTTTATTTCTTCCTTTCCCCCTCCCTCCTTCCCTCCCTCTCTTCCTTCCTTCCTTCCCTCCTTCCCTCCTGTGGCCCCTCTGTAAAGGAGAAGCTGAAAAGTCCATGGCAGGCTCTGTGGACTAGTGTCTCAGCTGTACCACTGAATCGCTCAGTTTGGACCCTGACCCTGAGCCTCGTGTCCCTCCTCTGAAAATGGGGGGCTTGGATCCATCTCAGGGGACCATTCCAACACTAATTATATATAAATGCTTAACAAGAGAGAGAAGTTATGCCAACCCCCAACTGTGTTTGTGTCAAAAATCTTCTGGCGAGGGCGAGGGGGAACCTGTTTCTCATACTAATGAATCTCCCTGAGTAGGCAGGCAAATTCAGTAAAACACGTCCTTGTCGCAAGCTGAGCTTTGAGTGCAGGGGTCACAGGCAGGTAGGGATGCAGATTGGGTACAGGACAGAACTCCTAGAGAGACCCAGCCTGGCAGACAGGGGACCGGGGTTTCTCACTGCCTCTGCCACTGACAGGCTGTATGGCCTTTAGAAGATCACATCCCTCTCTAAGCCCCAGTTTCCTCATCTGTCAAAGAGAGCTAAGGCTTCCATCAGATGTCACTGCTCTTAAAGAAACAGCAGTGAGTCACAGGGCTCTGTGTTTTAGGGTGATGCTGTGTTCATTAAACCTACAGCAGCTGTTTGTGGTAGTGTCAGGGGACAGGGATGGGGTGTGCCTGAGACCCAACGGGTATTTTAGGGTGACCTTTTCTTTTCTTAATAAATTTATTTTATTTACTTTTAGTTTTGGCTGCGTTGGGTCTTCGTTGAGGTGCGCGGGCTTCTCATCGCAGTGGCTTCTCTTATTGCGGAGCGCGGCGCGCGGGCTTCGGTAGTTGCGGCGCACGGGCTTAGTTGCTCCGCGGCATGTGGGATCTGCCTGGGCCAGGGCTCAAACCCATGTCCCCTGCATTGGCAGGCAGATTCTCAACCACTGCGCCACCAGGGAAGCCCTAGGGTGTCCTTTTAATGCAAGGCTGAATAAATCTTTGTGTCTTCTTCTCCCGGCCTGAGGCTCCCCTGAGAAGTGAGGACCATTCCCTTCCTGCCCATCTCTGGGCAGGGAGGTGGGGGGCAGGGGAGTTTGTCCCAGTTCCCCAAAGTGGCACGTGGCTCTGCTTGTCCACATCTGATCGTGCAGAAGGCTGCAGCTTGCAGGGAGGGCCACAGGCTTTGGGACTCACAGGCGGGTGGATGAGACTCAGGCCTTCCTCATTCCAGGACTGAGCACATGCCAACGTCACCCAGGGACAGGCGCTCTGGGTGGGCAGCAGGGCAATCCCCAGCACCCAGAGGATTTGGGGGAACTTCCCTTTTCCACGCTGACTTGGGAAACACAGAATATTTATAAATATTTCATCATCATTGAAATGGAACGCTGAAAGTCAAAGAGAAACTCCATTCCTGTTGCCATCTTACACAAGCCCTGAAGCCGCGCTCCGTACTCCCTTTCTGTCGCTCACGAGAGAGGTGGTCCTGATATCATGGCGACAAGAGGATCCACATATGGAGATCCTAAGCAGGTCTCTGCGTTAGGGGCTGCTGAGTCTCACTGATTCATTCACTCAGTCGTTCTTTAGTGCCCCTTCCCCGTAGGGTGTGTGTGTGGGGGCGGTAAAGGGGGTGACTAATGGATCTACGAGATGGGCTGTTAGGGTACAAACATGTGGGATAAGTGCTGGGACCTGGCAGGTATGGGGACCAAGAGGGCCCCGGGGTGGCCCGGGAATCGGGCAAAGCCTCCTGGAAGGGGTGATGGCTCAGCTGACTCCTGAGGGACAAGCGGGAGTTTTCTAAGCTGAAGGGCAGAGGTTAGAGGTGCCATCCTAGGCAGAGGAGGCTGGAAGTGGGGGAGGAAAGGAGGGACGGGGAGGGGAGAGAGGGACTGGGAATTCACAGACGATGGGAAGGCGACTGATGGGCAGGTACTTCCTTTTCTGAAACTTTGTCCCCATCTGAAAAGTAGGACTCATCATCCCAGCCCCTCCCTCCCAGGGCTGGGAAAAGGACCAAGGGCGTCAATGCTTGGCTTGGGACGGAAGCTTAGAGCAGAGCGCGGAGTCCGCTCAGGTGTGAGAGTCTTTGCTTCATTCTGCTGTGGATGCCCACAGGCCACCACTTCATGGATGGTGGAGAAACGTACATTTTCCAGGTCAGGGACTCTCAGGCACTTCCAGCTGTAAACACGGTGACTTTGGAAGTTGAACCCTGTCAATCCAAGCGTCTCTCCACTGCCCCCTCCTTCCCTCCAGGGCAAGCTAAGTTCCCGGAGGCTGTCTGGCCCCCATGGCTTCCTTCTCCATCCATGGTGCCCATGCCATGCCTGGGCCCTGGGGACACAGCTGGCCTGCTCCAGGCCTTACCTGGATTGCTAAGGAAGAGCCACACCCTCCCAAGGGCCTCGGCCTCTGCTACAGGCCCCCAGGAATTGCCCAGCAGGCAGGCCCCAAGGCCCAGCCACAAGCTAGGGCTCACTGTAGGTCTGGGAGATTTTAGGGGCCTCTTGTGCCCCATGTGAGAGCAGAGGACCTGGGGTACAGAGCTCCGTGAAGCCTCCTCATGGCCATGTCTGCAGGCCCACCCCCCTTGTCCTAGGAAGTAGGACACAAGCCCCTCTACTTTCAGACCCTCACCTCACCTCCAGTGATCATTCTGACCCTCAAAGGAGAGGCTGGGGGCAGGGCCCACTCTAGCAGCTAACTCAGCCTCCTGCCCCAGCCTCCTCTCTGGGTGGTGGGGAACTACTCTCACAGGCTCCTGAAAGCCAAATGCCCTTGAACTCTCTCACCGTTGTTTCTGCTTCTGTTCCGAGTCACTGCCTGAATGGCAGGGGGGTGTGGCACTGGCAATGGGGACAAGCCCACTACATCTCAAATTAGTATCCTCTCCTACCCCACCAGCGACGCACCACACACTTGACACACTGGCCCACGTTCAACACCTAACTAGCCGGTGATGGTGACTAGTAACCACCACTGCCCTGGGAATGGTTGAGCCTGCTAGAGTCAGACTGCCTGATTGACCTTGGGCACGTTACCTCTCCGTGCCTCCATTTCTTCATCTGTAAATGGGGATGTTGCTAGAGAATAGATATACAGGCCCGAGAACAGTGTCGTCCACAGTAGTTCACTGGCAGGCATGGGGCTCCATGAGGAGACTCGAGACCGACTAAAATGTTCCCCTATTGTATTTTGCCCTCGTCTCGACGTCATTTTTGCTCTTATAAGCAGTCCTGTGATGAACATCTCCATGCAGAGAACATCTGTTTCTTTCAAATTATTTCCCCAGAAACTGAATTTCTGGAACCGGAATTACTGGTGAAAGGAGAGGGATATTTGAGGCCTTTTATTACACTTTGCTTAATTGTTTTCTAGACTGGCTGTACAGGGGCCCACCAGCCACCTCTGAAGGCATTACTTACTGGACGCCACTCAGGGGGAGGGTCCTAGAAGGGCTGTGAGGGGGGACTGACTGGGGCAGAGGTATAGCTGGCAAGGAGAAGGGGTCTCTGGCATTTAAGGATGGACAGAGGGGCAGGGAAGAGGGAGAAGAAGGAGCTAAGGAGGAACCATCAGAGAGGTGAGCCCACGTCCAGGACCTGAGCCGTTCAGAGACTACAGAGCAAATAAGTCTTCAGTCAAAAGAACTGGCATAGTGATGCCAGGAGCTGAGCCCAGGAGGCAGCGCCCGACCCACCTGGATGACCTTGGGCAAATGGCAGCCTCTCTGAGCCTCAATTTCCCATCTATGAAATAGGCGTGACCTTTCGCCTGCCTCAGAGGGGTGGGATGGAGTGAGTGATAGGACATGACTTTGAGAGTTGCCTTGGGCACTGTGGGTTCTTTTTCCGTGAGCACCCACTGGCGTGAGTGGGCAGGGTTTTGGGGGTTTCCTTCGGTTTTACAAAACATTCCAGAGTTTCAGGGAGAGGATTGGGCAAGCCAGCCAGTCTCAAATAGAGGTTACTTAGGGTTGAAGCAGCCAGGCAGGGTAAACACAAGATCTCCCTTGGGACTGGGGAGATCTGAGCATGGCCCAGAGTCCACATGCATTGGACAGGGAGGGGAGGTGGGGGCAGGGAATCTCCAGCTTTGCAGGTGGGCCAAGCTGGGCTCTTTCAATCCTCCACCACTTATTTGCTGTGCAAGTGAACTGAAGTTCTTTGGGAAGTTCAGACTTCCTCACCTGTTGGGGATAAAAATATCGTAACTCTATCATATGTATCACGTGGATATTGTGAGAGTTCAACGTTAAGTGCCTGACCCATGATCGCTCTCAACATTTTATTATTCTGCCGTCTCATTCATCAGCGAAAAGTGGGTGACACGGAGGCAAAGGAAGGGTTGAGTGGAAGTAAGCCGCACCACGCCTTCACTTCTCCTTCAAGCCCCAAGCCCGGCGTGCTATAACAATGCCCAACACTCCTCACCGGCTATGTGACCTTGGGCAAGTTTCCTGACCTCTCTGTGCCTTAGTTTCCTCCTCCATCAAATAGGGGACTAATAGTACCTACCCCTTGAGGTCGAGCTAATATTTACAAAACGCCCAGAACCAGGCCTGGCTCAGTGCATGGTGGCTGTCATTTGGTAGCTCTTAGGGCTCAGAGCACAGGCTTTGGACCTAGCAGACGTGGCACAGAGCCCTGTTCCTCCACGCACTGCTGTGACCTTGGTCAGGCAGGTCACTTAATCCCAGGAAGAGCCAGTTCCCTCATCTGTAAAGAGGTGGGTGGTGGGGCCCCCAAGGCACCCCAAACACACAGTAAGCACTCAACGTGACTATTGACTGAGGGCCAGACCCATGCCCTGAGGCCTTGGCTCTCCCAGTGGTGGGTGCATGCTTCTCCCACCTTATTTGTCATGAAAATGAACACTGTTTTTGCAAAACTCCTGCAGGAAGCCTTTGCCCAGCTTGAAGGACAGAAAGAGAGCTCCATCTATGGACTTGGCCATGGGCGCCCATCATCCTGCCCCGGCCCTCCACCCTTCAAAGCAGACGCTGACACAGGCAAACCCTCTGTGTTTACTTCCGGAAGAGTGTGAGAAGGCCCTGAAAAAAATCATTTCTTTCATGAGTGGAGGGCTGACGTTTGGTCATTTCGGCCAAATACT
Organism: Neophocaena asiaeorientalis asiaeorientalis; assembly: GCF_003031525.2. Classification (NCBI taxonomy): domain Eukaryota; kingdom Metazoa; phylum Chordata; class Mammalia; order Artiodactyla; family Phocoenidae; genus Neophocaena; species Neophocaena asiaeorientalis. Next base: position 198,064 of record NW_020173979.1, on the reverse strand, counting down.
GGGAAGTACTGGTTTGTGGTAGAAAACAAAGTTATTTGAAGATAACACTCATATGAGTGGGCTCTGGGTAACTTGGCATCCTGAAATTTCCACCTCATAGCTTATTTTAGGACAACCAGAAATTATGTCTGCTTGGAGAAGAGGGTCACCCCTGATTTTGGCAAAAGTGTAAGGCAAGGGAACAGACACTTGGTGGGTTGCAGCTGGCTCCCAGGGCACTAGAGAGCCACTTCCCCTTTCTAAGCTCTCCCACTTCCCTTTCCTCAAAAAGGAGAGGGGACTTTGCACTGACCCAGTTCCCAAGATACACGTGAAACTGCCCTTCTGGGTGTGGCAGTTCCCCCAGACGCTTGGGTGCAGGATAAGCAAGGGTCTGGGTTCAGGGAGCAGCCCAGCCTACAACACGCAGCCCCTCAAGGGCCAGTTCTTGGTGACCCTCAGGAAAAAGCAGCTAATGGCTGTACCCGTCTTGGGAAACAAAGGAGGAGGGAGAAAGGGAGAATCTTCTGGAATTTCTAAACATTTCTCCCATCACTTCTCCTGGCTTCTACAGCACTTCCCCTGGGATTATGCCCATTTTTACAGATGAGGAGATGGGCTTCGATAGGGAGGTGGAGTTGTCTGAGACCCGACAGCAGGGGAGTGAGGAAGCCTCAAACTGAATGCATGACTCCTGCTTCTAAATCTCACATTTTGTCCCAATCATCCCAACGCAGGGCTGGTGCTCAGCAGGTATTTGCTGAAATGGTCACCATGCCTCACTGTCTGTCCCAAGGTCCTGGCTCACAATCCTCTTCTGGGCTGGTAGGAGTGGGAAGGTAGATATAGAAATAAAGCCAGCATGAGACACCACACAGAGTGGGGTAAGGGCTGCCCCACAGCCAGGGGAAGTGCTTTTGCTTCTGCTGATCTGTGGACTTGGGAAGTCAGAAAATGGGAGAATCGCTATCGAAAATGAGATTGGCTGGGCTTTTCATTCATTAGTTCACACACACGATTGAGCACCTGCTATAAACTTGGACAGTGGGGTAGATGACAAAAGATCCAACACCTGCCTTTAGTCTGGGAGATAGACGGGTGAATTGATGGTTAACCCAAGGAGGTAAGTGTCTCAGCAGAGGGGCTGTAGGAGCCAGGAGGGAATCAGTAATCCTGGGAGACCTCAGAGACAGCTTCCCAGAGGAGGTGATGCCTGAACAGAACCTTGAAACACTTCAAAGTGCACAGCAAAGAAGGTAAAGGAACTGCAAGCCATGGGGATGACATGTGTATAGGTGCAAGGTCAAGACAGAGCAGAGTAATGTGTGCATGTGGTGATTCTGTGTGATAATTTGTACTATAAGCCGTAGATGGTAATGGAAAAGGTCACTGACAGTCATTATCTGTAGTCCTTACAATAGTCCTGTGAGCTTGATATTATTACCATATTTCACAGATGAGGAACCCGAGGTTCAGAGCGGGACTGAGCAAGGCTTCTCACTGAAACTGGGTCCTGACCCCTGGTGGCTGAACATATTATAGCACCCTCATGTGAAAAGATGTTCAAAGAACATTTATTTAAGAATGCTATTAGGACACTGTGAACTGTCAGTAGCAGAAACCCAGTTAAAAGAGGCTGGGATTGGTGGAGGTAGGGAATTAGCTTATAGAACTGAAGAAATCAAGGGTAGCTTCAAGTTGGATTCAGGAGCTCAAATGTCATCATGAATTTGTCTTTCTCCAGCTTTCAACTCAGTTTCACCCTGTGTTGCCTTCATTTTCAGTTAGAGTCTCCCCATGGGGCCACCAGGAGCTCCAAGCTTACATCTTACCATCTTAGTAGCCCCAATGGAAAATATTCTCCTTTCCTCCCGTTCCAACAGAAAGTTTTAGGCTTAAGTTTCATTGGCTGGATGGGGTCCTGTGTTTACCTCTGTACCCAGACCTGGAGCCAATGCAATGAATAAGGTAAATCTCACCTCATCCACATGGGCAAAGAGTAGGGAAGTTTGGATCCCAAAGAAGAATCAAGGTGTTATTACCAAGAGAAGGGGAATTGATGATGGGAAGGTAAAAATAAGATGTTTACCATAAGCACTTGGCAGACAACCTATTATGTGCTCTCCTAGAACCCCATATACATCTCCGAGCCTCAAGTGTCAGAGCTCAGGGCAAAGATGGGCCATAAGGGAGTCCAGGAATATTAGACGTACAAGTATCTCTAGATGTGTGTAATGTAATAAAGTCTACACAGTGTGGGACTCCAGCTTAGTGTCTCATCCCAACTTACATTTGGCATGGATGGCAAGCTAAGTAAAGGAGGAAGGGCTCCGTACCACTAGACACTATTAAGTTAAATATGCATGGCAAACAAATTTAATAAGAGGATGGAAATTCCATATGGTAAGGAGGAAAGAGAAGGAGAAGAAAGGCAGTTTAAAACAAAGCAAAAAAAAAAAAAAAAGACAGGAAATTTTAGAAAAGATGGGACAAATGTAGAACACAAAATCACATTGAAGAAATTAGTCAAAATATATCAGTAATCACAGGACATGTAAATGGAATAACCTGGGCCAATTAAAAAAAATGGAGATTGTCAGATTTGATTTTTTTTAAAGCCAAACAAATATTTTTACAAGAGATAGACTTAAGAAAACAAAAAAGTTGAAAGTATAAGGAAGGAAAAATAAGATGTACTAGGCAAAACTAACCAAAAGAAATCTGGGTAGCTATATTAATATCAGACAAAGTGAACTGTAAGCAAAAAGGATTACTAAAGATAAAGACCATCTTTTGAAAAAAGATTCAATTCACTAGAAGGATAAGAATTCTAAACTTGTATGTACCAAATAAACCAGCTGCAAAAAGTAAAACTGACAAAGTAACATTGACAAAGCCACAAAGAGAAATTAATCATTAACATCATAAGCAAACAATATTAAGACTAAAAGGGAGATATTATTATAGATTTTGCAGTGATTAAGAAAGATGATAAGAACATTGTGGTCAATTTTATGCCCCAAACAAGGGAAAATTCAGATACAGCGCACGAATTCCTAGCAACAGAACTTACCAAAACTGACTTGGGAAGAAATAGAAAACCCGAATGGTCCTATAAACATTAAAAAGTAAAGAAAGTGGGCTTCCCTGGTGGCGCAGTGCTTGAGAGTCTGCCTGCCGATGCAGGGGACACAGGTTCGAGCCCCAGTCCGGGAAGATCCCACATGCTGCGGAGCGGCTGTGCCCGTGAGCCGTGGCCGCTGAGCCTGCGCGTCCGGAGCCTGTGCTCCGCAACGGGAGAGGCCACAGCAGTGAGAGGCCCGCGTACCGCAAAAAAAAAATAAAAAAAATAAAGAAAGTGAATGAAACACTGGTAGTAATTGGTTTTGCTAAGGAGTTCTACCAAACACTCAAGGAAAAGATCGTTCCAGTCCTGTTCAAACTCTTCAGAAAAGAGAAAAAGGGAAACTCTCCTGTTTATTTGATGAGGCCAGTAGAGTGTAGATTCAAAAACAAGTATGAGAAGGGAGAAGATAAAAATGAGAAACAACCCAGATGTCCACCAGCAGGTGAATGGATAAATAAATTGGAGTATCTTCCCATAATGGAATACTTTATGACTGTGAAAATGAACTACAGGTTCACGCATTGACAGAGTTTAATCTCAAAAGTATAATGTTGAACAACAACTAAAAAAAGGAAGCTGCAGAAAAGAATCCTAAAACATGATTCCATTTATATAAAAGAAAAATCCTGGCAGAACAACACAGTATACTATTCAGGGGTACATACATATTTGCTGAAACAAATCAGGGGCTGGTAAATTCTATTTCTTAACCTGAGAGGTGGTTACACTTGTATTCATTTTAATATTCTTTAATATTTTAAGCCACACACATGTGTTTTTTTAATATAGCCTCTTTGATGTATTTCATTTAAAAATATTTTTTGACACAATCTCCATGTAGCAAAAAGATATGTCTGAGTAGTGGAGTTATTTGAGATGTTTATTTTCTTCCTTTTGTTAGTCTCTATGTTCTGAATTTTTTACTATGAACATGTGATCCTTCCATAATAATATTATTTTAAATGATTTCACAGCCTTTTAGAAGAAGGGAGGTAATTTCCTAGCCTAGAGCTAGCTTGTCTTTGATAATTTCAATCTAATCTACGTGAAAGTCACTTTATCACACTTCAGGCTCCATCTGGAATGTTAATCCAAGGGTAGATACCTGCCTACTTGGTCAAATATGTACACTGCTGGCATGGAGAAGAACCGGAGCCTCTGAAGTGCAGGGGTGTGACCTGGAGGTCCAGGTGAGGGCAGGTGTTCTGGGGACGGTGGGGCTGGCCAAACCCACGAGAGAGCTCGGGCCATGCAAGGCCTCCAGTACTGGCTAAGCCAGAACATACCATGCATCCAAGGAAGCTTGGGTGTTGGCTGTGGGTGTTGGCTGTGTCGTTGTTCACAAAGCCTTTACAAAAGCCGGCATCCAAATCTATACTCCCCTCCAAGGGACTCTAAGGGGAAGCATGATGTTTTCTCTCTCTCCATGTGGAAGAGAGTGAGTCTGATTCCTCTGGTGGCCAGAATACCTTAACAGATGAGGGCTAGGGCTGAGGCCAGGCACGAGTTTCACGGGGCATCCGGAGGACCCGCAGTGAGTGTCAGGACCAAGCAAGGGCTAGCTTCCAGCCTGAAACTGGATGAAGAAAACTACTGCTCCAGCCAAGGCAGGGAAGCAAGAAACTAAGTAGCATCCATTGCCTTAGACAGAGCTAAAGCCAGATTTTTGTCCTGCCCTGGAGCTGCGGAGACCCCAGGCAAAGTGTCTAGGGACACCAAGCAATGCTTAGCTTCTCCTGCATTGGGTCCAAGCATGAGACAGGATGGGCCGGGGCTTGCAAGGACACTCCTCAAACCACAGTTGCTTGCAAATCCCCTTCCCTGTGCAGCCCATAGTCCTCTCCCAACTGCATAATTTACACTTAAGTCTCTACACCACCTGGCTGTTTTCACTGAAATATATTTATAAGACTTTGTATCATCACCATAAATGGAAATGCAGTATCACTTGTGGAAAACAGAAAGTACTTGTGATCATAGAAACAATGACACAAAACAATGCCACCCAAGTTTGGCCAGATCCCATTGCCTGATTAAAGCTCTGAGCCTGCCCCAACTCCGGGTTATACAGGGACACCTGCGTGTTGAGTACTAAAAACACAGGCCCTCCACACTGAGGCTTTTTCTCTTGACCTCAGAAGGCTTGAAATAAAAACGATGAAGGAATTCTTACTCACTGAAAGTATCGGAAGGAAAAAGCAGGTCAGCTGTCCACATCTTAGCAGGCAATAGGCCAAAGGAATTTTGTATACCCAGATATGGGGGAAGTCTTCATCTTTCTGAAAATGTATGTCAAATACTTTGTTAAAAACTTTCCTCCCAAGTGTTTGGCTAACTTACGTTCAGTGACCTTCAATCAGCTTGACTCAATGGACATAACTGAGGACCTACTATGTGCCAGCAGCCACTTAGCAGGGGTTTGAAAGGCAAGCGCCTTGCCTTCAGGGACCACACATTCTAATGGAGAGACAGACACATTCACAACTGATTTTAATGCAAGGCTGAATAAATCTTTGTGTCTTCTTCTCCCAGCCTTCCCCCAACTCATGCAAAACATGATGTAGGTGTTCAGGAATCATTTTATTCAGACACAGAAATAGCAAACATTCACTGGGCTCCTACCATGAGCCAGGCAATGTGTGGGATACTTTTAAACATATTTTATAACACTTAATGCTTTCAAGAATTGGAAAGGTGGTTATTTTTACCTTCACTTAAGGTTCAGAGAGGTTAAGTAACTTGACCAAGGGTACACAGCATGTTAGAAGCTGATTTGGGGTTTGAAAGCAAGTCTCCTGGATGCTCCCCATTGTGGGTTGAGGGAACAAGTCCCTGTTTCACGTGGGAGGTTCCCCGCCCCATACCACCCCACCCTTCCCAGCTCCCGGCTTAGAAGAAGCAAAGGCCAGAGGCAAAGTCTGGCCCAACTGGCCTTGCTCAGTGGTCACCTCAGCCCTAACCTACGCTTGTGTCTCCCCAGGAAGCCAGCGATGTCCTGCACCCTGTGCTCCAGCAATCTTCTGAGCTGCTGCAAGAGCCTGTGGGCGCTTAGTTTCCTCCAGAGACACGTGGGAGGCCCCTTGGAGGAGCAGCCGGGAGAGCCACTGTCTGAGGAGCTGCTAAGGACACTGGCCCAGGAATCGGTGAGGATGCTGCCCTCCGAGGCTGTCTAGACCCAGCCCCAGAATGCTGAAGATCCTGCTTCTAGTCACCAAAATTTGACTCCTGGAGCCACTAAGGACCCAGCAGCCGCCCCCAAACCACCGAGGACACACCCTAGCCTGAGTCTGGGGACTCCCAGAGCACACGGTGGGTGCTGGGGTCCTCTGGCCTAGGATGGAGCAGCCTGCTCTGCGCTCAGACTCCCCTGGGTCTGGGTCTGCTGAATCCCATGGGTTCAAAGCTCAGGTTGGTGCTGGCCCTGAGTCACGGGCAGAGACGGTGGGACTTTCGGGGATGTGCACACAGGTGCGTACACAGAGGTGTATGTGCCGACACACGCCTGCCCTCTGAGCACGGCAGAGGGCTGTTGCCATGAAGTATTGGCCTCTCACTCCCTCGTGGTTCCTGCGGGATGAAGGGAGGGAAGGGAAGGGAAAGGAAGGACGTTAGCCTTTAATGAACACCTCCTGTGTGCCGAGTACATCACCCGCCTGAGCTCACGTCATCCTCGTTACATGTGGCAGGGATGGTCGACCTGTCTTTACAGGAATGGAGACTGAGGCTCAGAGGAGTAAGGGGCCACTCAGCTAGAAAGTGTGCCTGGCACATAGGAGGCACTTGAGAATAGTTGCTAAAGGAAGGAAGGAACAAACAGACGAACAGACAAATGGGAGGATGGGTAGAAGCCCATGCTCTTGACACAACACCTCACTGCCTCTCAGGAGAGGCCACGATATTTCCTTGACTCAGCAGCCCCTCCTGCTAGCGAGGCTCAGACCCGGAGCTTGTGGGGGGGGGGGTCCCTTCATGCTGCAGTTCTGACCCTCTCTGGTGCTTTCTATCAACAAGGAGTGGCATGGAACAGACTTGCTGGGGCAAGTGTGCGGGGCCACAGGGAGGGACAGGGAGAGGTGGGGGTGGTGAGGACATGACAGGCAGGGGTGGGGAAGTTGGCCCCGCTGCACCCTCTACTGGATGCGGGACCGTGGGTGTGGCGGCGGACACCTTGGAGCAGCTCTTTTCTCCTCTGTCCTAGGGGCTACGCTCTTCTTTCCTATTTTCAGGGTTGTGGAAGAGACCCAAGGAGGTGAAGGAGGTGGCAGCCCCAGAGAGATGAGGGTGTTCCTGGGCTCTCCTCGCTGACCGCTGCCCCTCCCTGAGCCCACTCTTCCCTTGGTTCCAAGAACCCCTGTTGTGGTCCCCCTTCCCCATCCATCCCTGCCTTTTCTGTCCCTCTTTCAGCCCACCGTTCTCTCCCCAGCCACCACATGCGCTGTTCCCCAAGGCTCAGTCCTGAGTCTTCTCCTCTCACTGCGATTTCTCGCCCTCTGTGGCCTCGTCTCCACCCACTGAAGGTACCAAGAGACTTACCTCTAAGGAGATTACTCACACATGTGTACCTGGAGCCCAGGCTCCTTCTGGGAGCCTTTGACTAACTTTCAACCTCACCGTGAGCATGTCCACAGCTGCACCTTGACCATCTCCCTGCACCGCTCCTCTCCCAGGGTCCCCCTTCTTGGACAGAAGCCCTGCCATGGGCTCCAAAGGTCAATCTTGGCATCAACTTTCTCCTGGCTCCGCATGGTCCATCCTCTTGTGTCCTAGCTCCCGCTTGTATCCACCATTTACCTGGTTCTCTCCACCTGCCCTGTCATCACTCAGTACCACTGCCATCCCCTCCATCAGGACAATTGAAACAGCTTCCCGTACTCCCCACTGGCCTCCCCCAAGCCCACCGTCCACCCCACGGCCACACTGGGCTGTGCAAAATGCAAACCCATACAGAAAAACATCTTTCCCACAGCCCTCAGGCCCCGCGTGGTGGGCTCCGACGTGCCTTCCAGCCTCCTGTTGCCCCACACTCCCTTCCATCTCTTCATCCCAACCCTAGCGGCCTTCTCCGTTGGGTTTATTTATCTCACTGCTCCTCCAGCTACCAGGACACACACAGAGCTGTTTCCATGACTTGAAAAGCTCCTCTTGCCCTTTCAGCCACAGGATCTCAGCCAAAACATCACTTCTTGAGGGAGTCTTCTTTGACCCTCCCTATCGGGTCAGTCCTCCCACCCGTACCCACAGAACTGTCCTTGGAAGCCATGGGCATGGTTGTCATTTACAGTCATCTGTGTGGTTCCCTGACCCCTGTCCTTCTCCCCTACTCAGGAGCTCATGAGTCCTGCCTATTTCTGTTGACCAGTGTATGTCTAGCCCTTAGAAGACTGTTTGGCCTATATAAGGCATGATTTGCCCCAATGGCCCCCAGAGATGCTCAGTCTCTTGGCTGGATTCCTTCTGGAAACCCCAGAATCCCCTTCTTGGAAATTTCCCCAGGAGTCTGAGACAGGTGAATCTCTAAGTCATGGCCAAGTAGATGGAGCATAAGACTGGTCTGGCTGATCACAGACTCAGCTGGTCAGGGCCGAGGTCAATGTGCTCACATGCCACTTGCCACTGCAGGTCTGGCTCTAGCTGCCCCTGCCCCCCCGGGGGCCTCCTGGAGCCCCTGATGGCTGCAGAGGTGGGGCGTATGCTCCCTAGAGGAGAAGCATCTGTGGTGGGCCCTCAAATCCCTGTTTTGTGTTACCATCGTGTTCCAATAAAGCTATCAAAACAGATGCTGCCTTGCGGTTTTATTTTTTCACTTCCTGGTGAGGAAATACTCCCCAAACTTCATCATATGGTGTGTCTTGATTTAGAAAAAGAATTATCATAAAATGCTGGGGTAAAGGCCAACTGGGAAATTGCCTTAAAAGGTAAAAGAGTTTTCAGGTAATTAGGTCTCACCTTGAAATGCCCTGTTAGAAATGAGGGGCGGGCTGATCAGAAGGGTCAGATCTTCTTCCCGCTCACGTAGTGAGCCAGGTACATGGTCGGCACTCAGTAAGTGTTTGTGGAATGGAATATTTCAGAAATTGTCAGATCCAGAGATGCTTTTGGTAGGTGGGAGAAAAAGACATCTTTAAAATGGAAAACTTGTCAATCGGGGAAGTCTTCCACAGTCCAGAGTAGGTGGGTGAAGTGTAGGTAAAAAACCAGGTCAACGAAAAAAATTCATTGATTCTGTGCAAGGAATGATTCCCAAAGGCACCCATGAAAGGGTTTGGAAAATGGAGGGAGCTGACCAGTGTCAAGGTCACCGTTTGATAACTGCAGTGTCGGCGGTGAGCAGTGTCCCCTGGGGTGGAAGGAGGAGGCTGTAGGAGGCTGTGAAATCCTGAACTTCGGGCCTTGCAGAAGACACACCTTGATGCATTTCCACAGGAGGCAGAGAAGAGATGGTGAGTCATCACAATCAAAGCTTACAGGAGCTGATCTGCCAGAAATGGATTTTGATATATTTCAGGGCAGAGAAGACAGAGCGTGTGAAGAGGTCCTTGGGGAAGATGAAAGCAGTAGACCAATGGAGTCGTTAGATGATGTGAAGCAGTTCTATGTAGATAGTATAAAAAGGATGGGGAAGTGTCCCCTGAATGGTAACTGTGCGTGCAGTAAATATCGGGGCACTTTATAGGCACCCAGCCAGGGCTGGAAGCCTGGGAACCACAATTTCCAGAATCCTGTTCCAACAGGTTCAGCTTCCGCCAGTGGGAAGCAGAGGAGAAGCAAAAAACCATTGTTGCTAAGGTAAAGGGAGGAGGGACAGCGGGAGGGGAAGTAGGCCCAGGTGGGTACAAGGGCCTACCGCAGGAGTCTTGGAGCAGAGAAGTTCTGGAGGGAGCTGCACTAGGGAGCATTGTCTCATCCTGTGGGTAATGGGAAGGCTTCGAAAGGCCCTCATCAAGAGGGGACTAAAATGATGAGGTCTGTATATAAAAAGACCTTTCAGAGTCCAGTCTGGGGAAATCCACTGAGGGGGCTGGAGGTAGAGGCAGAGTGAGTACAGGCAGCTCCATTGCAGGGGTGGGTTGACAGCGGCATCTTATTAGGATCTACTCCAGACCCTACAGCAGACTTCAGGCTACAGGCTGGGAACCCAAAGGAATCAGACCCTCCATGCCCTCCAGAGAGACAGGCATTACCAGGGAATCAGAGAAGGAATGGGACAGGGGGGCCAGTGCTGGGGTCGCTCGGGGTGGAAAGTGTGGGAGTTGTGTATGTGTGTGTGTGTGTGTGTGTAATGTGGAAGGATGTGGACCAAAGAAGCATGAACTTCTAAGTGGAAACATTCCTGGTGCGCATCGGGCTGTGTTTAAACGCAGGGTAGAAGTGTGGCAGGTGGTGGAAATGCTCGGAGCCAGGATGGAGGGAATCCACTTGGCATCTCGTCTCAGCTAAACCGCTGACAGTCAACACTTGGCTGATCAGACTCCATCTGGAGCTTCGGGGGAGAGTTTATCGTCTTCATTGTCCATTTTAGGGGGCTCTTTGCAGGTCACTCAAGCAAGGAATGACAGCCTAGAACACACTTCTCCCACCCCGATTCCCAAATCCCACCAGAATTCCAAGCATTCCAGTGATAATTCAGGAGCCCTCGCTGGTCACCAACAGCCCACAGGGTGACTGGGAAAAGGCTCCCTTCGCCTTGCCAGCAGCCCTACGGGGCTCATAATTTTGTGATTTTGGAGGCCGTTGCACCATGACCGCAACCTCCCCGTTCGGGGTCACGCAGAACAACATGCTTCTCACACCCTGAGATGCCACCTTGTGAATCAGAGCACTGGCCTGGCTGGACCTCGGCCCTCACCCCCTGGGCCTTTGCGAAGGCTCTCATGTGCCCGACGGGCCTGGCAGGATTCTCAAGGAAATAGAGCCCCAGAGGGACATGCCCTCTGGGCTGTGGTATTCCCAGATAAACCAGTCCTTCACTTTCAACTGACAATTCCAAGCCCTTTCACGCATCTAGACGTTACGTCAGCCCCTCCACAGGCACTGGTCCAGTTTTTCTACTGGGCACAGGCAGAGGTTAGCATCCCCACCACCTGGGGCCTGAACAGGGACAGGGCTCACCCCAAGTTAAAAATCCAAGTGACATGGTTTCCAGCCCAGACCTGCTTGTCTCCAAAGTCCAGGTATTTTTTTAATCATTCATATTATGAAATTAATTTGTAAGGATTAAGCAATAATCAGACACGGCCTCTTTTCAAAATTGTGACATTACAGAGAAAGCCAGAGTTCCTGGGACCACTCCTCCCCATCCTTTTCCTCTAGTGATTTCCAAGGCAACCACTGCTAACAAGTTTGCTGTATGGCGTTTGGTTCCGTTTTGCTTGGTTTTCAACATAAAACTTATACTGCACCTCAGGAACTGAACTCAATAATCTGTCTTCAAGTTTCAACCATATTAGCACATAAAGGGCTCCCTCCTTATTTTGTCCCATGGTATCGGTACCCACAGTTCATTTAGCTGTTTCCCCTAGCCGTGGACATCTGAATCGCTTCTAATTTCTAGCTATTTAAATAATAATATGCTTTTCCATTATAGGTTATTGCAAGATATTGAATATAGCTCCCTGTGCTATACAATAGACCCTTGTTGTTTATCTATTTTATATATGGTAGTTTGTATCTGTTAATCCCAAACTCCTAATTTATCCCTTGCCTGACCCTTTCCCGTTTGGTAACCCATAAATTTGTTTTCTGTGTCTGTGAGTGGTTTCTGTTTTGTAAGTAAGTTCATTTGAAGCACTTTTCTGTACACCTGAAACTAACACAACATTGTAAATCAACTGTACTTCAATTAAAAAAATAATAATATGCTGACCATCTGAAACAATGTTTCCTTGTGTACACCTGCAAGTGGGTTCTGTTGTTACTGAGGGTGGTCCGTGTGTGTGTCCGTCTGTCTATGCACGTGTGTTTAGCATACCTACAAGTGTAACTGTGGATATGGAGCACGTGTGTGGCTGAACAGCCCTCCAGAGAGGCACAGCTCGTTCAAGCTCCCACCAATAACACTAGGCGGGGCCTGGCTCCCCAAAGCCCCACCATCCACTTGTGCCTTTTCTACCATGCCCTCTGGCTTCTTTCATCTCTGAGAAATTAGAATATTCCTCCTAGAGATGCCCTACCTCCAGTCAGTGCAGGCAGGTCATTTGTGTAGAAGAAATTTTCAGAGACCCCCTTGGGATCACCCCAGGTTTCCCATGAGCTCTACCAAGCCTTGCCTTCCTCCTTGGGGTCTCTTTAGCAGAGGGCAGCCTTGCCGAAGCCACACCACTGCAGAGAGGTTGTATCAGTTCACAAGAGCCGCAGTAGTGCTGCGTAACAAACATCCACAAACACTCTCAGCATATGACAGTAACATTTGTATAACTCATGAAGTTGTAGGCTGGCTAACAAGGATAAGCTCTGCTGGGGGTTGCTCATCTTTGCCCCATAAGTCTCTCTTTTTCTCTTGGGACCAGCAGGCCGACCCAGGCATGTTCTTCTCACAAAAAATGGCAGGGACACAAGAGAGCAAGCCCAGGAACACAAGTGCATTTCAGGTTCCCGAGCATCTTGCCTGCAAACATACATACCGTCAACAAAAGTAAGTCTCATGGGCAAGTGAAGGACGGAGTGAGTATACCTACCCCTCCCACGGAATTGAGGTGGAGTGAGAGGAATGTTAACTGGATGACCATCTAATGCACTACAGTGGCAGAGCCTGGGTGGGAACTGAAGTCTGCCTGGCTCCAGAGCTCGACATCCTCAGGATGGAGGAGACCTGGGTCTCCCAAGTGATTGGAAATTCCCTGGAGCTCCCTAAAACTCCTACTCCTCAGTATTACAGTTGCTTCCAGCCTCCTACATACCTTATGCTCGTTCTTTACCCTGGCCTACAGCAAGATCTTTAAGACTCAAATCTGGGCCTTGGTATTGCCTGGCTGTGTTCCACCACCCTTCAGTGTTCCACCACCCTTCAGTGTTCCACCGCCACCATTTCTACTGTTCCCTCAAATTATCATCACTTGAGCAGGGCATTCAGGGACACACTATGGTCTGGGCTCTGCCTAGTGGTCCAGGCTCATCTTGTACCTCTCTCCCTATGCTCCACCCTCCCCATCCAGCCCAAGACCCTAGCCTCTTGCACAATCTCACTCTATGACTATGTCCCCTGCAGAATTCCCTTCCAAACCTGAAGAATCTCCCTTAGCCATACTTCAAATTTCAGCTTTAGCATCACCTTCATTTCAAAACTATCCCTGCCCCTTCTTAGAACAGCTTATCACTTTCTCCCTGGTGCACGTCTCTGTCACAGGACGCATCTCACTCATCCCAGGGGTTCCCAGACTCGGGTGACCAGAGGGGCCACCTAAGTTCACTGGTGTAAGACAACAGAAAAGGGCACACTGGTGGTTTTTGACCAACATTCCTGCAGTTGGTCTATGCCCCTGCCATACTAATTATATATATTCTGAGTAACATCCCAGCTGAAAGGGGCTGCAGCAACTCTGTGCGCAGTGATGTTACTTTTGGGGGATGTGGGGCCTGATTCTATTTTTTAAGAGAAGCCATAACTCTGGATTTCTATTAGTAATTTTCAATGAATTAATATTTGTAAAGATCTCAGAAAAGTGCTGGGCATATAATAAATATCGCAGAAGTGTTAGAATAAATGAATGGATAGATGGATAGATAATAGAAAGATAGATAAATAAGAGAGAGACAGATAGATGATTGATAGATAGATAGGTAGATAGATAGATCTATCTTTGAAAAGATAGATAGATCTTTGAAAAGATGGCAAAAATTTTTTAAAACACTGTACAGGCAAAACCAAGACTTTTCACAGGCTACATTTGACAAGAAGGCCCAGTTCTCGGCCTCAGATACAGGAGAAGTGCCCTGTTTCTCTGCAGGAAACCTTGGAGGAAAGAGCAGGGATATGGCATGTGGCTTCCCACTCAGAGCAGACATCACTGAGGCTATCCCCACCACCCACACTCCCAGCCCTTCCTGCTTGCCTTCTCCCTCTGGGTGAGGTGGTGAGGGTGAGGAGAGAGCAGAGGAGAAAAATCATGGAGAAAATGTGAATTGCTTCTGTCTTGAAAAAGGTTTCTCTGCAGCGCTTGAGAGATCCAAAGAGCCTCCGGGTCCTCCAAAAGTGTCTTCGATGTGCTCTCTCCTCCTATCTTCATGGCCAGCAGCCTGGATCAGGCCTAGCTGTGCTTTCTTGGGTTCCAACTAGCTTTGCAGTCTCACTTCTCTCCGCCTCTAATATGTCCGGCCACCTCGTTGCACCCACAAAGGGTGAGTAGATCATGGTCTCAGTCCGGCTTTGAAATCTGGTTGTACGAACAAGTTACTTTACCTCCTTGCACACCAGGGTTGCTGGAGATCATGCTTGCAAGGTACTTAGAACAATGCAATAAAAGACCTTAGATATTAATACATGCTCAATAAACGTCAACCATTGCTACTGCTAAAAGGCAAATCATTCTCAGCACTCTTGTGCTTAAGTACCTGTGTGGTTTTCATCACCTGTGGATACAAACCAGGCTACTTGGCTTGGCATTCACAACACTGCCTGATCTAGGCCATGCTGTCCCTTGGTGCTCCCATCTGGTCGTAGGTTCCAGTCGTGAGATGTACACACCCTACCCTGAATGGCTGTGCATTCTTGCTTTGTCAGTTCTGAGCCTTCCAAATGCTGAGACCTGGCAAGCCACCCCTTCCCCAAAGTTGGGGAAATCCCCCACCACCCTTGGAGCTCAGTCCAGGATGTGAGACCAAGTCAGGGCTGCTCTGGGTACCCAATATCTCATAGAGATTTAGGGATGAAGATCATTCTGAGTTTACTTCAAGCCCTTCTCCCTGGGATGTGCATCCCTTCTCCCAGCGTGCATCTAATCTAGTGGGCTGAGCCAGACAGGACAATGAGAGCGACAGATGCAGTCCTGTCTGACCCTCATTTCCTCATCCATGAAATGGTGGTGCTGCATACATTCTCCTTTATGCTATTTCTAACCTAAATGACCTTTTTAAGAGAAGGCTCCTTTATTGTTAACTGAGTCCCCTTTTTTTCTGTTTAGCATCTGCATGAATCTGAAAACACATCTATTTGCAAAATGATGGGAGAAGAATTTGGAGTTCCTGAGGCACAGTCTGGGGTGGCAGATGGTGAGGAGGAGGGATGGGAAAAGAGGAAGGAGACAAGAGCCACCAAGATGGGAATCATGCACATTCCCCAAATGACACTTCAAGGAAAAGGGAATGCCTAGTGTTCGTGTTGCTTTTGTGAGCATTGATGTGATGTAAACCCTTCTCCACCCCTCCTCCTCCAAAAAGATCTCCAGAAGGGTCCACTGTCCTTGTGCGTATTTCGTATGAGTGGCTTTTGGGGGGGAATCTGGGAAGTGGAATTTCACACCTGGGTCCATGTAGAACATAACAGAAGGGACCCTAGAGGAGCTGGGTACCTAGAGGCAGAGGAGACTGTAAGAATCTGAGAGCCTGAGCCCTTTGGGAAGCCACCAGAGTTTTGGGGAAGGCTGTGGACTTCTTAGAGGGTAGTGAATGAGTGGGATCAAACCAACCTTGTCCAGATCTCAAGGGATCGGGAGGCCTCAGATGTCATTTTGGTTACACAGTGTTCATAAAATCTGCCTTGTAGGTTTAAGAGATATGAGGAATCCAAGCATTGATGAATACACCGAGACAATTATTTGAAGTGGATTTTTCTCATGGTTACACCCTCCAAAAAATGGCTGCCTCATAAGGCTAGACACAGCGTGATGAAATTTCTAATTTGAAGAGCAGGCCTCACAAACATCAAATGCTAAAGCACCAGGTGGATCGAAGCAGGTGTTTCAAATGGTCTGGAAAAGTTTAGACTCGTATTACGCGTGGGAAGAGGAGAAGAGAGGGTCCTCTCAGTTCTTAGAGCCTGTCTCCACTGACACAGGTCACTAAGGACAGGCTCAGCCCAAGCTGAGCTATGGTTTGAGCCAGGCAGGCAGGGTAGGGAACTCTGAAACACCATGGAAATAAGCCTCAAATATGTTCACTCTGATTCCGGACCATTCTTTTCCCTTAGATGGCAAAATGTGTATTGACCCCTACACTTGCAACAAAGTAAATGTCACCCTCTTTTGGAATTAAAAAAAAAAAAAAATCTCTTGCTGTGCTGATCCTTCTCTGGGTTTTCAATTTTTAAAATTGAGATATAATTCACATACTATAAAATCCACCCTTTTAAAATATACAATTCAGTACTTTTTAGTATTTTCACAAAGTTGTGCAACCATCACCACTAATTCCAGAACATCTTCATCATCCCCAAAGAAATCCCATGCCCTCTGGCAGTCACTGCCCCAGTTCTGACAACCACTAATCTCCTTTCTGTTCTCTGTGGAGTCACCCGTTTTGGACATTTTGCAGTATATACACGTGCGGTCGGAGAGCACTCGGAGTCCACAGTGATATCTGCTGAAATTTAGAAACTCAGTCGTTTCTGCTGCTTACCAGTAAAAAATCACACGACTTACCAATAAAAATAAAATGTATTACCTAAAATTAAAACTCTTTGCTCTACCTCCCACTAAGTTATTTGATTTAGATACTCCCCAAAGGAACCTGAGGAAGGAACCATGATCACACACACACACACACACACACACACACACACACACACACACACAAAAAGGAAATGTTCAGCTGAATATTTTCAGAACTGACTCTGCTGGGATGATGGACATGAAGGAGTAAATGACTTTCTTTCTGTATGTAGTTTTTACTAACAGAAAAATCAGTTTTCCCCTGACCCATCCGCATAAATGTGGGACAGAGATTGAAAGACATAGATGAGAAGGTGTACCAAACTATTTTACCTGCCTGGGTACCCACTCATCTAGGTCCAGCCCTGACAGTGGCAAAGACTTGCTCAGGAAACCCCTTTCCTACTGTTAAGAAATTCATTCAAAACTTGGGAATAAAGCTAAAGGGTGACAACATGTCCTTTGAATGTCATACGGGAGTGTACCTAGCAGGCCTGACCGGGATTACTTGGTTCTCCAGGGGAACATCTCTTTGTTTGATTTACTGTTTGCTATGGATTAGGGAACAGACTCTGCAAAGTTACATAACTTGTTTAAGAGTGCTAAGTTGCAAATAATTTTCTTTTGGACCAGGAGAAATGCAAAGGATTTCTGTACAGTAGAAAAGATAAGGCAAAGGTTATGGTTTATTGTTCTGTGGGACACCAGCCAGTTTTGTGTCTGATTTAGCAATTTCAAGATTCTTCCTTTCCAGATATATAGCTGCTTCTCAGATACTTCTTTGAGCTGGTTCTACCTTCCTTCTTGTTCCCTCATTAATGGGTTAAATTAATCTGTCACATGTTGACTGTACATTTGTATGTCATGATTTTAATCTTTCGAAAATTATACTTTAACAAAATGTTAGGTTTCTAACCACAGCCAGTGAGCATTAATGCTGCTGGAAGTGTCATTCTATCCATTGGACACCATGAGCACAAGCGATTCCAAGATGTACAAAGGTATTTGGGACCTGAAAAAAATTCAGAGCCTCCAAAATATGAAAAAAAAATGTAAATTAAAGAATCAATAAATGCTTAGTTAAATATCTACAAAATACAATATTTTAAATGTCTATGTAAAGTATAGCTTATCACTCATAGATCACCTCAACCCATGATTATAAAGAAATTATTTTTAATATGGGATATTGTCCGTGGTCACAACTTCTGTTGTCAGGAATCCCTCAGGACAAAAGAGGGGTTGTGTGCCAGTCTCACCAACTGTAAAATGGAAATAAGAATAGCTATGTACTTGGAGACAATCTCTTAGAGGGACAGCTGGTCCCACCTGCCCTATTTCTAAGATGAGATTGATTCTAGCCTACAGAATCCCAGGTCCTCATGCCAAACCCACCTGGAATCCCCAGGATCTGGTGGGAGAGGGTGGGCACAATTTATGCCCTCCTGTGACTTCCTACATCTCCAAACCACTGTGTCATCTCTCTCTGTCAGTTGCCATGCTTCAGGGCCTCTGGGTTAGGCTGGGGTCGTGATGCACGTCAGCTGTCCATCCTGGCAACATTAAACCCACCTCCCCCTCTGCATAACCCACCAAACTTCATGGGAAACCATACTAATTGGAGGCTCCTTCTACTACCTGGTGACAACAGCCATCCAACCGATTTGGCGTCATAGAATCTTTGCTGCAGGCCGTGAGGACCTGGCACTAAGAAATACTAAGAATATTCTGGTTTTGAGCTGTCTTCTGGGTAATCCACTCACCACTGGTAACCATGGTAACATTTAGGGGCAAAGAAGAGGTCTCAACAGGGATTTCATGTCCTCACGTCCACAAGGTCGGGTCATCAGCTAGGTTTTTTAAAGATCCTCATCTCAATGTCTGATAATCTAGAAGTATCGATTTTGATCCTCCACGGACAGAAAGCAACATTATAAAATAGCATTACCATCTGTTTCAAGCACAAGAAACTGAACCACACCAAAATCACTCTTAACAGCCATGGAGTGGAGGTTAAGGCTCCCATTCTTACTTCTCTGAGATTGTGGTCTGGCCCACCATATCACTGTTGACAAAGCCAAACTCTATTTTGACCCAAGATAGGAGGAGAAAGCAAATACGTAAGCCTTGGATTTCAAGGTTTTTACTAAGAAGAACCCCACTCCTCTCTCAGCCTCAAAACCTTAAGATATGAATTCCTGCTCCAGTTCAAGTCCTAAGGAAACTTTGGGGCTTGTCACTTACTCATTTGTACCTCAGTTTCCCCATCTGTAAAATGGGAGTGGTCATTAGTGTAAGGATCAGGTCATGATTGAATAAGACAATGTCTACCCAGTACCCAGCACCTATTTGGTACCTAGTAAATATTTGCTTTATAAGTCCCACAATTTTAAAGTAAATAACTATTTCACGTGTCACCAATTGAAGGTAGTAAAGTTTTCTAGGTTTTAAATAATTCTGTAGTTTGATGAGTGATGAAGATATACTAACCTGGGAGACTTACTCCACATCCTATCAACATATGAAGATGTTTTCAGACCCCATCTTAAATGACTATTAATGTTGAATTCAATTGCAGTTCACCAGCTGGCATATTACTGCTTGCAGAATATGTTTCAATATAAACATTGATTCGTTTCGATTTTGCAGTCTTATTTTTATATCCTGGAATAATGCGAGGCAGAAGCTACACGGGGGAGGGTGACGAACCAGTGAGAAGGGCAGGAAGCGCTGAGCTGAAGGTTATAAACTGCTGTTGGAGCACTCCTGGAGCTGTTTAAATATTTAACCAACGTTTAAATAGCATGTGACTTGCAAAGAATTGGAAAGGATCGAAATCCTTTATTTGGCAAGATCAGATCAATCCTTCTCCTTCCAACCAGTGGTCTCCAAAAACAAAAGTGACATGCTATTAGGAGAAAATGTAAATGTTTCACTTTTGCACGTTGCTGAGTTAAGGCTGCTGGGTTCTCTCCCGCTAAACTTGTTCTTCCATCTAGTCTATTTCTTGCCCCGGCAGGCAGCTATCAATCATGGCTGCCCAAACCTGTGAGCACCCCCTCCCTTTTTCTGTAGTATCTTCTGTTGTGAATTTCTCCTGCCCAATGGAGAATGCAAGCATCTGCCTTTGCCAGCCTCCTCGGCCCCTCGGATGCAGGCATGTGACTTAGAATTTCCCAGATCAAAGGCAGTAAGAGCCTTTGATTTAAAAAGACGCTCTGTCGGGAATAAAGACACAGACCTACTAGAGAATGGACTTGAGGATACAGGGAGGGGGAAGGGTAAGCTGGGACAAAGTGAGAGAGTGGCATGGACGTATATACACTACCAAACGTAAAATAGATAGCTAGTGGGAAGCAGCCGCATAGCACAGGGAGATGCGCTCGGTGCTTTGTGACCACCTAGAGGGGTGGGATAGGGAGGGTGGGAGGGAGGGAGACGCAAGAGGGAGGAGATATGGGGATATATGTATAGCTGATTCACTTTGTTATAAAGCAGAAACTAACACACCACTGTAAAGCAATTATACTCCAATAAAGATGTTAAAATAAATAAAATAAAATAAAATAAAATAGAAAGAAGCTCTGTGCAGAAAGTGGTGGGTTCAGGCAGCAGTGCTGCAAGCTGGTGGGCGGGACGCAGTCACAGCTCCGGCCAGCCAGTCCTGCCACAAATCTCTGAGCTTTCTAATAACCCCTGTGCTGATAAATCCTTTCCTGCCTAATACCCAGCTCCCGGCATGCAATAGGTACTCAGTGAATTCTCACTGAATGAGGGTCTGTCGAACCAAAACCTCTGCTGGGCACAGCTTTTCAAGAACCCGTATGCACGCTTGGGGAGAAGGACTGTTTCTGCTTTGAGTTATGTCTTCCCTGGTTCACTGAGAAGGCAGGGGCTGTGGCCTTCAAGTCCTCAGTTGCCTCGGCCTGGCAAGAGCTTGGCACAGAGTGGATCCCGATGAATATTGAATCAGGGAGGAGGGAGCAGATGTGTGGCACCAGCTCTGACCCTGGGCTGGTATTTTTTCATGACCTCTATCCTACCTTTCATTCCTGTCTCTCTGGGGTGGATTTTGCTCAGGTGTATCCCTGGGGGTACCTCACCCATCTGAGAAGGTTGGAATGAGGGTCTCTCCCAAGGTCACCCACGGATGCGAAGCAAGAGGGCCCCCACTGTGGTTCCTGTGCTTTGGAAAATCCTTCTTTGGCCCTCCAGCTGCACCTCCCGGGGTCATGAGTCTGTCGGGCCAAGAGGATGTGCTCACAGGAACCCACTCCTGCCTTGTAAAGCACACTTGGAGGAATTAGATCCCTGGATTTCCTTAGCCACACGGTGCTAAAGCCCAGTTCTAGGTCCTGTGCAGCCCTTGCGCCAGATCTAACCCCGAGAGGGCAGACTATGCACTATATGCATGGCTGGGCCCCGGGTGGCTATTTGCAGGGGGAGATGTATGGGGTTTTAACCCTTGAGTATGTTACAAGACCTGGGTTATAGAGGATGGAGCCAGGGTGGAAGAGAGGAGGGGTGGCCTCATGCCGAGTTCTCTCCCACCATGTTCTGGTACAGATCTCCAAGGAGTCTAAAGATTCTAGATTTGAACCTGACCTTCCAGGTAGTTTTTAAAGTATACTTTGTCAAGGTCAAAGGATAGAATGTATGTAATTTTAATAGTTTGTCTGTGTACTGGTTACCTATTGCTGTATAACAAATTACCCCCCAAACTTAGCAACTTAAAACAGTACATATTTATTACCTCACAGGGTCTAGCATCAGCAATCTGGGACCCGCTAAGTTGACTTTTCTGCTTCGCAGTCTCAGGAGGCTGCAACTAAGGTGCGTCGGCCCAGGGGCTACGGTCTCAACTGAAGGCCTGACTAGGTTCGCTCGGTGGTTGTGGGTAGCATTCTGTTCCTCACAGACCTTGGATCAGTTCCTTGCCACGTGGGCTTCACCAACATGGCAGCTGACCCAGAGGCAAGGAAGAGAGTCTGCTCTCAAGCCATGAAACCATCATGGAGAGTTTTGTAAACTATTATGGAAGTGGCACCCATCACCTTTGTCATAGTCCGTTGGTTAGAAACAAGTCACTAAGCCAGAGTGTTCTCCTGCACTCAAGGGGAGAACACAAAGCACCCCCTTGACGTGCCCAAAACGTCCCACCCCAGGGGCTCCAGCAGAGCCCAAAAGCCCTGGGCTGAGTGTCTATGGCTCTCGCCGCAGAGCCCAGGGCTCCCAGAGCACCACCCTGTACCCTGGACAGATAAGCAAAGCCCAATTCACAGGGAGCTTCCATGAAGGACAGAAATTACCACCTCCAGTTCCAATTACCAGCTGAGCTAATTGCAAAAGTAATTGCAATTGAAGGATCTAATTACCAGGCTGAGCCAGAGAAGCACCCCCTCCCCACGTTTGGGGAGATTCCTGCTGCCTCTTGGGGGCTACAGACACCGTGGAAATCCCATTCCTGGAGAAGCGGGAGTTCTGGCCTGCGTCCCGGAGACCAGATGGCCAGAGGTAGGCCACCCCCAGATAAGGCTCCGCAGGCGAGAGTGGCCTCTCCCCATGGGTTTCTGCCCCAGCCCTGGGCTCTTAAGCCACTTGACCTACTCCTGTGCTACACACAAGCGCCAAATACGAGCAGAGGGCTCTCTGTGCTGGCATTTGGGTCTTGGCCCTCTCGCTTGCCCTTCCCTCCCCATGGGTCTGTACACTAGGCACAGTCAGCCCTGAGGCTCTGTCTCCCCTGTCTGGCCTAGAGTTTGTTACCAGCCTGGCTCCTCTTGGAATACCCCTCCTGCTTGTGTGCAGCCCCCGGCCTCTGGCTTCCACAGCCCACCTGCAGGACCCATTCTTGGCACTTCCTGCCAGCAACACCCAGGCCTGCAGAGCACATCCTAGCCAGGAAGCCCAGCCTGGCCCGGCCCTGGGTGAGCCCAGCGTAGGACACAGTGCTGGAGCTCATAGATCACTGTGGAGAGGATGAAGGTCAATGAAGAGAGGCCACAGAGGTGGCCTCCTCCCCTACCTGACAGCAGCTCCATTAGGCTTGCTCCAACTACCCCTCCACACCCCCAAAATAGCCACCCTTGGGCCTAGCCATGCACATACCATCGGTATGGTCCACCCTTGGGAGGCTGGAGCTGGGGCAAGGCCTGCACAGATCCTGGAATCAGGTCCCAGGTCCCCAGGATGCGATCTGGAAGAGGGGTTGGCAGTGGGCTCCAGGTGGCACATCCTCCAGGGCCCATGGACTCCTCGCCCATGGGGAGCGGCCCAGCTGGAGGGCCAGGACAGGGTCTTTCAAAGCACGGGGACCACGGCAGGGGTCCCTCTTGCCTGGGTCTGGGGGTTGCACTGGGAGAGCTCCTTGTCCTGCAGAAAACTTTCAGACTCAGGAGTGGCCTGACCGCTCTCCTGTTCCAGCCTTTTAATGGGACCCCATTGCCCTTAGGACAGAATCCACACTTCCCGGCTGGCCAACCTGCGGCTCTCTGCCTCTGTCACTTTATCCTCTTTATCCTGTCCCCGCTGACGCCTTGGTTCCTCCAGGTTCGGTGGCGCTCCTGAAGCTTACTCAACCTGGTGGGACGGGGGTCTCCTAAAAGTAAAGAACACAAAATGATGAATGCAACATGAATTCCCTGGAAAGGGAGGACCACCGAAGCTTTGGGCCATTGCATCACAGCTGACTTGCCTGTCTCTCCTGGACTCGTCTGACCCCAGCTCCCCTCTGACACTCACCCCACCTGCTACCTTCTTTGACCAGCCTTTCCCTGGCCCCTCCCTCCACTCCCCATTCCTGCCCAGTTTAGGGCTCCCAGGATGCTCTTGGGTGTGACTTCACAGTTCCCACATCTCCCTGCATCGTGGGTGTCTCTCAGAGGGTTCTACCCTCCCACAAGGCTGGGGGCTCCCTGCAGGCAAGGGCTGGGCCAAGTCATCAGCATCTTGGCTTGGGGCATCCAGGTGTCTCTGGAGACTTGTTGAATGATTTAATGGATGAAAAAATTTTCCACAAATACGTAAATACATGGACATCTCTAATCTGTTCTAGAAGACTTATACATTCAGCCGTCCAAAAGCAGGGCCTGCTCCGCCAGGAAGGTCTCCTGGAACCCACCCACAGCTGCAACCAGCCTGAAATTCCCAAGCTCAGTACTCCCAGACCCCGGAGGCCAGGCATGGGGAGGCCACCAGGGGGCAGTGCGGGAACATAGATGTTCATCCAGCAGCACCTGCGAGCGCCGTTCCCTATGGCTTCTTTCTCCCTGAAGCAAGCATTTCCGCCCAGCCCCGTCATCCTGCAGCTCTGAGCTCCAGCTACTCATCTGCGCTGTTTAACAAGAAAAGCAGAGTCAGGCAGATTTGGATCCAAGCCAAGCGCTACCATTTTCATCCTGGCTGTGCGAATTCAGGCAAGTTCCTTCCCTTCTCTGAGCCTCCGTCTTCTAAACTTCAGGGTTGTTGCTACGTCCTTGGGAGTCCCGGAAACGGTGAACCGCCAAACACAGATTGATGATTGGTTAATTCATCGTTCACCAATAGTCTAAGTCCACTGTCTGATTCCCAAATGATGGCACATTAACCCAACTTTAGCTTTACGGGCAAAATGTTGAAAATGCCAACCCATAACAAGGTTATAAAAAGCTCCGATTTAGTCTCCATTAAGGACATCATGAACAGTTTATTGATTTTTTTTTTTTTTTAGGGGAAATGAGAGGAAACAGAAGCAAACCCTTCGGGGTGCCAATTGAATTAACAGTCGGGAGTTTATTACACTGGAGATGGCAGGCACCGCAGAGCGCTGACACTGGGCCCTGCCCCTCCGCTATCTTCTTCCCCTGCCCATGGACTGTGAGCTCTCTGGACTACAAAGGAGAAGGAGAACCTCAGTGCTCAGCACAGGAGCTAGCACACAGTCAGTGCTTAATCATTGCTCTGCATTGCCGTGTGCACTGCATTGCTCTGAGTAAGGCTTTGGGAAATACTTTCTCTCCCACTGTCCGTTAGGGTTTCTGTCTGCATCATCAGGAGTGCTTGGCTGCAAGCCCTAAACCCTGACTCGAGGGAACTGAATCTATTGGAAGGATGTCAGCTCACAAAAATGAAGGGAACTCTGGAGGATGGAGGTGAGCAAATGCCGGAGCAGCTCTGGGGGCCCCAGATGGAGACAACTCATCTACTGTCTGCCAGGCTGCCACCACCGAGATGAATGATCGCTGGTGGTCTCTCCCGATGATTCAAACCCCCTGGAGTAATGCCCTCTCCCCGGCCTGGCCTGGTCTGGAGAACACATGCATCTTGATGGGCAGCCCCAGAACAACCCCACACAGAGCTCAGGAGGGGCAAGTCCACCAGTCTGCCCCCCTGAGTCTGCCAGCTCACTGAACTCTAAAGACCAGTGAAAGTCCACAACACAATTCAAAACTCCCTCTCCTGTCCCTGCGCCCAGCCCTGCAGCGTGGACCATGGAAAGTTGGGGTGCTGGGGGAGCAGGCAAGATTCCCCTTTCCGAGTGTCTGAGAGCCGGCTGAGGGGGCAAGGCCCACGGAGGACAGGGCAGAAAGAGAGAGAGAGGCCCTCGGTGCAGACAGTCCTGGGTGTTCCTCGCAGCTCGCCTGCCATTTGCTGTGCAACCTCACACAGGCCCCTGGCTTCTCTGGGCCTCAGTGGTATCATCGGTAAAGATCTTTCTGGGCAAGCAGATCTGCCTGCCATGGCCCCTCTGTCCAGCAGAATCCTGATTCATGGGGTCACTAAGGCCTACAGAGATGCCAGGGTTCCAGTGTCATTTACCACCTCCACTCACACACACTCGCACACTCACCTGGCCCCAGTGAAATAGAAGCCCTTCCACATCTCAGTCATTAAACAGCAAACTTCTAGAGATGGGAAGCTGGCCTTGAGTTAGCCCCCTTGCTCGTTAGCTGTCACTAATCTTTAAGCTTCCTTTTTTTTTATTGCAGTATAGTTGACCTACTATGTGTTAGTTTCAGGTGTACAGCAAAGTGATTCAGTCACACACACACACATATATATTTTTTTTTCTTTTTCAGATTCTTTTCCATTATGTTATTATAAGATATTGATTCCCTGTGCTAGCTAGTAGGTCCTTGTTGTTCATCTATTTCATATATAGTAGTATGTATCTATTAATCCCAAACTCCTAATTTATCCCTCCCCCCTTCCCCCTTTGGTAACCATAAGTTTATTTTCTATGTCTGAAGAAGCTTCAGTTTCTTCATCTGAAAAATGTGAATAACACCTTCCTTATAGGTTTGGTGGAAGCATCAAATGAGATTACAGATGTGGGGGAACTTTGTCAATTGTAGAACTAAGCAAATACAAGATACTTCCCAAATCGTTTATTTCCTAGTTCTTACTTTTGCCTTTGTGTTTGATTACACAGGAGCTTGTTCTTGTTTTCAGTGGGAAAAGCCCGGGGCCTTTTATTTGGGGGTGAACAGAGCCCTTTTTGTCTCCCTCTGGACTTTGCAACTGGCTTATCGGGAATCCTGCAACCGTCTGAGTCCAGCCTTCTTCTTGCAGATGCATGCCACAGATTCCTGGGGAGCCATCCTGGGAGAAGTCTCATCCTTGCCATGCTGGATGTCTGAGCCAGTGTATGTATGGATGGATGGATGGACGGATGAATGGATGTATGGGTGTCTATGTATGCATGTCAAGGGTCCCGTTTATACCCAAAGGTGGTACTCACCAATTCCACCTGTGTAGTTAGGTAATGCTAGCAGCAAAAATAGACCCAGGGGTATAAGAAGGCTCAGACACAGCAGAAGTTTATTTTTTGTTCACACAATGTCCAAGTCAGAAAAATCCAACCAACCGAGAGTGGTCCCTCATTCCTGAACTCTATTTCCTTTCATTTCGGCTCACAGACTGGACAGTTCTCATCTGAGCTTGTGTCTTTCTTGTAATACCTTGCTATGGGCAGCAGAAAGAAATGAGTGCCCACTAGCTTTCAGGCTCTTTACCCCTTCTCCCAAAATGACCATGTCAATGGCCCATTTTAAGCAATGCTTCATTAGATGTTCTCAACTGCAGGCCACGAGTCCCCAGCCTTCCTGCCTGTGGTCTCTACATCCTCCCTACCCTCTGCCCAGCCCTGGGCTGTGCCACACACTTTAGGTTTGTTGTTATGGCAACACCCTCACTTCAAGGTACCAATTTACATATTAATTAGAGTAATACAAGCTGCTGAAACATAGATCCAAGTAAATAAGGTCTCAACACATCAGAATTTGCGTGACAGTCCTGAGCCTGTATTCCTAGTCAGCAGGGGTTTCTTCTTCATCGTGATGAGGGAGAAGGCTCCACTTGTAGCCATGTCCCCTTGAAAACAAGAACCTTGTCCCCATCTCCTTCAGCTTTAGGAGGGGGAGAAAATGAGGAGGGACACACCTGCTCCTTAAAAGCCTCAGGCCCAAAAGGGAGCCCAATGCATTTCATGGGTCAGAACTCAGAACTTAACCCATAGCCACAGCTAACTACACGGGAGGCAAGAACCAGGAAGAAAGTGGACTTTTCTGCAAATTAGCAGCAGTCAAGTCCAACCCCATCTTTGGGAGGTTTCTCTCTGACCTACCTCACTTGCCTAGTGGTGCGTCTCTTGTCATTCATTCATTCAACAGATATTTTACTGTGCACCTACTATGTGCAGGCCCTGTGAGGGAAATCAGCAACACATTGATGAATCAGACACCGTCAGTGTCTTCAATGAGCTCAAAGCTTAGTGGAGAGACTTAAAAAAATGTGTAGTTATATGATCAAGCTGATGGGGCGTGCGCAAGGAAGGAGGCTGAAAACTCCATGGAGATGACATTTAAGCTGAGACCTGCAAGATGTGTGGCCATTGTCCCAATGGAGGATGACAGTCCAGAGCATGGCCCAGCCTGCCAGGTGGGGTGGGGCCGGTTGAGAAGAACAGACCAGAATCCTAACTTTCCTTCCATGGTGAGTCTCTGGGAAATGGTTCTATCTTTGGGGGAGGGAGGGAAACCGGAGTGGAGTAAGAGATTCAGAAGGTGAGATACCAGGTTCTAAGGGGTGTATTCGTTTCCTATGGCTGCTGTAACAAATTACCACAAGCTTAATGACTTCAAACAACACAAATGTATTATTGGACCATTCTGGGGGTCAGAAGTCCAAAATGGGTCTCAAGGAAGCTCCAGGGCAGGATCTAGGTCCCTGCCTTTCCTGCTTCTGTAGGCAGCCCGCATTCCCTGGCTCACGGCCCCCAGCCTACAGTGGCATCCCTCCCGTCTCGGCTTCTGCCCTCATATCCCCTCCTCGGCCTCTCCTGCTTCCTTCTTTCACTTATAAGCAGACTTACATAATAGGGGATTACATGCACACCAATCAGATAATCCAGGACCATCTCCTCATTTCAAGATACTTAACTTAATCATATCTGCCAAGTCCCTTTTGCTATATAAGGTCACAAGTTCCAGGGATTAGGCTGTAGACATCTTGGGGGGTTGTTATGGTCACCAAGAGGATGCTCAGACAAGAAAAGGAACATCCGTGCAGGGGGCCGAAGAGCAGTGCCAAGGAAGACAAGCATATTCAGAAGTCGGAAGGAAAGGTGGCAGCCATCCCAACAGGAAGCCCATTGGCAGGACCGGGCCCTGTCCATGGACGTTTGCTTTTGCTTTGTCCTACATCCACTCTCCCTCTTCTGGTAACCGCACCCCGACTTTCCTTATGGAAATACTTCTGCACATTCTTAACCCAGGGGTTGGGCCATGACCCAGCTGAAGCCAACCAGAGCCTTTCATGCCTGGTTCAGGGACAGGAGAGCCCCAAGCCAGAATAATGAGAACTTTCTTGTAAGTTATTCTGGAGTGACTGGGGAATATATTGCTGCTTGGGACCATCTTTGGCCAACTACTCTGAGAAAATACATGGAGAAAGAAGACGAGTAATGGAAAGAGACCATAACATTGTTTGAGAATCTGGATCTAGCTGTGCCTGAAGCCAGCTTCTCAACTATATGAACAATCACGACACCAGCAAAATCCCATTTGGGCTTAATCCTATTTCCAGCAGTGGCAACGAAACGGATGTTGACAAAGCCAGCCTCTGGCACCGGTTTCAGGTCTAGGGGCTACGGGCAATGTCTCTGCCCTTCTCCTCAATCTTCCCCATCCGTCAAGACTCTGTTTCATGCCACATTTCCAAGGAAGCTGTCCCTGATTCTCCACACTCCCAGCTCGCCTGGTCCTGGTTGGAATGCTTCCCATAGGATCCTGACCTCTTCCAGGTGGCCACCTCACCCAAGGGCCTTCCCAGAGCCCCCTTGACCTTCCCTGTCCTTTCACCCTTAGGTAATGAGCTGCCCATCTGTTCTCTGGCTACTCTCAGCTCCTGGAACATGAATCTGCCAGAACCAGATGCTAAGCTGGGGGAGAGTCAACAGCTGCCATCCTTGAGATCAGGGAAAGGGAACAGTTATTGCCCCTCGCCAAGGGTTACTGTGTCTCGTCCTTGACAGGGCCCCAAAAGCCAGCTCAAGGCTTCTCGCCCTGGGGTCTTCTCGGCAAGGCCAAGGTCACCCAACAGAATAGCAGTCAGGTCATCTGGCATCCCCTAGAGAGAGAATCAGGAAGGGTCCTTGAGGTTTCTGGTGTCCTAGCCCTTCCATGTCTCTGCCCAACAGTCACGGGTATCTATCTGAATGCCTTCAGAGACAGTGAGCTTACCACTTCTCTGGAAAATCATCCTCTTGCTGGACAGTGGCTCCAAGTCTGCCCCCTAAACTTACTTTTCCCCCAGTCCTCTGGGAAAACCTGACTGGACACCTCTCCACACTGCACCTCCACTCCCAGTGATGGTTCCAGCCTCAGAACTCGTTGGCTGTGCACTGGGACAGTCTCTCAAGTTTCCCACCACTCCCGCCCCCCCCACACCCCGATATTTCCATAGTTCCCTCCCTCTTGCTCCAAATATCTCCAGCTCTTCCCTGAGGCATCCCTGACGTATCGTGCAGCTCTGAGGGCAGGAAACAAGGTTCCAGAACGTCCAGAGTTCCCAGCCTCACCCAGCTAAGTGCATGACCTTAGCCAAGCCAGGAGGGAGATTAGCAGAGTCCCCACCCTCTGCTACATCTGGTACCTGGCAGGATCTCAGTAAATGTCTCAGGAAGGAAAGGGGGGAGGAGGAAGAAGGAAAAAGCATCTCTGAGCACCTAGGCTCTGAGGGCATTTTACTGACACCTCATTCACTTTACCCATTGAGACAGGGTGGTGACGGTTCCCGCCTTCAAGGAGGAAATGGGACGAGGCCAAGGTCACACAGCCAGTGAATGTCAGAGCGGGGATTTGAACCCAGCCTGTTCAATGCCGAGCCACCCTACGCCGTGTCGTTCCCTGCCCTTCCTTCCTTAAGAGGAGCACATCAAGGCTCCAGCCGTGTCAGAGGCTATTCCTGAAAGAACATGTATGGCGGCTTCCTCTCTTCCCGCAGAAGGAAGAGATTGCGGCTAAGAGGAAGATGCGATGAAAATTTGGGATGGAGGAGGGAGCGCAGTGATGTTTCCAGATAAGGACATCAGATTTCGTGAGCCCCGTAGCTTCTCGGGGCTGGCTGGGCAAGACCTCTGTTCTGCCCCAAACCACCCTCCTTCCAGAAGCCGCCACAGCCCTGGTGTAAGGAGCCATGCTCTCCTCCCTAGCCAGTCACAGCCCAGTAACCTACCCCGGGTGACTCTGGTATTCAACAAGAGCCAAGGGATCCACAGTGGCAAGGGAGGAAGTGTGGAGCGCCTTCGTTCAGTTACTCCAAGAACATTTACCATTATTATAGATCTCACTCACTGAGCTCCCACCGTGCGTGTTGTAGGTTCCAGCCGTGCAACTCCAGGCAAATCAGTTCTCCACTCTCGGTCTGTTTCTTAACTATAAAAT
This sequence comes from Neophocaena asiaeorientalis asiaeorientalis, assembly GCF_003031525.2. Classification (NCBI taxonomy): domain Eukaryota; kingdom Metazoa; phylum Chordata; class Mammalia; order Artiodactyla; family Phocoenidae; genus Neophocaena; species Neophocaena asiaeorientalis. The sequence goes on along the minus strand of NW_020173979.1, from coordinate 167,456 downwards.
ATGCATTGTTCTACTCTCTGCCTTAAAAGATTGTTGGAATAAATAAACAGAATGAGTAAGCCCTCAAATAATGTTTGTTACTACTGTTATACTACTTCTATCCTGATGACAACACAGCTAAGAGGGTCCTGTTATTCCCATTTCCCAGCATAGAAAACTGAGGCTCATCGAGGTTCAGGACTCTGCTCAAGGTCCAACAGGGAGACCCGGGGGTGATACCAGACACTCTCTTCTTACCAGCTCCATCTTTACTCCCAGCGGCATATCAGGGACCAGGGGCTATCAGGCACATCAGGCCTGATCACTGGTCCAGTGGGGGAAGACAGACACATAAATAGTTACAACTCCAGGGAGTAAGGGCTGTGATGGAGGGCCTAGGGAGCAGGGAGGCAGGGGGTGGGGTACGAAGGAGACGTCCTAACCCAGCTGGGGAGCCCTGGGGAGACTGCATGAGAGGTGACCTCTTAGCCAGGTCCAGAGGGTGAGATCTATATACGGGAAGCAAGCTACAACAGTGGTAAGAACATGAGCTCAAAGTCTGGCTCTGCCCCTCAGCTGTGTGATCTTAGAGAAGTCAGTTTGCCTCTCTGAGCCTCAGTTTCCTCATCTAAATAGCTTAGTAACTGTGAGACTGTACCGATGAAAATACCTTATCTGGCACCTGGTGGGTATTTGTCATTTACAAAGTTCTATCTCCTTTCAGTCTCCAGATGCTTATTGAGTGCCTCCTGCATGCCTGATCCTGGAAGCAGGGTTATGATCTCACTCTCAGGCAAAGATGTTCAACGAGCTGAAGCGACTTGCCTAAGGCCACACGGGTTCAGAGTCCACCCTGTGTTCACAGAGCACTTACAAAGAGCTCGTCACCTTGGCAAATCCTGTAAACATCTCTGGGAGGATGAAGTGATTGCTTCTATTTCACAGATGAGGGAACAAAGACCCAGGACGGTGATCTTG
>NW_020173979.1:163863-166337 GCF_003031525.2 Neophocaena asiaeorientalis asiaeorientalis | reverse complement strand
CCCTTGACAAGGTCGTGACCCTGCCCACTCCCATCAGAGCACCTCTGCCACCAGGCCCCAAATAAAGCCCCGGACAGAGGCAGAAGTCAACACAGACAAGCTGGTTCCCAAAAAAGGGCTATATAAGTCGATTATCTTATGCCCAGGTCCCATCTTTCAGAGGAAGTAAGATTATCAGAGTGGGTTGAACTAGCTGCTCACAGACACAGGATGTTTCTTCACTTGTGAAATAGAAATGAAAAGAATCTTACTGCTTGCTATTCCTCTGGCCTCAGATAGCAGAGCCCTGTCCTGATTTACCTCTGGGACTCACCCCATGCCTCTCACAGCCCATGAGGTTAGAACGGCGAGGCTGAGCCGTCACCCCCAGCTGCAGGCACGGAACCCAGCAGGGCTGGCCAGCATGTCACAGTTCCCCAGCTGCAGCGTTTGGACCCAGACCCAAGACTCTTGGTGTCTCTAATGGGAAAGGAAACCTCTTTCCACGGAGCTGCTGAGAGAGAAGAGGACGGAAGCAAAATGCTGGTCTACCCAAGAGTGAGGGTGACACAGGGAGCAGAACCAAGAAACAGACGCTGCATCCTGGTCCATTGTCTGATTGAATGCAGCCTTGTCTTTGGCTTAAGCAACCCTCTAGAATATTTAATTATAGAAACCAATAAATGTCCTCTTCTCCTTAAGCCACATTGAATCAAGTTTCTGATACTAGCCACAGCAGAAACTTGACAAATACAGTAACCCAAAGAGGAGTTAAAATATCACATTTGCCATGAGAGAATACAAGTGAGCACTAACGTCTTAATGGTAGTAATTAAACAAACAGGAAAACAATCAAATTAAATGAGAGAGTTTTATTTATCTAGAAGGCAGTACTTAAGGAGAAAATTATTTATTTAGGGAAGCATAGAGGGAAAAATGGAGACTCCTGAAATTCTGAAGAAGGCCGCAGGGCACTCAGAGGGAGAAGCCATCATGCATTGAGTGCTAACTATGTGCTAGGCGCTTCTCCAACTGTGATCGCGTTCCAACTTCAAACACCCAGCACAGTCGGTGGTTATATACCCACTTTCACAAATGAAGAAACTGATGTTCAGGGGAAATAGACCCTGAGCCATGCACACATGGAATTTGCACCAAGCTCCATTTCATGCCAAGCCCAAGGCTATTTCCTCATCAAATAAAGCATTCAACACTAACTTATTAAGAAACTATGGAGCACGGGACCCCGGGATGGCTCTGTGGTCACAGGCTCTGTTGCTCATCATATGAATACCATAGAAAGTACCCAAAAGTGGAAATCCATGATGAAAATCCAGGCCAGCACCAATGGGGACAGGGCTCCAGAGACAGCCTCCAGCCCCAGCCACTTCTGGAGTCTCCAAAGGACAAGGTAAAGGTTCAGGACTGTCTGACTGCAGAGCCTGTGTATGTCCTACAGGACCAGCACAACTCCTGTCTTTGGAATTGACATACTCTCTGCTCTTGAGAAAAGCACAGTCTTGCCTGAAAACCCTTTGACTCTTCCTTCCATAAGCAAGGAGAAATCCCTTGCAGATCATTATACAACCTCTACCCAATGGTTCAAATGAAAGGCAAATCTTCTGTAAATCTCTTTAAAAATTCCATCCAGGAACTGAACCGATGGGAGACTCAAAGAACTCAGAGCCACACAGGGTCAAGCTGGACCCAGCTTAGCCAGCACAGAGCATGGGACTACCATCGAAGGGGCATCTACTCTTGCACCCAGTGTTGGACTGTGAGTTTTCCTGATGCCCCAGTCCTCTAGCAGGGAAGTAGTGCTGGTCTCCATTGCACAGATGAGAAAACGTCAGCCCAAAGAGGCAGAAGCACAGAGTGACCCAGGGCAGAGCAGGACTTGAACCCAGATCTGTCTGCCTCCAGAGACTGTCCAACCCTCACCTCACCACCCTTGCCACCACACTGAGAAGCAGTAACCAGGCAGGAGCAGAACTCAGCTCCAGAAGAGCTAGTTCTTTTTTGCTGCAAAAAGAAGCTAAAAGCCCCCCTCCCTGGCATCTGCAGAATACAGTTGCAGGGACGCTAAGGAACAAAGTCACTCACATTCTGCCCTGATATCCTCAGAATATACCGCGGTGCTCTGGGAACACGTCTCCTTAGCCTCATAAATAATTGAGAACCAGTGCGACCCGTGGCATTTCCACTGAAATCATCCCTCACCCACACTCTGTGCTTCCGGCAGAGCCAAAGAAAATCTTTCTGATTTTTTAAAAATGCAACTTTTTGTTGAAAGTAGTTTTTGAATTCAGCCTCCACTGAGCACCTACTCAGTGCCATGCCCTGTCTTAAGCAGTGGAGACAAAGAGATGACCTGGACACAGCCCTGCCCTCAGGGAGCTCAGACCCTGCAGAGAGGAGAGAGAGAGACTCAACAGACTATTAGAACTGCCACCATGTAAATTATTTACCAGAAATAGGAAAAAAGGTCAGTGTGG
>NW_020173979.1:136687-163677 GCF_003031525.2 Neophocaena asiaeorientalis asiaeorientalis | reverse complement strand
TCTGGCAGGGGGATAGGAGGAGTCAAGGCTGGGCCCAGGGGAGTGCCACACTGGAGAGAAAGGTGTTCTTGGAAGGGGAGCCTGTCTAAAGGCAGAAGGCTCTGCTATGATTCCTCCATAACCCTCAGGTCTTTGGTCAAGCTATTAAACTCATAAAATCACAAGTGTAATGGGTTTTTCATGGAGATGGGGTATGTACCAAGGTGTGCACACCAGTAGCTGATCTGAGGGGACATGCACAGGTGCAGCAGTGGAAGGCCATGTGGGAAGAAAGCCAGGGGCATGCAGAAATCAGGGAAGGTGTGAACAGGCACAGGCTCTGAAACTGGCCAATTAATTAGTACACTCCAGCCCCCCATGTCAATTGGCTTAATAATGGACACATGATCCTATCAGCCAATGAGAGTCAGTCCTGGGACTTTTGCTGGAATGTCTAGAAAAGAGACTTTTCTCTTCCCCTGGAGCTGCTACTGATCACTGCGAGGAGAGTGCCTGCCTGAGGGAAGCCAACACAGAGGAAAGCATACTCTTAAAGGCGTTATTTAAGCACCTCTGCATGACTGAAGCTCCCTCCACCACGAGATATTCAATTACACAAGCCAATAATTTTTCCTTTCCTTTTAAAAGGTATTTGAGATGGTTTATCACACTGGTGACCTCCAGGGTCGTGACAACGGGTGCAAAGACCTATAGGTGGAAGATGGCCAGTATGTCCAGATGTTCGCACTCAGCAGCTTGTGGAAGAAAATGCAGTTGTGTAGGCGGGTGGTGGCCAGGTCACAGAGGGCCATGATGTAAAGCCAAGCGTGGGCAGTGGGAACCAGGAAAGGACTTTAAGCAGGGGAGTGGTGTAATCAGATATGTATTTGTGGACTCACTCTGTTTATTCAAACGTGTTTAAAACCTAGAAAGAATTCCCCAAGTAGAATGTGAGCCAGTCATTTTTCTTCTCCAGTTTTTTTCAGCACAAGCGTGCTATCCGAGGTACTGAGATCCCCAAGAGGACCCTTCCAAGAAAGGGAGCTTGCTAAGTCTTGTGGGAGGAGATTGGCATGCTGGCTCATACATTCAAAATGCCAGCTAGTTCTAGTCCCTTGTTTCTACACAAATTGAATCAGGTCTGTGCTGTTTGTCTCCCTGCTCCCATAGACAGGGAAGAAAGTCTATTTGTGTATGGCTGCTCCCTGAAATCAACCTCAGGACACACACAGATCTTTTGTCCTTGCCTCTGCCTGGGCTGATGGAGCAGGGGACTAATGAAACTTACAGACATAAGGACTGGGTAATGAGTTCTTTGATACTGAAGTGTGCAAACAACCAGAATGATTAACATACTCATCTAGGGTTGGTGGTAGATTATTGGCCCCAATTCTTCAATTCTTCTTGCATCCAAGTTCTTTTTCATGTGATTAGCCCTTCTCATTAAAAGAACAAGGTGTATTTCCCCTTTCTTTGATTTTGGGCTTGACCATATGACTTGCTTTGGCCAAAACATGTGGACAGAAGTGACAATGAGCCTGTCCCAAGCTTAGACATTAACAGACCCAGGCATTTCCACTAAGCTTCTTGCAGTTCTGCCATCACCACAAGGAGAGTTTGCATCAGTGAGGCCACTGCTGGGGGATAGTTCTCCATGTCCCACATGTGAGCAGAGCCACGACTGGCTACATGATTCTGCAGGTCCCCCTGTAAAATGAAAATGCAGGGTCTCTTCTTCAAAAAGCGCAAATAATTTCAAGATCAATAATTTCTATGTGCATGGCCCTGTGCAGTTTTACAGGTCATACACCCAGGAAGCCAGCCATGGCGGAAGCAGTGACAGCTTTCGTTTTAGACCAGGGGTGAACGAACTACGGTCTTCAGGTCAAATCCTGTCCATCACCTGTTTTGATTTGGCCCTAGAGCTAAGGATGTTTTTACATCTTTCAATGGTTGAAAAAAATCAAAAGAAGAATACTATTATGTGGCATGTGAAAGTTATGTAAAATTCAAATGTCTGTGTTCATAAATAAAACTTTATTGAAACACACTCCTGAATATTTATTTATGTCGTGTCTGTGCTGCTTTCACACCATTACAGCAGTGCTGAGTCACTGCAAGAGAGACTGTGTGGTCCACAAAGTCTAACATGTTTACTTTCTGACTTGTTAACAGAAAAATTTTGCCAACCCTGTTCCCAGCTAGACAGAAGAGTCACTTAATCAATTCCTGCCTGGATTGGCTGAGCACCAGCTAAACCACAGATGAATGAGTGCTATTGTTGTATGCCCCCTGAGATCTTGCTGTCGAGTGTAATGTGGCAGTCGCTAACCCACCAGGCTGCGATCTAAGTTGAGGTTTCTCAAAGAATGGTATGTGGGATGATTTCCCAAGTATGTGGAGGAGACTCGCATGGCATTGAATTGCATCATAGGAAAGCACTGCTGTTTTCCATTCTCTTTAAGTCATTTCATCAAGGAGGAAGCCTCAACTTGGTGCTGGTTAAGTCTTTAATGCTCTCCTCACTCCTGGTCATTCTTCATAACAGAAACAGAGCAGACCTTGAGCTCAGTGTCTCTACCAGGTAAGGCATCTCTCTAGAATAGATATGAGTGTTATTTTCAACTGTGTTTCTTCTTTCTAATTTACTTTCTATTTCTAGCAAGCGGTACTAGTTTTCTATTTATGTCAGTGTGTTAATTGCCTTTTTAAATGCAATTGTTGTAAACATTGTGAGTTTACGTGAAGAAAAATTATAAAGGTGGTATTATTTAAATAAAAATATTGAGTAAATCATTGTGCAGATATAAGTAAATATGAGAAAAACATCACAGAGGTGGTGGACAAATGGCTGAAGTTTGGGAAGCACGGATAGAGTTGATTTCTGAGGACCCCCCCCCCCAATTCTCTGGTTGCGGAGCAGTGCACTAAGCATGTTAAATCTGGGACGACCCTCCCTGATTCAGGCTCTATCTCTGCTGCTCATTGGCTGTTTAACTTCAAACAAGTTACTTGACCTCTCTGAGCCTCTATCCCATTTTTGCAAGATGGAGATGATAGTACCTGTATCCAAACTGTAGTGAACACTGTTTGATGCCTACTAGCATGCTTCCTCCTTTGGCCCCTGTGTCCAGAACCCCAGTTTTGTTAAGGTATCTACTACTCCCCCAAGTAACCACAAGCTTCAAGAAAGCTGATCCCAGCTCCAGACAGGGTTTAATTGCCCCTTCCCCTTGCCAATGATTTCTCCAGAGGGTTGGACTAACTGATAAAAATAATAATCTAGAAGTCATCATTGCTTAGATGAGCCATGAGAGGCCTTTGAGAACATTTTGTAGCTCCTAAGAGAAAGTCACTGGAAATGATGTTCTCTCGTCTTCGCTTGGCTATTATTGGGTCTCGATGTGATCTCTGGAACCACTGTAGCCAGTTGCCTCTGATAAAGCCAGCACCTATACAAGAGAAGAGATGGGTGGACAGACCCTAGGCTTGATGATGTTGTTGACTTGCTGAATCAACCAACCCTGAAGCTAACCCTACCTCTGCAAGTAAAATACGTGGCCTTATAAATGTCCTTGTTTAATAAGTCAGTTGGAGATGGGGTTTCTCTCCCAACCAAAAGATTCCTAACTGGTACCAACATTGGTATTTTATGTTCCAGGTTCAAATTGCTACATCAATACATCTACCAAATGGTCCACTTGGTCTGTGATTATTCAGACAGTCCTTTACACATACGCATCTGTAACAGAGACTTCCATTTGTCAGCCGGTGTCCCTCCTCTCTTCTTCCTTACAAGCAAAGATTTTATTCAGGGTGGCAACGTGACCAGTTAAAAGACTACATTTCCTACCCTCCCCATGCAGGTAGGTGGGACCACATGACTAAGTTCTGGCCGAAGATGTGAAAATGAAAGTGAATTTTGAGCATTCCAGGAAGGCTGTCCCAAGGGAGCTGATTCAGCCAAAGTACACTCTTTCCTGCCCTTTCTCTCTTCCTCTTCCTGCTGCCTCCAGGGGAACTGCGATGGTTGGAGCTCCAGGAGTCTTCTTGGATCACCTGATGTCCTTGAGGATGGAAGTTTTGTACCACAGAGCACACAGATAGAAGGAAGCTGGGTGCTTGGTGAATTTCTGCAGCTTCCATACCAACCCTGCGCTCTAACTTTACTTGCAGTAAAGTAAACCCTTGTGTGTTTAAGCCCCTGTTACTTTTGGGATTCCTGTTACATGTGGTAACACCTAATCCTGATACATATCTAATTGGAAATTCCTTGTTCTTTATCAAGAGGCTGACGTCTGCAGATATATAAAAGCACTGTTGGAATAATTTTCAGATACACAGAAGACCTAAGATTTAATATGATCTTTATTGACACTCAGATTCTCCAAAGAAACTTCGAGCAGTTGGGAGAGTCAAAATGGATCATTTATGTCATACACTTCACTCAGAATCTAGTGCAGACAACGCACCCAAACAGTGATGACTCCTAGATGATTATTGTTGTCAGCTAGTCCAAACCTCTGATTTGACGTGTGAGGAAATGGAGAGCCAGAGAGAGGAAGCACCTTGTCCAAATAATGTAGCCCCTCAGCAGTGCAGGCAAGACGAGAATTCATATGTCTTCACTCTTGCTTCAGAGGTCTTTCCCCTCTCCTGGGCCTTTCTGCAAGGTAATGAGCTCCACCACGAAGGGAGTGTGCAAGGGACCTTGGATGCCCACATCCTTCCAGGGATCCTTCTTGCTGTTTTCTTAGTCCATTAAAATCGCTATAACAAAATACCACAGACTGAGTGGCTTATAAACAGCAGAAATTTATTTCTCACAGTTCTTGAGGCTGAAAGTCTGAGATCAGGGTGCTGGCATGGTCAAGGGAGGACCCTCTTCCAGGTCACAGACTTCTCATTGTGCCTTCAAATGGCAGACAGGGCTAGGGAGCGCTCTGGGGCTTCTTTTATAAGGGCATTGATCCCAATCACGTGGACTCCACCCTCATGATCTAATCACTTCCCCCTCCCAATTCTATCGCCTTGGGGATCAGGAATTAAACATACAAAAATTTGGGGTGGGGGAAACAAACACTCAAACCATCGCATCTCTCTCCCAGGCAGCCAGCTCAGTTGAAGAATCTTTTCGTTTTCTTCCAAGTTCAGGATTCCATAACTTGTTCAGGACCAGAATGAAAAGGAAGGATTGAAAGTCCTTTCCTCTCCCATCTATGTGCTCCCCTGTCTCTGTTTCCATTATGCCTGTGAGTGAGTATAATAACGTGTGATGGAAATGAGAACAAAAGCGGGAAAAGTAAATAGTCTAAGCCTTGAATTTTACCAAAGCCTGGAACACAAGTAGGATGGGTTATGACATACTTCCTCCTTTCTTTGAGGTCTTAGCTTGCTTTCCTTTTAATTGCCCTGTCTCCTGTAGGGAAGATGGGAGCGATATGACATCAGGGTGGCTAACACAGCCATGCAAGAGGGTCTAGAGGTGTCCAGCCTCACTTGAAGACCTACAGGGAAAACTGGAAGGCTCCAGAGACTGTTTGGATGCAGCCTCCCTCCTGGAGGACTGTTACTGGTACAACTTTATCAACATTTCCTTAGTGCTGTTATGAAGGCAGCCAGCTTGCCCCAAGCTGATGAATTTTAAAAGAAGCATAAAATAATTTTTTTTTAAATACTTTGAAGCTGAAAGAGTAATGAATGTTTAAAAGCTTGGCTCATTTGAAGTTTTTCTCTGGAGCAGATTAACCCATTCACTGATTAGGGGTCCAAAAAAATGATTATTATCAGATTCCGAAAACCATGTTAGACATGAAAATATCTCTAACCATTTAATTCTTAGGAAAACCCTATGAGGCAGGAATTGTTGTCACACACCCGCCAACCCAGTCGTAACTAAGGGAGCTGGACTCAAACCTGGGCCCGTGAGATGGCAGCACACACTCTGGCCTCCATCCTGGGCCCTGCCGTGTTTGGTTCTCCACCACGGGGCCACCCTGGGATTCAGCCCGTTTAGCGTGCCCAAGGACAATCTCCCATAATTGCCTGCCAGCTCTCAAACCTTCCAGCCTGGCCAACAAGGTCAGAAAGCTTTTCGGGGGGTGGCGAAGGGAAGAGAAGGGGATGCCGTGGGGCATCTGCTTGGGCATCTCCTCCGTTCTGGTTCTTGTTCAGAGGAACAAGCTGCTGAGCCCCAAGAGAGTGGAGGGAAAGCTGGTCTTGGTGGCCCCAAGGGCAGAACTAGAGACGGCAAACAGGAAGCCCACACAAAGGCAGATTTGAACTCCATAGAAGTTCAGCTTCTAGCAGAACTGTCCAACTAGACGGGAATGAGTTGCCTGTCACTAGAGGTAGGCAAGCAGAGGTCATGCTGCCACCTTCCAGGAGTGCAGTATGAAGAATCCCGGCCTTGGATGATCTCGGCACTCAGTGGCATCAAAATAACCCTTGTTCCAGGTGAATGTATCACAATCAGCATTGTGTTAGCATGTACTGAGCACCTGCTCTGCCAGGCTCTGCTCCAGGTACCCAACCAATCCCAGCAACTCTGTAGGTAGGAATCATTGGCCCCGTTTTACAGAAGCTCAGAGAAGGTAAATGCTTGTCCGAGGTTACACAGCTTGACCCACATCCTGCTGTCTCCCACACCTGTGCTTTTGCCACTCTTCATCCTGCTTGAAGTCAGTCCCATTGGTGGAAAGCAACCTTTCCACAGGGAAGAGAGATCTTGTCTTCATAATATCGAAAATCACTACTATTTATTGAAAATTTGCTACATGCCAGGCACTCTTCCATGCATTTTGCAGATATTATCTAATTTAATCCATCTATTAAATCATCTTTCTCCATTGACATATGAAGGAACTGACTTCCAAAGTTGAAGTCACTTACCCAAGGCCACACCTAGCTGGTCAGTGGCAGAGTGAGCCTGACTGGGAGCTTGAGCTCTGCTTCATTTTGATACCTACCTTTCAGACAGGGGGTAACCCCAGCCACGAGGCATGTGGAACAAGAGGAGGACAATGAGAAAGACGAGGGGATGGGGACGGTCTGGGGCAGCCATGTGAAAGAACAGGGCTCATAGGGCCGATGGGAGGCTGGGGAGGACCTTTCCACACAAAGCCTGGCTGCAGAATGAGAGAGGCTCCCCAGGCTCTGCTGATTTGTATGGCTAGCTGTGCAGCCTTAGTCAAGTCACGGCCTCTCTCTGAGCTTGGAATAGCCCACAGTTTAAAGCAGAGCTCCAAGCCCAGCAGGGATGAGAGGACAATTTGGGAAACTGAGGCAATTAGGCAGAGTTACGAGAAGCTGGGAATCCATAAACTCAGACCCTCTCAGGCCCACTCGCCAGTGTGCCAGCTGGGAGTGCTAACTTACCCTCCCTGCCCTGGGGGTACTTGGGAATGGAGCTCCCACCACTTGCAAAGCACTGGGTCCCAACCATTCAGAGAAGGAGCTGGGGTGGCCAGATCCCAGATAGTCACATGCTTTGCCCTCTTCCAACCAGGACCTGCAAGGTGCGCCGTTTTCCAACCAGCTTCTAGGGAGTTGATCCTCCGGGACTCTCACCCATTTGTTTATTCATTCAACAAACGTTTATTGGGCACCAGCAATGTACCCATCCCAGAGTTAGGCACATTCAGATCCATACACTTGCTACTCTGAGATGAGCCTAATTGTCCCACATGGGCCAGGAGAGAGGAAGCAATTCAGCCATGATCATATGGCTAGGAAGGGGCAAGGTCCGCACTTGAGCCCATGACCTTGCTGCCACATGGGCCAGCCCTGACTCCCTGTGTCTGAGATATACCCACAAGCCGGGGCCTGCTGCTGGAGCCACGTGCATGTGTGTCTGAAGGTCCTGGATTTCCCACCGTCCTGGCACCTGTCACAGTTTAGCAGGTTACCATGGTATCGCTCCCCAGCACCCCGGGCAGCGGGGACCACCATCTGTTTACACGGCTGTCAGAGGAATTGATGTCATACGAAATTGTCAGCTCAGCAGGACGGGAGGAGGAAGAGTGGGCGGCTCTGAAAGCTTCCAAGCCATCAAAACTCATCTCAATCAAAGCCATGAGCAAATTGCTCCTTCCCTGGGGGGAACAGAGGAAAAAGGGGTAGGCTGAAGAAAACAATATTTCCCCAGAGGAAGAGGCAGGTAGCAATAGTAATGGTTAGTATTATTCTTTCCATTTTTACACTCATTTACAAATCACAAGTTCATTTTGGCCTCTCACAGCCCTGGGAAGTGAGTATCACCATTAGCTCCATTTTACAGGTGTTTTAAAATGTACCACTGAGGCTCAAAGATGTGAAGAGCGTGCTCAAGGTCATAGCAAATCAGATGGCAAGGCCAATAGGAAACAACTCCCTGATTCTCGGACTAAGAGGCTGAGACTTGCTTTTGGCCAAGATGAGAGGCAGGCCTGCCCCAGGTGGCACTGTCCAGGGATGCCCAGGGGGGATTTGCCTGCTGACCACACCTGCAGAAAGTGGGAGGGAAATGACAGGAAGAGCATGGTCTGAGAGCTGGGAGTCCCGGCCTCTAATTACAGCTCTGACACAACTGATGTTGCAGTAAAGGACAGAGCAGCTGGTGGTTGCCCACGGCTCAACTAAGAGACATTTAATATCCCTAGAAATATAACTGGAGAGTGGAAATCCATTACTTGCTGCTTGGCATCCATCCTTCTTCCTCAGTCAACTACTGATTCTCCTCTGGGAACCAAAACTCCTCTAGTCTCACTCCACTGGGGTTTGGGAGAGGCTGACCCACTGCCAGATGATCTGGATCTAATCCAACAAGGATATCTCAACTCCAGGCCATGGTGATTGACTCAGGCATGGGCACATAACCCAGAATGAGCCAACGAGAGTCAGGAAAGAGAATCTCCCTTCTGCTGGGCTGATGAAAGGACATGACGTAAGCCAGAAGTAGGCCACTATCCTGCACCAGAGGGCAGATACTGCCTGAGAAGGGAGCCAGCATCAGGGAAAACAGGCAAGAAAGGAGAGGATGACAGATTTCCCCTGGATCCAACCAATCCTGAAGGAGACTCTATTGGACTTATATCGACCAATACATTTCCCTTTTGCTGAGACAACTGAGTTGGGTTTTCTGTCATTTGTGTCACCCCTACTCATCTCAGTGAGAAAACCCTGTGGGACTGGAAGGAATCGTTGAAGAAGCTGGGGCAGGAGTGAGACCCCAGGGCAAACTGAATAACAGACGGTTGCTAAACTGCCTTCAAAGGAGAGTGGGCAGGGTAACTGCAAGATTTTGGTTCTGCTGGGTGGGTTATGCAAGTTGGGACCAGAATGGAATTGCTAGAGCGAAGGACAGGCTGAGGCAACCACCAGGGTCCCCTGTCTTCATCCTTCTCTGCGCAGCTCCCAGCCTCACCTCTAAATAAATGTTGACCAAGTATTTAGAAAATACTAATTTGAAGGAACCGAAAGTATTAGCCTGCTTAAGTGACCCCTTGTCTCTAGCTAGCCCAAGTACTCTAAAATCTGATAACTTTGGAAAAATCCTATTTCCTCTCTGGGCCTCAGTTTTCTCATCTGTAAAGTGGGGACTCTCATTTGCATTTTGCTGATGAGGAAGGGGAAACAGTGAGGGGACAGGACTTGACTGACCTGCACAGTGGAAGGATCAGGAAGATCTTAGAATCTCTCATCCCTCACTGGGGATCATGGTCTTCCATTTTCATATAAGCACAAGTTTTCAGCTGGAAAGTTTTTCTTCCTTAAAACAATTTGGCCTTGTTGCTTGCTTATTTTATACACCTAAAACTAATATAATATCGTAAATCAATTATACTTTAGTATAAAAATTATAAATATATAGAATTACCTCTTAAAGACATGAAATAAAATATTTATAGGTGAAATGATACAATGTCTGGGATTTGCTTCAAGATCATGTGGAAGAGAGAGCATGGGTAGAGGTATAATCTATACCTCTTGTTTAATCTAAACAAGAATGGCCAGGAGCTGTTGAAACTGGTGTGATGGATACATAAGTGTTCATTACACTATTTCTTTACTCCTGTATAAGTTTGAAATGTCCATGATAAAATGTTAAAAAAAAAAATATGCCTCCTAGTCTGCTATCACTGTGGGCTGTTCTGACATGTTTCAACATGCTTCACCCAGGACCCAGCCCAAGGGAGGTGAAAAGAAGTGTTCCAGGATAATTGACGGAGACAATCATTTGAGCTTTTCACTTACTGTGGTTTTTCTCTTCCTGCGTCTCAAACAAGTTGGTGATTTTGTGCTCCTTGACACACAGGGAGGCCGAGGCGGGGCAGGAAGGCAAGGCTGCTTAGGTCTTCAGTGAAGAGAAGGGAGAATTTTATTGAAGTTGCCAAGAGAGGAGTGGGAGACGCTTCCCCAGCCTGGACAGGGTCCCACCTTGACAAAGTTCCTTGAGTCCCAAGGGCAGCATAGAAACCACAGAACCACCAGTTCTACTGGAGCCGGGACTGGGAACACCTCCATGGTGACTGATGGGCACTGCTGATGCCCAGTGACAGAGGATACCCCTTGGAAGCTTTGGCAAGGTCTAAGAATGTATGGCCTTTGCCTTAAACCAGGGGCAGGCTGCTTGCCTAATGGCTGACACGGACCATCTGGTCTGTCAAATGGGTTGGGGGTTTGGATTCTAATTTAAGCCAATTTAAAGAAAATGAGGAATACAGAATGGTGGGTACATGATAGGGACAGCAAAGCAAGAGACTCTGGAGACCAGACAGCAGGATTCTGATCTGGTTCTGCTGCTTACAGGCTATGAGACCCTGGACAAGTCACTTCCCCATCTGAGACTCAGATTTTCCACCTGTAAGGTGGGGACGACAGAACAAACATGATGGGCTTGCTGGGAGGAGGCAGATGAGGCGATGCCTTGCAGGATGCGAGACACTCGCCACTGCCTTCTCTCTCCCCCATCCCACCCGCCCCTCCACCACCCTGCATTTAGGAAGAAGCCATTTAAATGGAACTGTAATTCATAGGCAGTCACCAGAGGCTAATTCAGAATTTCTTTTTGCTCCTTGATTAAATAACAGTTTAAAGTCTGGTATCTCATTTTCTTGGTTGGCTACACAGAGTCCTCTGGAGTTTTCTGCACACAGGGAGGAGGCCCCAGTTAAATCCACACACAAAAATAGGTCATCTATAGAGCCGACAGCCCAGTGAAGAATCATCTTGCCCTCCAGCAACTACACAGCAAGGAGGATGAAAGTCATACCGACAACTCTTGATTTCCTCCAAACTCGCTCCTCTCCTGGACTACTCCATCTCAGGGAATGGAACCCTATCCCCCCACCCCCAATCACCCTTGGTTATCTCCATTCCTCACATCTCCCCATCCACCTATCACCAAGGCTTCTGGCTTCGTCCCGCCCCCCCGACATCCACTCACTTCGCTCCATTTCCACATCACCTCCCAATTCAAGCCGCCACCTTCTATTGTCTAGAGCTTCCTCATTGGTCTCCCTGCTGCCCTTGCCCCCCACCCCCCAACCTTCCTCCCTCCACATGACAGCCTGAATTTTTTTCCAAATATAAACCAGAATGTTTAAAATATTAATCAAAGTCCTTCAAAGGCTTTGTACTAGGCTTAAAATAGAAATCCACTACTTATCCTTATCCACTCGTACCAGCGTCTCCTATCCCCTGTTCTGTCCTCTCACCTTACCTCATTGATCACGGGCCCATCTTTGTTCACGCAGCTCCAGCCCCTCTGGCTTTGTCCTGTCTTCTGAACACAGATGCTAAGCGTTTTCCTACTTCCAAGGCCTTTGTATCTTCTTACAGCTGCCTCCTTCTCATTCCTCAGGTGTCAGCTCAAATGTCCCCTCTTCAGAAAAGCTTCCCCTGACTGCCCCATGTAAAGTCGTCCTCTGACCCCCATAACTCTGTGCTATTTAAATGAGCCAAAGATGGCTACTGTACACTGGCCCCTTCGTTATTTCTTCGAGACCCCTGTCAGCTTGAAAGCCCATCAAACTCAAATTTTTATACATCTACTTATTTTTAAATACCAAGAAGCAGATTTTTAGCCGTTTAGAGCCTTCCTGCTGTGCATAATCCACAAAACTACACCAAACGCCTGCTGGCCATTGATAAGACAGAGCTTGTG
Source organism: Neophocaena asiaeorientalis asiaeorientalis (assembly GCF_003031525.2). Taxonomy (NCBI): domain Eukaryota; kingdom Metazoa; phylum Chordata; class Mammalia; order Artiodactyla; family Phocoenidae; genus Neophocaena; species Neophocaena asiaeorientalis. Next base: position 151,553 of record NW_020173979.1, on the reverse strand, counting down.
TTTATTAAGACATAGCTGCTGGGACTTCCCTGGCGGTCCAGTGGTTAAAACTCCGCGCTTCCATAGAATGGGGCGCGGGTTCCAACCCTGGTTGGGGAACTGAGATCCCGCATGTCAGCACGGTGCGGCCAAAAACAAAACACAAACAAAAAAACCCTAAGTTACTATAGCTCTTCAGAGGCCTCTGACCCAGGGGTTCCCCACCGTGATGCTGAGTGACACCACCTAGACATAAAACCTCATCTCTGGCCCACCCCGCAGGAGTCCCCTTCTGGATGTGGCCTCCTTGCCGTAAGTCTCTGGATAGACTCCTGCTATGAGAGACTCCCCCCAGTATGCAGCCCTGTCTAAGCACCATGTTACTACCTCTCATGGTCACATCTTTCTCCTTTAGAGGCCCACATTTCTTGAACCTCCTATACTCTTATCCACTACCCTGTTTTATTTTCTTTGTAATACTTATCACTCTCTGAAATTACCTGGCTACTCTGCTTGCTTGCTTTTTGTCTCTCTCCCTTCTTAGAATGTAAAATCCATGTAATCAGTCAATAAGTCTATGAAAATGATATTTACCCTCCCTAGTAATCAAAGAAATTGCAGAGTAAAGTAGTGAGATGTTATTTTTTCACCCAAGTTGGTAAAATTTCTAAAGTTTGACAGTGGTGAATATTGCAAGAGTATGGGAGGAAAGGGGTACCCGCATACCCTGCTAGTGGGAACGTGAATGAACACAGCATCTTAGATGATAATTCTAAACTTAAAGCACACATAGCCCCTGACCAAGCAATTTCACTCCTTAGTAGCTACTCACACACACACACACACACACACACACACACACACAAAATCCTTATGTCTGCATAAAGAGGAATGTTAAGAAATAAATCAACAAAAGAGGACTCCTGCTTCCAGGAAGATGGAGTAGATGTACTTTCCCTATTCCTCCTGCTAAGTACAATTAAAAACCCTGGATGGAATATATAAAACAAATATTAAAAGACTCCAAAAGATGAGAGAAGGCAAATGGCCGGGGATCTCAGAATCCAAGGAACAACACAATGATGAGTTCCCTGGGGTTTTTTGCTTTGTTTTGTTTTGGTTTTGGGTTTTGTTGTTGCTGTTGTTTGCCTCATTCATCCCAGAATTAGAGCCGAAGAAGCCAGCAACCAAGAAATGCCAACAGGCATAGACAAAAACTCTCAACAAAAGCCTGCTTTCACTAGCCAGTGGACTGGGAAAGGGACAACTAAGAAAGACACAAAACTTTTAGACAATAATCACTCTATTCCAGAAAAACCATCGTCCCACCCTCAGCCGTACCAGCAAAGACCAGTCAGGGAGCCTAGAACTACTTCCTCATCAGGCTCTAAGAATGTGTCCCAATCCCCCACCCCATCAACCCCAGTTGATGTTTAAAAAAACCAAGCAGAGAGCAGAAATGAGCCCACCCTCCACCCATGGTGTCATGGAGGCCACGCTGGGAGCAGTAATAAGGCACCCCTACCCCTCCGAACCAGGGAGGTGTCAGTGGAGGCCACATGGGGAGCTGGAACTCCTACACCCAGCCAGCAGTAATGAGGAGTTCCCACCACCTTGGGTATCAAAGGGGGCCAGATGGGAAATCTGGACTTCCATCCCCATCTGGCAACAACAGAATAGCACCCACCTTCCCTTGCCAGAGAAGTTTCAAAAAAAGCCAGCTAAAATAGAAGGCTTAAATAAGATGCAGAGTCTCATAACATAATACCCAAAATGTCTAGGTTTCAATCAAATCATTTTTCATACCAAGAACTAGGAAGATCTCAAACTGAACAAGAAAAGGTGTCAACAGATGCTAACACTGACGTGACAAAGACGTTAGAGATGTATGACAAGGATCTTAAAACAGCCATCCTAAATATGCTTCAACAAGGAATCATGAATATGCTTGAAGCAAATTAAAAAATAGAAAGTTGAGAAGAAAAATAGAGAGGCTCAGCAAAGGGTAAACAAGCATGAAAAAAGAATCAAATGGAAATTTCAGAACTGAAAAATACAATAAGAGTATAGGGTAATAGAAATTACCCAATCTGAACAATGGAGAGAAAATAGATTGAAAATATAATTTAAGGAAACTTGGGGACATATGGGACTATAACAAGTATCTAACATTTACATCACTGGGGTCCCAGAAAAAAGTTTTCTAAATTAATTGGGAGTGGTGATAGTAATATCAGATAAAGTGGCTTCAGAACAAAGAAAATTACCAGAAACAGAGAAGGACATTATATAGTGATAAAAAAAGTCAGTCCACCAAGAAGACAGCAATTTTAAATGTGTATGCACCAAAAAACACAGCTGCAAAATAGATGAAGCAAAACCTGATAGAACTGAAAGGAAAAAAAAAAAAACAAATCCAAATATATATTTGGAGACTTTAACACCCTCTCTCAATAATTGAGAAAGCTATTAGACATAACAATTAGACAGAAAATCAGCAAGAATATTAAAGAGCTTAACAAAAACAACAAACTGGATCTAATTGACATTTATAGAACACTCTACTCAACAACAGCAGAATACACATTCTTTTCAAGTGCCCACAGGATATACACAGATAAACCGTATTCTGGGCCATTAAAAACCAAAAAAAAAAAAAAAGCAAACAGACAAAACAAACAACTTCAACAGATTTAAAACAACTGAAATCACAAAGAGTATGCTCGTCAAACACAATGAAGTAAAACTAGAAATCAATAACAGAAAGATAACAGAAAGATCTCTAAATATTTGGAAACTACAAAACATGCTTCCAAATAATTCATGAGTCAAAGAGATAGTCTCAAGAGGTATCAAAAAGTACATTGAGCTAAGTGAAAATGGAAATAGGGTATATCAAAATTTGTGGCAAAACTAAGGCAGTGCTAAGACAGGAATTTATAGTACTAAATGCATACATTGGAAAAGAAGAAAAGTCTCAGATCAATAATCAAAGCTCCCACCTCAAGAACTTAGAAAAAGGAGAGCAAAATAAGTCCAAAGCAAGTAGATAGAAGGAAATAATAAAGAGAAGAGGAGAAATAACTATAATTGAAAACAGTAAAACAATGGAGAAAAATCAATGAAAGAAAGAGCTGGCTCCTTGAAAAGATCAATAAAATTGACAAACTTCTGGCACAACTAACAAAGGGAAGAAGAGAGAATGAGGAATGAAGCCAGGGATATCACCACAGACCCTGCAGACATCAAAAGGATAATAAGAGAATACCACAACAACTCTACACACATAAATTGACAACTCTGATAAAATGGATTAATTCCATGAAAAGCACACACTACCCCCAACTCACCAAATATTAAATAGATCATTTGAATAATCTTAAAACTATTAAGGATATTAAATTCTTAATTTAATTTTAGAGTGTCCAAAAATGGAATCTCCAGGCCTGGATCACTGGAGAATTCTACCAAACGTTTAAAGAATTAACATCAGTTCTCCACAATCTCTTCTGGAAAATAGAAAAAGAGGAAAAAGTCCTGAACTCATTTTATGAATCTACTATTACACTTATACCAAAATCAGATAAAGATAGTACCAAAAAAATTTAAAAATACAGACACAAAAAGCTTAACAAAATATTAGAAATAGAATTTGCAGTATATGAAAAGAATTATTCACCATAACCAAATATTGGTCAATATTTGAAAAACAATTACTGAAACCTATTTTAACGGCCTAAAGAAGAAAAATCACAGGATATACCAATTGATGCAAAAAAGGTGTTTGACAAAATTCAACACCCATTCATGTTGAGAACTCCCAGAAAAATAGGAAAGGGGGAAACATCCTCAATTTGATAAAAGGATCTACACGTAATCAACAGCTAACACTATACTTAAAGGTGAAAGCCCAGTGTATGTTTTCCCCCTAAGATTAAAAACAAGACAAGGATGTCTGATTTTTTCCTTCTTATTCAGCACTGTGCTAGAAGTTTTAGTCAGTGCAATAAGGCAAGATAAGGAAATAAAAGACATACAGTCCAGGAAGTAATATATAATACTGTCAGTATTTGCAGATGACATGATTATGATTTTATATTTTAATAAATTCCAAGGAATCTAAAACATACAAACAAACAAGAAAACTCCAAAAAACAAACCTAAACCTTAGTAAGTATAAGTGAATTCAGCAAGATCACAGGATACAAGATAAACATACAAAAATCAGTTGTATTTTTATATACTAGAAATGCACACGTGGAAGCAAAAGTTAAAAACAGTGTCATTTAGAAACACTCAAAACAGAGAAGTATTTAAGTATAAATATAACAAAACATGTATGGGAAAACTATAAAATGTATGCTGAAAACTCTAAAATGTTGACGAAATAAATCAAAGATCTAAATAAATGGAAAGACATACTCTGTTCATGGATTGGAAAACTTAACATAATAGGTCAATTTTCCCCCAAATTAATATACAAGTTTAACAAAATTACTACAAAAATCCAAGCAATGTTTCTTCTGGCTATAGATTAGATTATTTTAAATTTATGTGTAAAGGTAAAGGAATTGAATTAGCTAATGCAATTTTTTAAAAGGAGAATAAAGTGGGAGAAACCATTCTACCTGATTTGAATACTTATTATATAACTACAGTAATCAAGACCATATGGTATTGGTGGAGGTATAGGCACATAGATCAATGGAGCAGAATAGAAAACCCAGAAATAGACTCACAAATACAGTCAACTGATTCTTGACAGAGGTGCAAAAGCAATTCAGTTGATTTCAACAAATGATACTAAAGCAATTGGACATCCATAGGGAAAAAATCTCAGCCTAAACCTCACATCTTATATAAAAATTAGCTCAAAACAGATCATGGATTTAAATATTAAATGTAAGACTATAAAACTTTTTGAAAAAAAAATAGAAGAAAATCTTCAGGGTCTAGAGCCTGGCAAAGGGTTCTTAGATTTGATGCTGAAAATCTAATCCATAAAAGAGAAGATTGATAAATTGGATGGATCTTATTAAAATTTAAAAAAAAAATGTTTCTCTGTGAAAGACCCTGTCAATAGGATGAAAGAGAAGCTACACACTAGAATAAACTATTGTAAACTATGTATCCAATAAGGACTAGTATCTAGCGAGGAAAAGTATATACATATTATATATATACACACATATATTATATATATATTTGAGAAGTTCTGAGAGTATATAAATTATATATAACACCATTATATATACCATTTAATATAATATAATATATATATACACATCACCCTATGGTAATGGAATGTTCTGTATCTCAGTTGTATCACCATTAATATACTGGTTTTGATATTGTACTATAATTTTGCAAGATGTTCCCATGGGGGAAACTGGGTAAAGGGTACATGGGATCTCTCTGTATCATTTCTTACAAGTGTATGTCAATCCACAATTATCTCAAAATAAACAGTTTAATTTAAAAATAATTGTTTGCAGCATTGCTTGTATTCTCGGGGAAAAACTGGAAACAGCCTTCATGTTCTTAAGAAGGAGAATGGTTGTCTATAATGTCAGCTCCATAAAATGGAATATTATGCAGAACCTAAAGGAAAAAGAAAAAAATTCTCTCAGACCTGAAAAGCTATGTTGCAGAACTCTTTATATAGCATGGTACCATTTATATTAAAATGTACACACACACAAATAAAATAAAATAAGATAAAATAAAATGCACACACACAAAGAGTGTGGCTGCTGTGTAAATACACACACCCTGCATTCTCAATGATGGTACTATTACCAAGAAGGGGTTGAAAATTAATTTTTGGGGGGGCTAAGAAATTTTACCCTTCTTGTATGTAAAGCACAGATACACATAGCAGATAAACAGTATATCTACAGTATTAAAATACTTCATGGGGGAGGGGAGATGTGTTTAGTATTTTTTTTAATGTTTAGGAAAAAAAAAAAAGAGAGAGAGAAATTCTTTAGGGGGACAATAGTGAAAGAACAAGTTAAGAACTAGCCTAGACCAGCATCTCTCAACCTCAGCACCACTGACATCTTGTGCTAGATAATTCTTCATTGTGTAAGGCTGTCCTGTCATTGTAGGATGTTTAGTGGCATCCCTGGCCTCTACCCACTAGATGCCAGTAGCACCAACACCCAGTTGTGACAATCAAAAATGTCTCCAGACGTTGCCAAATGTCCCTGGAAGGCAAAATTGCCCCCGGTTGAGATCTACTAAAGGACTGGAAGTCACAGATCAAATCCTGGCCGTGGGGCACACAGTGCAGCAGTAGTGATGGATCCGTAGTGCTTTCATTTTTGACCAGAGAATATATTCAGGGCTTACTGGTGTCATTAAAAATTAATTTTTCAAAAATTGCTCTAGCTGGGAAATGCAGTCCTAGAGAGGAGAAGAGACCTGGGCAGTCCTTGGGATTTGGATCTAATCTCAGCCCTTCCCCTCCCTGCTCTGGGACCACCAGCAAGCACCCTCTGTCCTCAGAGAGCCTCTGTTTCCCCCACCCCTCCTCTTGCACACACGCCCCCATGCTGACACTTTTCACCATGCCCTCCATTCTCCATGCTTTGCGTCCAAACCTCCATGCTCAGGCAGCTCTCTATCAGGATGCTGTCTGCCTCTCCTCTGACTGGAAAACTCTTACTTATCCCTAAACTCCAGTGTCCTGTCCTCCGGGAAGCCCTCATCACCTCCCACCAGCATTTAAGGGGCTTTCTGCTGTGACGCCACAGAACCATCCCTCCATGCAAGACACACACACCATGCCTGGCTGTGTACAGAGCATGGTGGATATTCCAAATTGACTGCCCCTTCCCATCTACCCCTTGCCACCTTGCTCTCAGCTGGGTTCCTTCGCCCTCTGAATCTGGTTGGTTCAGCAAATATGGGGCACCAGCTAAGGATGGAGTGGGGAGGAGAGTGAGGTGGGTGTTGCGTCTCCGGCTTCCTCCCTGCTGCCCCCCCCTGCCCCCCCCCCCGCTTTGGTAGTGCCTGAGTTCCTTTTCCTAGGGACACACACTCCTTCCTCTCATCCTCTGTCCCCTGAGGGTGGTAACGACTCCCCTGGTTCTACACCATCTCTTGTTAGCACCTTAACCTGGTCCCCCACCCTGTGAATCCTCCCTTCACTGAGCCCTCAACAGTTCTCGAAATGTTCCTGACAAGGCCCTGATCTGACACACACATGCATCCCCGAAACTCAACTATGAGCTCCCGGGGAACAAGAGCTGTGTGATTTCATTCTTTTTGATTTTGTTTTTAATCTCAGAACCCCAGTGGTTGGCAGGATAAGACCTAGAACATGGGCAGGGCTCAGCGAAAGCTCACTGAATAAATGGATGGAAGAATAGACGGATGGATGGACTTACCGATGGATGGAAGGACAAATGGGCAGATGGACAGATGGACCAGTGTATGGATGGGAGGACATTCAGACTCTACTTTTGCAAACATTAATATCAGCTGGAATGCCTTGAGTGCTCACAGCTTGTCAGGCATGGCACTGAGCCTTTTATATGTGTTCACTCTACATCTAGGACCAGCCTATGAGGCAACAGTATCATCACGAGGAAAGAGAAGCTAGGAAAGGTTAGGTCACTTGCTCAAGGTCACAGCTGGGAAGTGACAAGACTAGGATTCGATCCCACCAGCCACCAGGGCCTGCAATCCTGACAACATGGGGATGCTGCTGGGTGGCTGAAAGACTCCAACGTCTACCACTGTCACAGGGATGCTCTCCTGTCCCACGCCTGTCCCCCCACCTCCAGGCTCTGGGTGGCCCCTGCTCTTTTCACAGTGGGCCTAGCTTCAGCACACTTCCCTCCGAGACCACTCCCTACCTCCGTCCACCCTGAGTGTCTCTGAGGATGTCTGCTTTGCACGTGTGGGGCCAGAGAGGCACCAGGCCCCCCTCTGCTCCAGCTGGCAAGAGTTTGTTTATCTCTTGAGCAGGCAGGAGCTTTACAGGTCTTTGAGTTCCCACTCAAAGGAAAAACCTCCTCCGCGGGGAACTGCTGGGCTTATGAAGAACAGCCTGGGGCACTTGCTCATGCTAGAGGTGAGTTTCATCCTAGAGGTGAAAAGCACCGGCTCAGGAGACACGAGGTATGCTCGGTGATCCTAGCTCCGGAGTGTTGCGCTGGACCCTTCCCCTCTAAGCCTCGGTAAACCAGGACTCCTGGTGCTTTCTGGCTGGACTATGGTGAGGAACAGATAGAAGGTCATCCAGCTAAACCGCACAGGTAATAAAGAGTCATCATCATCACTCCCTCAGCCTGCCTTGTCCAACTGCTCACATTTCCCCAAACATGTCTGCAGAACCGTTTGATTTGGCCATCTCTGTGAGGATTGCCAAGAAGCCTTCCTCCCCATTCGGCAAATTAGGAAATTGAAATACAGAGAGCTTAAGAGGCCTGTCAGAGGTCACACAGCAGGACAGAGGCAGAGCCGGGCTTTAACCCCAGAGATGTCTGCAACTTCCCTGCACCCCGCATCCCCCACTGCACCTGGCCCCTGGCTCAGCTCTGTGGTGGAAGCAGCAGGCGTTCTTTATTTCCTTCATTAGTTATGCATGGCACGTTTGGAACAGGGCCCTTGGTGATTAAAGCGCCTCGGGACAGAAAAGCCGAGCTGAAACATGAGTGAAACTATTAAAAGAAAAACAAAACAGCAGCATCAACAGGGATGTCTCCAGGCAGAAGCACAGGAGTGCCGCTGAGGACATGACCTCATCCCAGGCGCTCAAGGAGCCTGGTTTTTATCCGTTTTGGCTGTGTGACCTTGGACAGGTGAATTAGCCTCTCTGAGCCACAGTGTGCCGGGCCTTGATTTCCAGGGCAGTCGGGAAGTATGTGAAAAGATGTAGGTGAAGCTATAAGCAGAAGACCTGCCACATTGTAACTTTAATAAGTAATAGATTTCTGTTCTTCTTTTACATTCTAAAAAGCTATTTTACACACATTTTAGGGAAGGGCAAGCATTCAGGCTCTGCAGCAGGCGGTCTGCAATGCAGCCTGGCTCCAACTCTAACTGTGTGATTGGGGAGAAGGTTATGTAACATTTCAAAGTCTCGTTTTCCACGTTCTTTAGATGCGGCTAACAACAACCTCTACCCCTAGACCTGCGAGAAGTTTAAATGCAATAACACGTGCAGGGGCTTGTCACCGTGCCCGACACAGGACAAGTACACCATAACTGTTATTCATATTTTCCATCTTCCCAACATGTCCACTTGGTAGTCGGGATATGTATTATTGCCCCTTTTTGCAGGTGATGGAAGTACGGCTCAGGGAGGTGAAAAAGCTTGACCAGGTCAAAAAGCCAGGAAATGGCAGAGCTGGGACCTCTGCACTGGGGTCCTGACTCTACATCAGTGAAGATCCTGACAAGAACCCTAAGGTTATTTATCCCACAGGATCCTGTGTTCTTGGTCAGCTCTGCCCAAGCAGAATGGACTGGAAGTCACCTTGTTTAAAAAGAAGAAGAAAAAAGCCTAGTACACAGGTTCGGGCTGATCTGGTTTCAAACCCTCTTCATAGCTGTGTGACTGTGGCTGGTATACTTAGCTTCTCTGGCCTTCATTTTTTCTTTTTTAACTTGGCAATATAATTACTGCTTCACTCCTTGGGGTCGACACGAACAGGAAATGAGGATGGGTGTAAAAGAGACCAGCACCGTGCCGAAGACATAGCGAGGCCTCAGAAAATGCCACCATTCCCTCCCTGCCCCCATCAGTGCATCTGTTATTGCCTCCCCTGGGGCTCCTGGCACCAGCTTCATTCCCAGCCAGAGGGACCTGAGCGACTGACAGAACGTGATATTCTGGGTAACAGAGCAGCTTCGTCTCCATCAGTCTGCTCCAGCATCCCAGGAACCTGCCACAGCAGTGTCCTTCCACCTAGTCACTGGCAGCTAACTGCCCCAGGGGGGGGGGGGGGTTGGGAGAGGCCAGTCCAGGCGCCCCAGGTCCTGCATCTCTCTTTCTCTCCCTCTGTCTTCCTCCCAACTCTGACTCCTCTTTCATTCCCCTCATCCCCCTTGAAACTTTCAAGGAAGCACCCTAAGGCCTCTGATGATGATTCAAAAATTATTAACATCAAGGAAGTACAAGATGATTTAATTCTACAAACTCAGTGGATTCTTACTCTGATCGAGGGACACTAAGAAGACAAAGTTGAATAGGACACTGTCATGCACTTGGGGAGCTCCAGAGAAAAATGATGCATCAACAGAAGTGTACAAAACAGGAGGGTGTCCCATAACAAATAAGATTTATAACAATGGCCATTTATTTATTCGGCTCTTTATATGTGCCCCTGTTGAAGGTCACAGTTCAGGTTCAGAGGGGTTGTGAGTATTGTCCCAGGTCACACAGCCAGGAAGGGATAGAATGGAAATTCAAACCCAAGTCTGTCTGGTCTCAAAACTTGGGCTCCTTCTACTTCATCAAGTTTATCTCTGACTATCCAAAACACAAAAGAAATAGTTGCAATGCAATGTGGAATGTGAAACAGGGCACAAATGACACAGTGAATGACTTCGCCTGGGGAGGGGGCAGGAAGCCCCCTACACAGAGCATTCTCACGAGCTGGGTATGGAAGAGTGGTGATTGTGTATGTATCGCTCTGTATCTCTGTCTATATTTCTACTTTTCTATCTCTGTATCTATGTCTATCTATTATCTGGTCTCCCAACTTCTAAGCTCCCTGCACTGTGTATGGTGATTATAACTGAATTCACACAGCTGGGGCTGGGAGTTGACTGGTTAATCAAAAAAGTCCATTAAAGCAGGAAGTAATTTAAACAACAGAATATCCGCTGCCTGTCTTAGCCTGTTCAGGTTGGTATAACAAAATCCCTCATCGGATAGCTTATAGACAACAGAAGTTTATTTCTCACAGTTCTGGAGGCTGGGAAGTCCGAGATCATGGTGTCAGCATAGCCATGTTCTGGTGAAGGTTCCTTTCCTGGATCATAGCAGCACCTTCCGGCTGTGTCCTTACATGGTAGAAGGGCCTGGGAGCTCTCTGGGGTCTCTTTTTATAAGAACACTAATTCCATTCATGAGGGCTCCACCTTCATGACCTAATCACTGTGGAAAGGCCCCACTTTCTAATACCATCACACTGGGCATTAGAATTTCAACATATGAATGGCGGGGTGGGCTCAGGACTCAAATACACAGGCCCATACTACTGCCTAAACATCTTGTTCTAACTTAAAGCATGTAAATGTACATGTATCTGAACATATTTAGATGGAAGCCTGAGGCCTTTAAGACTAGTCTGTTGATGGAATTCTGCATCTCTTTCTCCATAAACCATAGCCATAATATGTCTCACATTTATACTTCAGGCACCCTCGAAATGAAAGAAGAAAAAGCAACCTGAGTGCCGACACCTTCTGGAATTTTCTGCTTATTTTCCTGATACTTTACAGGTCTCTCACCCACACATAACTGGACAAAAAATTTTTTTAGCAACTGACCTTTATGGAGTCATTCAACTTCATTCAACTTACTTCTCATAGAAATGGAACTTTCTTCCCTATATTTTACTTGTATTGTACTCCTTATTGTAACTGTGTTATTTAGTTAAATATGATGTGGACTGATAAAGTATGAGTGCAAAAAAGAGAAAGTGGTCATTCCTATGAAAGCTAAGTTGAATGCTTTGGAAACACTCCATAAAAATGAGTGATTTCAAGGTAACAAATACAAATGATTCCTGCTACACTGCAGCTCAACTGGCAGAGCATAAGGACTCGTGTCAACTCAACTGGAGAGTAAGCTATTGGCCTTGGCTTTCGCCCGCCACCAGCTTCAGGGAATAGGGAAGAGTCATTTATCGAGGCAGACGGTTAAGTGGAAGCCAGATGGAGACCATTTTATACTTCTGAGCCCCTTCCCACAGCATCCATGTAGAGTGGGGACCGGCCCATGCTCTGGCCTGGTCCTTGCCTCCCTTCTCCTCCCAAAAGGAAGGAAAGAACTAGCACGACCCTGCAAACACTGAACAGCCTATTTTTACTACTGGGTAGGGCCACTGTGCCGGAAATGGACAGCTCGTTGTCACAGCCATCTCTTCTTCTCTCACTTTCAGGGCTCTCCTCTCTTGCCTCCTGTCTCACACTGGTGGCAGGAAGTCGTAAGAGCATATGTTGTGGGAGGATGGAGAGAGAAGAGGATCTGGTAGAAGAGGTGTCTGGGAAGTGGGCAGGCATCAGTCTGTGAAGGTCTTGGATACCAGGCTAAGGCATTTGGACTTTATCTTCCAGGCAATGAGGATTGATTGAGGTTGAATCTGTGCTAAAGAATGGTCACTTGAGCAGTTGACATGGAGAATGGAGAATTGGAGAAGAAAGGAGGCAGGGAGACCACGGAGGAGGCTGCTGCAGTCACCAGGGCAAGAGATGATGAGGCTTAAACTAACATGGGGAGGAAGGTGGGGATGGGGGGGACCATACCGGACCTAACAATGGATTAGACATGAGGAATGAAACAGAAAAATCTCTGATGATATCCAGGTTTCTGTCTTGACCAACTGTCACCACCCTGTCCCCAGTAAGATGAGGAAGACAGGAGGAGGATCAGGTTTGCAGTCAGAAAGATGAACGCTTCTGTGTTGACCATTTAATAAGCTTGAGAGGCAGCCAGATTTCCAGAGACATTCAGACCTATGGAAGAGATGGCATCTTAGAAACGGATCGGTTCTAGCTGCTTAAATCAAGTGAAAGCCATGCTCTGCCTTGAGGGTATTTGATTATTCTTACTCAATTCAATAATTGACAGCAGAACAGGTATAGTGGGAAAAGCCATGGTTGTGAGATCATCCTGATCTGGGTAGAAATTCCTAGCTCTGTTGATATGCATTTCCACGAGGCTCTGCATATGCGCGATTTCATGTCTCTCAGCCTCTACTTCTTCCTCTATCAAGTGGAAATAAATAAAAATACCTCTTCATGGACTATACTGAGAATCAAATGAGGTCACGAATGTAAAGCCCCAAGCTAGTACCTAGCACATAGTAGCTGTTCAATAAATGGTGCTAACTAGTAATTAGTAGTGGTATTTTAATTGTGGTATCTATTATTTTACTAATCCTATAGAAATCAAAGAGTTGTAATTCTAGAGTGGTGGGTCTAGTGACTCCAAGGGGTTTAAGATATTTATTCATCTCAGTTCAACAAGATTTTCCAGGGCTCCCCTGGGTGCTAAAAATTTAGGGTGAGCTTCCAGAGTTTGCCATGTTTCTCCCTGCTACACACACACACGTCCAAGGAGACAGTCACGATCACCAAGGGGGTTTCCCCCCCAGTTGCGTTAAGAGCTCTCAAGGGCTGAGTTAAACAGACATTGCACGCTGGGCACTGGGCACATAGAGAATAGTCATACCAAGCCGGTACCCTGTGGGCTTAGAGCCCAGTGCTGGGCATCAGTGAGTCTGGAATGAGCTTTTTCTCCAGGAACCAGTGTCCACCCCCGCCTCAGGCTCCCTGTCCATGCACAAGGCTTCTAGACCATCTGTGTCCCTGAGAACATGCTGGGCTCCTGACCCAGGCAGCAGCTGGTCCACTACCTGCTGCCCCTGACCAGGCACCTGTCCAACTCTGAGGCAGTGAGGACAGAGAAATAGAATCTGAGAGCTGGAAAGGAACGTGGAAATCATCCAGGGCACGGAATGTGCATCTCACTGAACCTGGAGCCAGAAAAACGTTTGATTTTCAGTGAACTTGGCCCTCTGCAAGCTCTGCAGATAGAGGCAGGCACTTTTCACTTTGAGCTTGCTTCCTTATCTGTAAAAGGGACAATATTATGTCTCACATATATTAATATATCTACCTCACAGGGTTATTGTACGGACTGTGTAAGAGATACACTATTAGAACTCTTGATTGGAAATGACAGACATTCATTGAATTCCAACTTAAGGGGAAAAAACAAGGAGGCATTGATTGGTTCAAGGTGTAACTGAAAAGTTTGAGTACATCTAACTTCAGAAGCCAGGTTCTCAAATGACATCATCAGAAATCTCTCTGTCTCTGTCTCTCTCATGTTTCTATCCCTCTCTGTCCCTCTGTCTCTGTCTCTCTCTTCTACTGTCCTCCAAAATTGCTTTATTTTCAGATAAACTTTCTCTTGAAGCAGCTCTAGACTTATATTCTACCCGCAGAAAGAGAGTGTTTCTTTACCAATAGTCTTAAGATTGGCCTTTTTGGGGTTTGCTTGGCACAGTTTAGGTTAAATGCCTACTCCTCAGCCAATCGCTGTAGCCAGGGAAATACCATATTCCCATCAGCCAAGTTTAAGTAGCGTGTCCAGGTTTGAAACTCTGGATTATGGGTTGGCTCGACTCCACCCAGTTAACAAGGACTGATCATGGAGAAAAAAATGTATCCAGAGGAAAATCAAGATGCTACTGTAGATAAAAGGTGGAACGATACTGGACATGTCAAGACAACAGACGGATAAACATGTGTAGGCTTTGTTAATTTTCACCAAATGGGGTTAATTGTCGTCCTCATCAACATCATCATCATTATTATTATCACTGTCATTATTAACATTTTTGTCATCACTGGCATCCTCACAGGCACATAATAAATCACACCTGTGTGTCCTGTGAGCCACCGTTCCCCACGTAGCCTCTTCTACAACTATTCTGTACCTAGAAAAAGGCTCTTGGCACTCAGGCAGGGTTTCTGAGAATGCAAGACTCCCCCGCTTGCCTGCCCCCTGAAACTGTCCAGCCCCTGCTTTGATCTTTCTCCGTGTTCTGAGATGGATCTGCTCCACATGTGGTCTCTGCTCTCACCCAGCATCAGATACCAGCTTTTTTTTTTTTTTTTTTTTTTTTTTTTTTTT
>NW_020173979.1:132354-136663 GCF_003031525.2 Neophocaena asiaeorientalis asiaeorientalis | reverse complement strand
CCGGGGCACGAACCCGTGTCCCCTGCATCGGCAGGCGGACTCTCAACCACTGTGCCAACCAGGGAAGCCCAGATACCAGCTTTTACTCTCCTCATATCCTCATAGCTGAGACCCACTGACCACCACTCTACGGACCCAGTTCTGTTCCAATTCTGGACAAATCAGGAAGTTTGAAAGAACCCCAGCCCCATTCTCTAAATCATATCACACACGGTACCACAATTCTCTCCCCAACATTAGGACTTGTTTTCATCACTGGAATTTATCCTTGGTCCTATATCCTGAGTCCCTAACTGACAATCTGCGTTGGATGAGTATATCAGCAAACTTTTGGTTACAAATACCAGAAAACCTCCTTCAAATTGACTTTTAAAAATAAAAGGAATTTATTGGCTGATGGGTGTTAAAAAAATTCAGAAGTATTTCAGGCTTCAGGCAAAGCTAGATCCAGAAACTCAGTGACATTACCAAGGATCTGGTTTCTTTCCCTCTGTTAGCTCTATTTTCTACAGTGTTGACTTCATCCCAAAGCTGTTACCCTAGTACTCCCAAGGTAGATTCGAGTAGCTTCCTGGGCTATATGTTCCACTTTTATGGCCAACAGGAAAGAACAGCTCTTTGTCACAGAATTCCTAGCATAATTCTAACAGATTAATTCTGATTGGGTCAGCTTAGGTCCAAAGCCCATGCTTGGTTGGCTTAAGAGAACCACGGTGGGGTCAATCCCAAGCAGACCACATGTCTGGAAATTTGGGATCTTAAGTCCCCCTTAAGGAAGGGGGACTATTGCTGGCCAGCACTCAGATTATGTCCATTATCGGATATTTTAAAGAGTTGTGCTCAAGTTGTACCTGGAGGTGAGCCCAAGCTTTGCCTATATTCTCAGAGACATCCTGCCGTCTCCTTTCACTTAAACTCTCCTTCAGAGTTGGGAGACAATTAGTTGAAATTCTTTATCTTGAGTCTGGGTAAAGCGTATATTGAGTTTCTTTGTACTCTTCTTGATATTTTTCTGTAAGCTTGAAATCATTTCCAAGTAACATTTAAAAAAAAATCTGTAGTGCATGACCCATGTTTTGCCCGCATAGATAAGATTCGTGTAATCTTTTTTTTTTTTTTTTTTTTTTTTTTTTTTTTTTTTGATTCGTGTAATCTTGATATTTGCTTTATCTTTGCTGAGGGGATGATAGAAAAGGGGGGTGGGTATTCGACAAAGTTGCTCAGAATATTGGGCGCTCTGGTCTGGGAAGAAACTTCCAAGCTTTGGTTGGTTGGATGTGTATAAAGTAACAAAAAAAATCAAAGCCTTCCAAACGAAGATTAAGGCATGGGGCCTCAAAATAGACACCTCCAAAGTGGAGTCAAAAGTTACTTTAGCAGGGTGGCATCTCCTGTCTCAGTTACCCCATCGCTTCATATGGGATGTGTGTTGATGAAAAGGGGCTGGCTTGTTTTCTCCCTTTCCCAGTGGAAGCGTTTGTAGCAATTATACTGTGCTTGCCTCATCATTTGGGTTGGGGGAGGAGGCATATAACTTGTCTGTTTAGTTCACCAGTTTTTAGATCAAGAAGAATGGCACTCGAGGAACTGTGCTAAGACACTTCAGCTGAGGAACCTCATCCACACCTGAACCTGATTTAGATGACATGATTCTAAACCTTGAGCCTGCACCTGACAACATAATTGATGAGATTTAGGGAAAGTACTAGTAGGAATGAAGGTAATTTACATATGGGGAAAACATAAATCGTTTCTGATTAGGGAAGCAGACCGTGGTGGTTTTAAAACATAGCCCCCAAATTCTCTGACATTCCTCCCATCGAGAGTTGGATCTATGTCCATTCCCCTTGAATCAAGGCCAAACTTGGTAATTGGTTGACCAAAGGAGGATGGCAAAAGTGACACTATTTGACATTTGAAGCTAGATTAGAAAAGGCACGCAGCTTCTGCCTGGTTCTCTTGAGATACTCACTTTTGGAATCTAGACAAGAGGAAGGCTGACCAGCCTGTGGCAGGGTCAAGTAGAGAGATATTGGGGCACCAACAGTTCTCAATCCCAACTGGGCTCCCAACTGACCATCAGCACCGACTTGCCAGCCACGTGAGTGAGCAGTCTTGGGGGTGAAGTCACCAGCCCCAGTCAAGTATCCCCAGCTAATGCCACATGGAGCAGAGACCAGCCTTCCCCACAAACCCTGCCCAAATTGCAGATTAGTGACCTAAATAGATGATTGCTTCTTACCAAATCACTAGGTTTTGAAGTGGTTTATTATGTAGCAAAAGTAACTGGAGCACCATGCAAATGGATGCAAAGGCACTTCAAAAGAGAATAATTTTGATATCAAAGTATTAAGAGACACCCTTGGGAATATTTTTTTAATCCATGAATATTTGTTCAAAACTAAGCCTCTTGATAAATGTACTGCAAAAGTCAAGTGAAAAATAAAGAAGGTTGTAATGAGCTGTCCAGTTGTACTGAAAAAAAAACAAAACACCCTTAAATTCAACACTTGATTCAATTCTTGTTTGTCCTTGAAATCAACACATAGCTTCCATTATGACCTGTGTTTTTCTAAATATAAGCTCTTGTTAATTTTATTTCATTTTTAAACTCTTGACAAAGTCCAAATCAAATCTATTATCCTGTATTTACTACAAAATGGTAGTCCCTACTTGAAGTGGTTCATATTGAATGGGATATTTTTTCTGGTCCCCAATTATTCTTGGGAAACCAAGATTCTCTTCAACCGCCTTGCCCATACCATGTTATTGTTTTGTCCCTTGGCTACCAGACTTGCGTTTTCCTTAGCACCAGAAGACCCCACTCTTCCAGGACATCCTCCCACTTCCAGCCTGCCCATCCTTCCGTATATGCCCACCTCCTTGTACCCACTGAGAAAGGACATCGGGGACAGCTGTCTCTTTCCACAACCCCACCATGCCCTGAACTACCTCCTACCCTGCCTCCCACTCTGCTTTTCCATTTGTATCCACCTCTTCAGTTCTTTGTCTTTCTTCACCCTCTTCTCTGTGCTGTCCTAAGCTCTCCTCTTCATTCCAGGTGTCTACTTGGATTATACCAGCCTCTTCCAGGGAATAACCCAGACCAATTCCATCCAGTCCCCAACGCCAGTTCACAATGCTGACATTTCTGCCAGATTGGCCCCACTTATCACCAAGAGAAAGAGGTAGCAGTTAACCATGGGTTCTCAAGGAAAACTGAGATTCACAAACGACTTGCCTTGGGGCTAGATCTTGGGACAGGAATCTTGTGAACGGGACTTCACATTAGGAAATTCCAAATCCAACCTTTTTTCATCAGACATTGGGGGCTCATAACCCACTGTATAGTGGTTAGAATTCCTTATGTTGAAAGTATCAGAACCTCCAACTCAAACTGGTTTAAACTATAAAGAATTTCTTTTGTCTCACGTAACCAAAGAGGGTAGAGGTTGGCCTAGCTTCAGATAAGGCTTGGTTCAGACTCTCAAGTGATGCCACAAAGAATCCAATTTCATTCCATCTCTCCTTTCTGCCTTCTGCAAAGGTATCTTCATCCTAAAGCTGGCTCCTCTCTTGTCAGAGGATATCTGTCAGTATCTCCCAGAATTACTAAATTCACTGACCAACAGCTCCATACAAGTCTCAGAAATGAGTCTTTATTATTATATTAATTCGGCCCCATCAGAGAGACCATAATCCTTCCCCCAACATTCTTCCTGCCCCCCCTGGTCCCCAATACATACATGTACACACACACACACACACACTGAAAAGCATAAAGGGATGTAAAGCAAAAAACAAACACTTGTCCCACCTCTCAGAGAATCCTGGACATATTAGTATATGCTTTTCCACCTTTAAAAAAAAAAATATATATATACATGCTAGGTAGAAAGAGATATAGATTATATATATATATATATGTTTGTACACAACAAAAATGTTATACATAGTTTATACTTAGCAAAATGTTTACTATATACACTCATTTTGAACTTTTCCTCATATTAATTAATATTCATTTACAATATAATTTCTAATGGTACCGTTTAATTCTGTCCCTTGTATCAGCACTTCTTTACAGGCTTCCTAAACACCAGTGTTTTTATTTGGAAGCCCTAACCAATGCCTCAGTCTGCTATTGTCAAAAAGCTTTAGAAAATTATTGTTAATTTTATTAGTCTTGATAATGGCATTATGGTTATACTTAAAAGGAAGAAAACATTTTTATTGGTAAGAGGTACATACTAAGTCAAATGATAAGATTTTAAGACTTGCTTTAAAATATTCCAGGAATAAATAAAAG
>NW_020173979.1:24604-132305 GCF_003031525.2 Neophocaena asiaeorientalis asiaeorientalis | reverse complement strand
GAGGCGGGGTGGGCAGGGGGTTAGAGGTTGCTGAACAAGAGAAAAAATATTGAGTCTTATTTGTCCCGGTTGGCTGACTTCAATTATTTCACTGGCTGAACCTTGTGTAACTTCTGTAACCAGGGAGATGAAAGACACTGATGAGAGACAAGATGAGAAATGAAAGCTACTCTTATGAAGGGGAAAATGGTTGTTGGAAGGCTAAAAATTGACTCCAGACCACAAGTTCCACATACCTCCTGGATAGAGGGTGTGTTAAAGGTACTTAACTGCCCCCAAGGCGGTGATAACAATTTGTGTCTGCACACCTTTTCACATTTCACCCGTTACCTCCTTGGAGTCTCACACTTCCTCTTCCTCTGAAAGGTAAATACTAGTAACCCTGTTGTCCATATGAGCAAACTGACATTCAGGCCAAGAACATATGACAGGTCAGCAGTGGAGATGTGACTTGAACTCCTAAATTCTATATTTTTTCATAATGCCACTGACTTCTTACAAGATAAGTTTCTAGAAAACCAAATTCAAACCTGCCCCCAAATGGCAAAACATGGTCCAGTCCTAAGTTTTTGGTCCCCCACTCAGTACACAAATATATCCACTAGGACAGCACGTTTTATGTTGATGATTCCGAAAACTCTGAATGCCACCATCTGTGAGTCTAGGGGATGATGTGTCCCGCCCTAAGGCTCCCTGACAGCATTACTCTTTCAGTTTCCCTACTTGTTGAGGTACTCCATTGGACTCCAAGTTCTTTCTTCTGTTCTTGCCTTTCTTCATCCAACGTTTATTGAATGTCTGCTTAAACCCAAAGTCCTCACCGTAACAATCAAGCTCCCCCACCTCTATTACTCTTACCTCCCCTCCAACCACTTTCCCCTCGCTCACCCCAATCTAGCCAACTGGATCTCCAACTGGATTCCCATTCCTCAGATATGCCAAGCACACTGCCACCCCAGGGCCTTTGCAGTCCCTGTTCTATGCCCACATGGCTTGTTCCCTTGCTTTCTTCAAGCTCTTGCTTAAATAGCACCTTATCAGTGAGGCCTTCTCTGACCCACCAGAGAAAAGATTAATATCCCCAGCTCCCCCCAGTTCCATCTCTGCTTAAAATTTTTCCATAAAAATGTTCACAACAAATGCCTTACTCATTTATATGTTTATCGTGTATCTCCCTGCCCTTGAGAAGGTGAGCACTTCAAAGGCAGGGATCATATCTGTTTTGTTCACTGATGAATTTTAAGAAGCTGGAACTATTCTTGGCACATGGTCGGTGCTCAGTAAATATTTGTTGAAATAATGAATGCTATCAATACAGCCATCTAGCCATACTTTTTTTTGCCTTTAGGGTTTTCCAGACATGGATGATGCCAGCCTAAGTGCCTTCTGATGTCAGAAGACCCAGATGAAACTCTCCAGGGACATCTCTGCAGAGCCCTTCTTACTCTTCAGGTGCTCCTCTTTCTCCCCCATGGCAGTGGGAGGATGGGGTAGTACCCAGAACACCACTAGCTCTGAAGAAACCCTCTCTCATCCTCCCTTTTAACTTCAACCTTTCTGTGCCCGTAAGTATGGCCAAACTTGCTTCAGAAT
Source organism: Neophocaena asiaeorientalis asiaeorientalis (assembly GCF_003031525.2). Classification (NCBI taxonomy): domain Eukaryota; kingdom Metazoa; phylum Chordata; class Mammalia; order Artiodactyla; family Phocoenidae; genus Neophocaena; species Neophocaena asiaeorientalis. Next base: position 130,712 of record NW_020173979.1, on the reverse strand, counting down.
CGGTTAGTATATCTTTCGTGGGTGGACTGGCACCTCACGTTGCCTGGGGGTGCTTGTCACCTATATTTTATTTCTGGACTTTGTAGCCTCAGCTGACGTTGAGCTAGAAACAGGCCATTTTAACACAAACAATATATCATTGAATTTTCACACGGACCCTGCCACATAGATGACTTTATCTCCATTTTGCAGATAGGGGAAATGAAGATCAGAGAGTCCTTCCTCTCTGGTCTCTGAGACTGAGTAAACGCTCGTGAAGTAGTCTCTCAGTTGCCCCAGAGAGCTATGGATAATGCTGTCCTCAGCCCCTGGATGCCACCCCTGTCCAGTGAGTCAGGGTCTGATTATCTGCTGTTTTCTCTGTAGGACTCTGACTCCCACCCAGTCATTAGAATATTCTCTACCCCCAACCAGGCAGTGCCAGAGAAGTTGCTGACCCTGATCAGCTGGACCGTTGTCCACCACTGCAATAAGTAGCTTGGTGGGGAGATAAATGGATTTATTAGCTCAAATGAGGCTTGGAGTTATCTCTGGATTTTCTCTATCCTTATGGCAGACACACTGGAGAGGGGAGGGGCTGTGATTTCAGAAGCCAGGGGAGGGGACCAAGTACTTTTGTGACTTGAATTGTACCAAAGCTTGAGAGTCAAATGGGTTTGGGTTTGCATCCAAGCTCTGTGAACTTGGACAAGTTAATTCACCTCCCTGAGCCTATTACATTTCTCTGTACGAGCAAGCAGAGACATGCTCAGAATGTTCTTCCCCACCAGAAGAAGATTACTCTCAAAGTTCTGGTTTGAAGGATTTTACATACTTTTTTTTTTTTTGCGGTACGCGGGCCTCTCACTGTTGTGGCCTCTCCCATTGCGGAGCACAGGCTCCGGACGCACAGGCTCAGCGACCATGGCTCACGGGCCCAGCCGCTCCGCGGCATGTGGGATCTTCCCGGACCGGGGCACGAACCCGTGTTCCCTGCATTGGCAGGCGGACTCTCAACCACTGCGCCACCAGGGAAGCCCCCTTTACATACATTTTAATTCTACATGAATTACTTCTAAGCATCTTATCTCCTGTTGCAACCCCTCAGCAACATCTTGAAAGAGCAAACTGAATTACTATTCAAAACAACTACAACAGTAATAATAGCAGCCAACATTTACTGAGCTCTTTTATATACAAGCACTTTACAGGCAGATTACCATTTAATCCTCTCAATAATCCTAAAAAATAGATTCTATTTTATTGTCTCTTTACATATGAGGAAATTTGGTTTATGTGGCTTGCCCAATGTCACAAATTTGGTGAGGGGTAAGACCAGGCCTAGAACCCAAGTTCTATTCCCCAAAACCAAATTTAAATCCTCTGCTAAATGCCTCATTTGCGTGTGCCATGAAGTCTGTGGAATATTCTGATATGGGCTTGAAGTGGCTTCATTAGAGTAACTTTTATGCAATCTGATTAAACTATTTTTATGAGCACTTTCTCTACTTGTCTCTCTGAGTCCCTGTTTCTTCATCTGTAAACTGGGGGTGATAACATTTCCCTTCAAATGGCTGTTTTGGATTGAATGAGATATAATAAGTGTTCAAGAGGGCTTCCCTGGTGGCGCAGTGGTTGAGAGTCCGCCTGCCGATGCCGGAGACAGGGGTTCGTGCCCCGGTGCGGGAGGATCCCACGTGCCGTGGAGCGGCTGGGCCCGTGAGCCATGGCCGCTGGGCCTGCGCGTCCGGAGCCTGTGCTCCGCGGCGGGAGAGGCCACGGCGGTGAGAGACCCGTGTACCGCAAAAAAAAAAAAAAAAAGTGTTCAAGAAATATCAATGTTCCTTCTTTTCTCCTCAAAAATTAATATAAATTGATTTGATGAAATAATGACACCTGGGATTTTAAGAACATCAATAAAAATACGAAAATAAGTGAGGTATAAAATTGATAATGTTGGAAATTTTCAGCCTATCTCTTCAGAGTGTCACTCAATGCTACAACTTTTGAGATGCTGTGCACTGCACTGACACAAGAGTTGGATGACATGAAAAATAGAGTGGAGAAGGTGTCATTCTCACTGAATCAACAGACATCCATTGTGCCAGTTTCTCCAGCACTGTGGGCTCAGAGGTAAAAGTAATTGACTTGCTCTCATGGAGATTACATTCTGGTGAGAGAAACAGAAAAATAAATTAATGTTTCTAAGAGCAGTAAGTGTTACCAAAAGCAAAACAAGATAATCATATAGAGTGTAACTTGGGATAAGAGGGGCTGTTTTAGAGAATGTAGGCAGCTAAAACTTCCCGGAGAAAACATTTGTACAAATGCCTGAATATTGAGGAATACTCAAGAGCAAGAGGATAAGTGGTGGAATAACAGGATTTGAAAGATAAGTGGGGCCAGACAATGTGAAACCTTAGAGCCTATGATAGGAAGTCTGGGTTTTATTCTGAGTTCAATAGGAAAGATGTATTAGACGTGTAGGAGGCTAATAACTTGATCTGTTTCATACTTTTAAAAGCCACGTTGGACCCAAACAAATATGAACACTTGATTTATGACAAAGACAGCATGCAGAGCAGTGCAAGGGAAAATGATCTTTCTTTTAATAAATGGTGCTGTGTCAATAGGGTAGACATGCAGTCAAAAAAAAATTAATCTTAAACCCTACTTCCTACCATGCACTAAAATCAGTCCTATGTGGATTGTAAATCTAAATATAAAAGCTAAAGCAATAAAGACTCTAAAAGATAAAAAGGAGAATGTTTTCATGACCTTGGATAGACAAAAATTTTTTAAACAGAACACAAAAAGCACTAACTGTAAAGGAAAATTTGATAAATTGAACTACAATAAAGTTGGCAACTTTTGTTTGCCGAAAGATACCATCAAGAGAGGAAAAGGGCAAGCCACAGGCTGGGAGAAGATATTTGCAATATATCTAGCCTTAAAGGATTCTTACCCAGAATATAGAAAGAATTCCTACAAATCAATAAGGAAAAAATGGTTATCACCATAGAAAAATTGCTAAAAGATATGAACAAGCACTTCAGAAAAGAAATTTTCTAAATAGTCATTAAACATGTGGATAAGTACTTCATTAGCCATCAGATAAATTCAAATTAAAACCACGACATACTCATCACGTACATAGAATGGATAAAAGTAAAAGTAGACTGACAAAGCCAAGGGTTGGTGAAGATGTGGGGCAACCAGAACTCTCATACACAGCTTATCAGGCATAAATTTGTATCCCAACTTTGGAGAACTGTATGAAAGTATCTACTAAAGTTGAATATATGCACACCTCACCCATTTATTTCATTCATGGGACTATAAAAAAAACTTAGATGTATCAAAAGATCTATACAAAATTTGAAAACCGCTCAAAAATCCATCGACAAATTGAGATATAGTCATACAGTGGAATACCACACAGTGACGAAAAGCAGCACGTTGCCGACGAAGGCAACGACGCAGATGAATTCCACAAACATGAGATTGAGCAAAAGATGCCAAACACAAAACACATGGCGTATGATTTTTTATAAGTCAGCAACACCCATCTGTAGTGTCAGAAGTCAGAAGTGTGGTTACCTATGAGGCAGAGTAAGGGAGGAATAACTGGGACGCCATGAAGGGGACCTATAATGTTGCATTTCACTATCTGGGTGCTGGTTGCAACAGTTGTGATCACTTTGTGGTAATTAATCAAACTGTTTCCATGATTTGTGTCCTTTTCTGTATGGGATATATGTTTTAAAAATCACTTTGGGGAACAAGAGTGGAACCAGGGAGATCCGTTAAGAGGCTGTTGTACTAGCCCAGGCAGAAAATGATGATGGTGTGTGGGTGAGATGCGATGTGGTGGAGAGGGAAAGAAGTAGACTAATTTAGGATGTATTTTGGTGGAAGAGCTTAAATCATTTGCTGATGGATTGGATGCTGAGGAAAAGGAAGGATTCAACAGTGGCCAGTGACCCAAGCAGCTGGGCAGATGTGGAACCTCTGGTCCAGATGAGGAAGACCAGGAAAGAAAACAGCACCATTTAGATGTCTTCATATATTACCTCACTTATTTCCCCACCAACCTTCCTTGGTAGCTATTTTTATCCCCAATTTACAGAGGAGGAAACTGGGGGTCTCAGAGATTAAATTATTTGCCAGACTTACACAGCTCTGGGAGGAAACAGAATGGGAGGCAGTCAGGTATAGTGTTGGAGCCTGCAGACCCAAGCCAAACAGCCAGGGTTTGAAGCCTGCCTCTGTCAGGCAAATCTCTTAACTTCTTTATGCTCCATCTGTAAAGTGGGGATGAGTCATACCTACTTCACAGGGTTAATATATGTCAAGGGCTATAAAGGGGCCTAATATAAGTCAGTGGTCTGTAAGTTAGCCATTATCAGGGTCCATGTGGACTTCCCAGAGGGGTGGAGAAACAGAAGGTAAATAGATTTTAGTTCTTGAGCCAAGACTGAGTTTCATTAGCATGGTGATTGCCCTTTAAAACACTGAAACAAATGATGGCACGTAATGTTATTGCCACATAATAGAGACCATCAGGACCAAATTTCAGGAGCCAGAAGACATAAAGTGCATACAACAGAGGAAATCCTGGCCTGGCTGTGCACTGGTCGCCTAGATGCCAGTGTGCTTTTCTGTATGTTGGAGAGGGAAATTGCTGCAATTATTTCAGCAACCATTTTGGATAAGTAAATTCCAGCCTTTTGAAGGTGCTCAGGGGTAGGGGCCCATAGATTTTTACCTTCCAGAGTCAGTAGTTCAAAGAATTCTGCACTCTTGGATTAAGTGATGCTTCTCAACACTTCTCTTTCACTTGAATTATTGCAGCAACCTCTAAACTAGATTCCTCCAATTTCTTCCTCTTCAACACATACTTACTGAGCTCCTACATTGTACCAGCTTCTCTGCTAGGTGCTAGGGAACAGTAAGAAAAGCCCCAAAATATAGTGCCCTCACGGAGCGTCACTCTAGAGCCATATTTCTGTTAGGAGAAAGCACTTTGCAGATTGTAAAGGACTTATCCAGTGTTGCTCTTGTGAGATGATCAAGGTGATGACGGCAGTTGTTAAATCAGAGCTCTTGCCTTTCAATTGTTCTCCACTGCCTGTAGGATAAAGGCATACAGCCAAGTCCAAACTGAATTCCAGACTCATTTCCCATCTCTCATCCCTTACACCAGCCTTACTCTCCATTCACACCAAACCACTAACCGTCCCTTAATTTCCATGCCTCAAGGACCTTGAATATTCCATTCCCTCTGCCTGAAATACTCTATGTTCTGTCTGCCTCGAAACTCCCACTTAATCCTTCAGGATCCAATTTCAACCTCCTGTAACTCCTCCCCACAGAGAGTTTTCATCCCTCCTTCCTCTCTTTCTGCAGCACTCTCTACATGAGTGTTTCTCAAAGGGGTTAAGATATTACAGAATGACCTAAGAATCATCTTCAAATCCCAGGCCCATCCCTGCTCACCAGACATTCAGATTCAGTAGGTCTGGGGTGCATAATGGTTTAAGAACTTGGGTTTTGAGTCAAACAAACTCAGATTAACTCCCAGCTCAGCTGTTTACCAGCCTCATGACCTTGGCCAAGTTACTTAACCTCCCTAAGGTTCTGTTAGCTCTGAAAAATGGGGATAGACATAGGCAGGAATGATAAGTTGAGACAACATGTGTAAAACACTTAGTATAGTGCCTGATACCTGGGAAGGGCTGGACAAGTTGAAACTGCTATTGAAAAGAATGTCAGTTTATTCTGACCCTGGCAGCATATCCATTTCTTTTCCAACCCATCCATCTCCAGGTTGAGAACCACTGCTGAGTATTCATAAAACTGTATTATGATCCATTGTTTCTGTGCCATGCCTTACTAATGTGAAATCCCAGAGGGCAGAAGCCATGTCTTAGTTCTAGATCCCCAGTACATAGCACAGTACCAGGAATAGCATCACCACTTCCAAGCTGTGTCATCTTGGTCAAATGAGTCTTGCTTTTTTCGGCTTCAGATATTCTTGATGTTGGGGAGAATAATACCTGCCAGATAAGACTGTTACGAATATCAAATGAGACTTTGGATGTGAAAGTGCTTTCTATGGTATGGAGAAGGGAGTTGTGGTGGTGAAAGTGGGCTGTGATTCAGGCCTGTCATCTCACAGCCACATATCTATGGCTCTCCACTTCCTCTTCTTCCCCATCCTATGGAATGTCAGTGTGACCTTCTTTCCTTAAACATTCTCAGTTAATTTACACCTAATAGAAGTTCGCACAATGACCTGCACAATAGCTCAAACTTTTCCGAGGGGAAAGGGACTATAGATGCATTGGGGTGAGGTAAGTGCCCCTCAGAATGCTAACCACTGAGAATACTCCATGAAGTAAGACATCCACGATCTTTGCCCTATTAGAGTTTCAATCCCAGTTGAGGGAAAGTCAATGATCAGCAAGAAAACATACAGATTTTAGAGAGTAATAATTACTAAGAAAAATGAAATGCACAATGTTAAAGAGTAATTCAGAAAGCAAACATTAGATGGCCAGAAAAGGCCTCCTTAGGAGGTGACGTTTGAGCTGAAACCCAAAGGACAAGGAAGATTCATCCAAGTGAAGATCAAGCTTATGAGGGTCCCAAACAGAGAAAACAGGGGAAAAAAAAATTTTTTTTAAAGCAGCTTGGGGGACTTCCCTGGTAGCTCAGTGGTTAAGAATCCATCCGCCAACGCAGGGGACATGGGTTCAAGCCCTGGTCCAGGAATATCCCACGTGCCGCGGAGCAACTAAGCCCGTGCACCACAACTACTGAGCCTGTGCTCTAGAGCCTGCGAGCCACAACTACTGAAGCCTGCGAGCCACAACTACTGAAGCCCCAGCGCCTAGAGCCCGTGCTCTGCAACAAGAGAAGCCAACGCAATGAGAAGCCCGTGCACCACAATGCAGAGTAGCCCCCGCTCGCCGCAACTAGAGAAAGCCCGCGCGCAGCAACGAAGACCCAACGCAGCCAAAAATAAATAAGTAAATTTAAAAAAAAAGCAGCTTGGTACAAAATGGAAGTTACTGTAGGTGGAATTACTGAGTCAAGGGAGAGTTGATGGAAGGCCGCCATGTGGGGCTTTGCAGGCTGTGATTTTTTTTTAAATAAATAAATAAATAAATATCTTCCTTTCCTTGCTCATTTGAATATACATTCATACGTTGAATGAATTATGTGTTGAATATATATTGAATATATGCATATATATTCAAATGAGCAATCACATGAAGGAAAGGAAGTTACTGTGACTCCTGTTTCTCACATGTACATTCACTCAGCATATATAATTCAATGATTCAACAGTTCTATTGTGCTAGGAGATGGAGATACAAAGAAAAAACATGGAACCAGCTTTTGTGAGCCTGGTGACAGAGGATATAGATACGTAAGTAATTACAAAACAATGTGACAAGTAGTCTAGTAAAGGAATTTAGAGGCTGAGGGAGCTTAGAAAAGAGAGTGATTGTGCCTTAAGGGATTAGGGAAATTTTCATTGAAAATGAAGACACTTTTACTTGCAAATAAAGCATAAGTAGTAAGGGGGAAGAATGTTCGAGCCCAAAGGAGCAGCAGGTGCTAAGGCACTGGGGTGCGCCTGTTCAGAAGGAGTGGTCATCTGTCCTGATGGGAACACAGTTGGAGAGGAGGCCCTGGGTCTTCCTGGTAAAGGATCTTTAAATGGCACACCAAAGAGCTTGCATTTTATTATAGATACACGATATATATGGAAGGTTTAGAAAGCTCTCTCTAGGGAATGATAGATGATGGACTGGAGTTAGGTACTAGAGGCAGTCGGACCACTGAGTGGAGTTTGCAACAGAGCAGGTACAAGGTATGCATTTGGTCACTGGTCACAGGAATGGAGAGGGAGGGAGAGATATTTCCAAGGCAGGATGCCCTTTGTCCCTTAAGTAACAGGACCCCGTTGGTCCCCAAACTTCAGGGCAGAAATGACTGTATGGGGAACTCCCCCATGCCTCCTTCTTGGTTTCATACACCTCTGCTGGCGCCCTCTCTCGTCCCCGTCGCCAGCCCCCGCCTCCTTTCTCAGGAAGCCTGGGTCTCCCCGGGAGCGGGTCTGCCCTTGGGGAAGGCCTCTCGGGTCTGTGCCCTGCAGCCCGACTGACATTCGGGTCGGATCGAAGAGGGGCTCGGCGGCCCCTGCGTGCACTTGTGCTAGCCCGGGCAGGAGGGAGCGCCTCTGCGGAGAAGCCCAGGAGGTGGGGGAGGGAGAGACGTGCCAGAATCTCGGTCCCGAGCGCCCTGGTCGGCCGCGGAGGAGCTGCAGCCTCCAACAGGTTCGTAGAACGCGCGCTCGCTCTCTGTCGCTGAGCCGCCACCGCCTCCGCTGGAGCAGGTTCGCCGGAGGGACCCTAGCCATAGGCCCCGCGCTGCGGAGCTCCCTGAGGGCGGCTTCCTCCGCCCTCCTTCCTTCTCCCAGTAGCTCTCAGCTGCCGCCGGCTCTTCCGGGGCGAGGAGGAGGGAACCCCAGGCTCCGTATAGCTTCAGCACCGCCTCAGGGACAGCTCCCGCTCCCAGCGTGGCACCCTCCGCGGGTCAGCACTTGCACAGGCGGACAGCGGCCGCCCGGGCAGCTCCTCTCCTCTTTCGGTTCTGGTTCAGTACCACGGCAGCGGAGGACAGTCCCTGGCCCCCTCTGGCTCCGCTCCCCGCGGCAGCACCGCGGCGGCGGACAGGTCTTTCCGGGCTCCGGCTTCCCAGCGAGCCGCGAACAAAGACAAGGGGCTGGAGCCTCCCGCGCTCCTTGGGAGTGGGTGGTTGACTCGATGGGGGGATTTCGACTTCCCCCAGAGCAGTGTCAGGGGCGAGCTGGGGAGGAGGGGCCTAGTCACAATCGCGCGTCTCTGGCTTAGGTCTGCAGTTCACCAAGGCCTGGCCGTGCAATGGCGGGTCCCAGCTGGAAGTCGGAGAGAGGGTGGGAGGGGAGACAGGCACGGAAGGGTCCCGGGCTGCAGTTGGGCAGGCTAGGCCTAGGCTAGGAGGAAGGAGTGCGCCGCCCCCTTTTTCCTCCAAGCCCTCACCCCTAGCTCAGGACCACGGACTTCCTTCGGAGAACCTAACACAGATGCCTGAGGCTGGCAGCTGCAATCACTGACTCTGGCTGTCCCCGGAACATCCCTAGAAAGTGTGAGCCTGAGTTTCCGTGGGGGGAGGGGGCCGAGAAACCGCGGGGAAGTCTCACGAAGCCGGCAGCTACATACTCCCCCTCCCTCCTGCCTAGGGTTCCGCCCCCACCTCCAGAGTGAAGCCCGCAAGGAAGGAAGGGAAAAGGAGGGGACCTGGACAACAGGTTGTGAACACGGCTGGGCTCTGGGAGGTTGCAAGTAGCAAGAGAAGAGGTTGAGAAGCTGGGAGGTTCCCAAACAGGGAGGCCAGTTCAGAGGTAGGAGACCAAACGTGGAAAGAGGAAACGTTTTCTCTGCTAGCTGAAGCTGGGAGGAGGGCCCTTGGATCACGTGATCCTCTCGCTCACTGATGGTCTCACCGGGAGATGGGAAGACTGAACTTAGGGGGCAGAGGTAATTTGCCCAAGGTCACTCAACAATTTAGTAGCAGAACTGAGCCTAAAGTTCAGGCTCCCAAAACCCTGGACCTGTTACGTAAGACTCATAGATAAGTCTTAAAAATCCCAGATGCGCAGAGGAGTGCAGAGTAGTTTCAGTTCTGAGTCCAGATCTCAGCTCTGTCACTTACTGGCATGTGACCTTGGGAGAGCGACCTTCTGAGAAGACAGGTTAATAGGATCCACTCGTAGTGAGGATTTAACGAAATACCTATGTAATGCAATTAGGATAGTACCTGGCAAATAATAAGTGCTCAAAAAATAATAGCTACCGTTCCTGTTATTATTCTCTCTGTAAACATGTTCTGAGGACTCTTATGTGCACTGGCTGTGAACTGGGGAGATAGAGAAGTGTCCTGAAAAGGACACAGACCAGCACAGGAAGCAGAAAAGAAAACGACTGCAATAGGATGTGATACGTGCTATAATCAAGGTGAGTACACAAGGCTCTGAGACCACAGAGGCAGGAGTGATGAACAGTGAGGGAAGGAGGAATACTACCTTGGACAGATGGAACTGTGTGTAAAGGCCTAGAGGTGTGACATCACAGCCACCAGGGTGATATCACTGTGACAGAGGGTCCTCAGGGTGGGGACTATGAAATGAGAGTGGAGAGAAAGCTGGAGTCAGTCTCCAAAGGGCCTTTTGTGATGAAATATTTCAAACGCATTTTTAAAAATAGAAACAATAGTATAATAAACCCCCACGTACCCATCATTCAGCTTCAACAGTTGGCCAATTTTGTTTCATCTCTACCCACACTCAGTCTCATCACACATACACGTACACACACACACACAGAGACTTATTTTGAAGCAAACCCAAGACATCGTATCATTTCATGCAAAAGGATTTTTAACCTCTGCCATTCAGATGCCATACCACCTTGGAAGTCACTAACTCAAATCATGCCTTTCTCCCTTCAATACGTTCTGAACATTGCTGTCCTTAGCAGAAAGTTTTGAGAGAGGCCACACTATGGCGATGAGCCACATGCATTAGAGAAACTATTTCAGAAAAAGCAAAGGGTACGTCAATCCTCAACAGATTTTACCAAGTCAGAATGACCTCCACTACCTACACTGTGGTTAGAGGCCAGTGACTAGTGGCAAGGCTGATCAAAAGACAGATTGAGCCCCATACAGAAAAAGAAAAGTAATCCGAGTCATAAGCTCAGGAATATAGAAAGTGTGAAGTCATGGAAATCAATGATTTGGAAATCATCCAACCCAACAGCTACATTTTACAGATGAGGAAGATGAGGGTCAGAGATGGGGAGGAACGTATCCAAATTTCCACAGGACCGAGACAGAGTCAAGACTTTGAACTTATAATCAACTGTTCTACTCAGGTCACCATTTTGCCTGGAAGATTAAATGTTAGACTTTCTCAGCCCCTGCACTTGGGATACCATTTCCTTCCCCATCTCAAAGAAGCTGGAAGGAAGAGACAAAAGTGGGGGCAGGAAGGGTCCTTCCTGGTTCTCAAGAGGATGACGATGTGTGGCAGTTGGTCTCTGAGGTACCCTGACAAATTTCCCTTCTATATATCCTTTTGCAGAAAGTTGAGGACGGTGGTACCTCTCTTCTGGCTCCTTCACATTAGCAATGGATCTGCAGTCAGACACCCAGACCTTATTTCTGTGCATTTTTGTCCATCCTGCTTGCTTTAACCAGAAGCACGTGAAGTCTTTCTTTTCCCATTTGCCTTGGATTTGGCTACACGTCCTTCTAGGCTACAGACTGCCACTCCTTTGAGGTGTTAAATGAGGCCCAGGCCCTGGCAGGACTCAGAGCTCTTGTACCATCCTGGAGCCTGATATATCTCCTGTTACTAATGAAATGTGATGGCCGTGATGGGTGTGTGTGCTCCCATTGGGCTCTGGGCGCTTCTCAAGTCAGCATTTTTGCTTTGCAGGGATAGCCCTGCCTGCAAAGTGGCGAGGACAATATCTTACAAGTTTCATTGAGTCTTAGGGGGACAAATTCAAACGTGTGTAAGAAGTTCTAAGCATCCCTGATAAAGAGAAGTCAGTAAGGAATAGTCAATAAAATTGCCTTATTTCTGAGAGTATGATTGCAGGTAAGACATAGGAAGGTGATAAAGGTGGTGAATTTCAGCTTGTGAAATTCTCTCAGCTTTTAGCCTGAGACGAGACCAATTTAGATAAATCATATTATATTATCTGGGCTTAGTCGAATTGTAGGATCCCAAAGGGACCTTGGAGAGCAATGTAATCTTCCTTCAGCACGTACTCATTGAGTGGCTATGATGTCAGATACTGTTCCAGGTGCTGAACAAGAGAGACCCCTGCTCTCATGGGGTTTACAGACTTGCAGTAGACACAGTCATTAACAACAATTAAAAGGTAAATATGAAAACATTTAAGTAAACAAACAAACAATAGGGGAGGTCTGTCTGCAATGGTGACATGGAACTGAGGTCCAAATTACAAAAAGTCAGTCACGTGTGGATGTGGGGTGAAACATTCCAGGCAGAGGAAATAGCTTTGGTAGAGGCACTATTGGCTATTGAGAGCCTGGACAGTTTGGGGACAGAGGAGGCCAGTGTGACTGGTGCAGAGTGAGTGAGGAGTGTGGCAGCAGACGAGGGGGAGGAGAAGGCAGGGACCAGACCATGCAAAGCCTTCTAAATGCAATGGATTGTCACCGGATGGGTTAATTGAGCAGGTTTGATTTTAAAACTGCCTCTGGTTGCTGAATGGAGAGTGGATGATATGGGGATGCTGGGCTGGGCAAGAGCGGGTAGGAAGTGTGAGTTGCAGCCTCCCCCACCGTGGTGTTCATCATCCAGCAGAGAAGACAACACACAAACGAGAACAACAGTATTCCACGGGAAGGGCTGCTGTGGGGAGAGATGTGCAAGGCATTATGGGAACCAAGAGACAAGAAGAGTTCATTCAGCCTGGGAGGCATGAGGGAAGGCTTCCTGGAAGTGGGCAATGGCTGTTGAATTGTATCTAGAAAAGGAGAGTAGTAGGGCTGGTGTCCAACACAGACAGAGAGGTAACGTAGCAGCAGTGGAGTGCGTGGAGTGAGAGCCGGGCTGCCTGTGTGCAAATCCCAGCCGTACCATTTAGCAGCTGCGAGCACTTAAGCAAGTTACCTACCTCTCTGTGTCTCAATGTCCTCATCTTTAAAATGGAGATGTTGAGAATCACAACACATTTCAAGGTGTTTCTGTGAGGATTAAACAACTGAAAATCTGTGAAGCATTTAGACAGCGCCTGGCACTTAGAAAGTGACAAATGAGTGTTGTTTAAATAAAAATGGAGCAGAATGGGGGTGGGGAAGCGGGGAGCATGTGCTGAGGAAGGTAGACTAGAGTCCAGCGCTGAGGCGCCTTGAAGATCAGGCCAGAAATACCCATCTTGCTTTTTTTTTTTTGCAACGAGGGGCCATCAAAGGCTCTTAAGCATGGGGATTAGGTGTAGTGAATAAGCTAAACCCCAAAGGCCCAGAGAGAATAAGGACCTACTCAGAGTCACACAGCCAGTTACTGGACACTGTCATCTGTGTCCCCTACAGATCCATTATTGTAGGAGGGCAAGGGCAGTATGTATTTTGTTCCCCCGTTGCAGCCTCAGGGTTAGAAGAATGCCTAGGATATTCTCAGTAAATATTTATGGATACATTGCTGAATCAAGGACCAGATAAGTCAGGGAAAGTCAGAATCCTTGAATATACTCAAGAAGGTCAGTGCATTTTGGACAGCGGAGAAACTGCTCTCAGGAAAATAGATCAAATTCCTGGAGCTGTTGACTGGGGACCTTCCAAACCCCAGCGTCTCCTGTGACAGAGACACTGCCGCCCACGCTCCTCCAGGTGCCCCCTCAAGCAGCAGCAGGCATTGCTGCATAGGGTTCAGAAGTTAATCTTGGTAAAGTGCCTGGAAGATGAGAACTGTTCCCCAGACATTCAGCGTGGTAATTGCCAATGAGAAGAAAATGTATGTCTCCATGGGCAAGAGGCAGGACTTTGTGTTCCACAAAAACCAGCCATTAGAATTCCTGTCTCTGACTTTTCAGATTGCTGGGACAGCCGGGCGGGCAAGTAGGGTCTTGCAGTTCAAGCAGCAGATGACAAGAGACTCAGAGGCACTCGCATCCAGCTCTCACGTTGCTGACCGCCTACTCCGAGCCAGGCCTGGGACCGGGCGCTTCTCCAAATTGGAGAGAATCCTATAGCCCCGGCACTTGCAAGCTGGGTGATTTGGGGCAAATCCCTGCATTTTCTGAGCTTCAAGTTCATCAGATATAAAATGGGGATAATACAGCCGGCCCGCCTAGGTCATTTTCTATTGATTCTGAGACTGTGGGGTTAGGGTTGTTACCTCATTTCACAAATGTGGAAACTGAAGCTCAGGGTGTGGCTCATTGATCCCTCGATACTCACTGAGCACCTATGATGGGCCAATAACTATTGCAGGAGCTGGAGAGACAATAAAGAAAAAGATAGACAAGATACAGTCCCATCTCTTGCAGAGCTCACATTCTAGTGGGGAGACAGGAAACAAGCGAGTAAACAAATATAATTCCACCAAGTTATATAAGTGCTAGGGAGGAAATAAGAGAGGAGGTGTGCTAAGGAGGGTGGGGGCTGCTTACGTAAGGCAGGCAGAGGAGACTTGAAGGAAGGGCCACTGAAGCTGACATCTGGATGGGGAGAAGCAGCTGGCCATGAAACAAATGTCCAGGCAGAAAGTGCAAAGGTCCTGGAGTTGGAATAAGCCTGACGAGGTCACAGAACAGAAACCTAGTAAGTGAGGGAGAGGATGGTGGAGAAGAGGACAGAGGGGTTGACCAGGGCCAGAGCAGACAGGGCCTTGAAGACTCATTGAAGCAGAGGGGTGACAGAACCTAAATTCTGAGTCACTTCCCTCCATCACCCCACCAGTAAGGGACCTGATGTGGCAAAGCACACACCAGAGTGATCTCCTGGACCCCTCTGGGCCCTCAGCCCCTGCTGCCATCTCCAGAGCAGGTCAGCCAACGGGCAAGCAAAGTGATGGATTCCCCCGCTGGGAAATAAATCCATCAGCTGGCTGGCTGTCGGGTGGGCACCACAGTGCCTCGCAGGCGGCATCCTAATGCCATGAGGCAGGAGAGGGAGGGAGAAGATACAGGGCCGGTCAAGAGGAAAATCCCAAGATGGAGAGAAGAGATCCTGATGTGGTCACCTCGTTAAACTTTAAACGGTCAAGTTTTGAAGCCAGGGAGTCTGGCTGAGCTCCTTCCATACATAACCATGTAGGCCCTCCATTGATCTGGAAAATGGGAATAATAATAGAAAGTATCCTAATGATCGTTGTGAAGATCACTGTCGTGCTGAAGATCAGCACGATGTCTGGCACACAGTAGGTGTTCACTAAATGCTTGTTGCTGGTGGTGGGAGGGGGAGGAGAGTGGGGTTCAATGTGTCATTACTGCGCACAGCTCATGTGATGAAATAGGTAACATTTGTATAGCTCTTCGCCATTTACAAATCACTTTCAGTCATACCATTTCACCTGACTCTCAACCCTTTGGGTGAGATAGCATGAGATTTATTTACTTTACAGAGGAAAATAATCTAGGCTCAGAAATGTGCAGTGACTTGTCCAAGTAAGCCAGGATTTAAATCCCTGGAGTCTAACACTAAAATCCATGCCAGCAACAGAGCATCCAACCAATAACCATGGAAAAGATTAAAAACTAGAATAACTGGAATAAGACAATATTAGACTCTAGAGATGGTGCTGTCCAATCTCCTTATTTTACCAAAGGGAAAACTAAGGCCCGGGGAAGGGAAGAGCCTTGATCAAGGTCACTCCGACAGAGCACCAGCCCTGGGGTCAGAACCCAGCTCATAAGGTTCCCAGTCCAGGGTCCTGTCCAGTATCCAGACCCACGTCCCTCATCTGATAGGCCTGCCTCCACCTGATCAACCCAAGGGTGCCGGCGGCCAGGGGTGCAGGGCTAGTTCCCTGGGCAGGTCTAGCGGACAGGAGGTGTCCCACCTCCTCCTTCCGCTCCAGCCCAATCAGAGGACGAGAGTGCAGAGTCTGCAGTTGCCAGGGTGAAGCCTGCAAGGTTGCTAGGACAGAGTTTGGGAGCAGTCAGGTGGCAGAGGAGGGCTCAGCTGGGGCTGGTGCTGGGCCAGAGACCAAGACCTGACAGTGCTCTTCTTGGAGCTGGGGAAGGACCCCTAACTCTACAGGGTGGGTCAGCCAAAGGCGAGGTTGACTCTCAACAGACAGCCCCTCATCTCTGCCCTCGACGCACCACCCAAGCCAGGAGACCAGGTCGTTTCTCCCTTTATCCCGTAGCTCATCAAACACAAGTCCTGCTGCTTCCTCCTCCCATGCCCCTTAACCCCGTCAGCTCTGGCTCCAGAAGGAGCTCTCTAGAGCACAATGCCAAGCCCTGCAGTGCCCTCCATCACCCTTGGGGTGAAGCCCACACCCTGCTAAATTTAGACCCTGAAACTGGTCCCAACAAACACCCAGCCTCATCTCTTTCCCCAAGGCTCTGGCCAAACCTAACCCTCCAAGTGCCTGGGTACACCATGCTCACTCCATGCCTTCGCAGATGCTGTTCCCTCTGCCTGGGAGACCCGTCCTGTTCCACTGTCCTCTAAGCCTCAGTTCCAGACTCACCCTCTCAGAGAAGCCCACCCTGCTGCCTCCTGGCAGTGAGGCACCTCTGGCCAACCCACCTTCAGGTGGGTGTCACATCACATTTTAACTATCCACTTTCCTGTTTGCGTCCCCATTGGGCTAAGAGGTTTTTAACATCTCACTGCTAGAGTTAACCCATGTTACAACTGTGCAAAATCAAGACTTCTCGGAGCCTCCGTGCCCTCCTCTGCGTGATGGGAATTATGACCCTGGCCTTGCCAGGCTAATGGAGTATTAGAGATTTTGGATGTGAAGAGCTTAGCACAACACAAGTACACCGAAACTGCTGTCACTGTGCTGTTGTTTACGTCAATACCACTAGCGCCAGCACAAAGGGCTCACTTGTAAACGTCTGCCACATGGGTCCCTCACCTGCTCAGTGAGAATAATCACCACGGCTTGAAAGGGCTCTAGAAAGAGCAAAGCCCCTTTCAAGTGTAAACATAATAATTCTGATAGTTAACACTCTTGATCCCCACAAGCCCCTAGACCTGTGTCATTCCGATATGCTCATTCACTGAACAAAATTTATTAAGTACCTACTATGTGCCAGGCAACATGCTAGCTCTTTGGGACTCAGCAGTAAGTAGACACGAAATACTTAATTGCAACGTCTACCTTGTCTTTTTTTTTTTTTGAAGTATATTTGATTTACAATGTTGTGTTAATCTCTGCTGTACAGCAAAGTGACTCAGTTATACACATATATACATTCCTTTTTATATTCTTTTCCATTATGATTTATCCCAGGAGACTGGATAGAGTTCCCTGTGCTCTACAGTAGGGCCTTGTTGTTTATCCATTCTAAATGAAAGAGTTTGCATCTACTAACCCCAAACTGCCAGTGAAGGTCAGCCTCCTGACTCAGTACGCAGGCCCTTGCCTGAGCCCAGGGAGGCTGCCATTTGCTCAGAGATGTTCCTGGTAGCCAGCAGGCTCCACCTGCATACCCTCTTCCTCTCCACCTCCCCTGCGTTGCCACTCTGGAAACAGTAACTCTGCCCTGTTTCCAATCCAGTTGCTAGCTTTAAATTCAAATACTGTCAGCTCCCGCAGAGCAGGGAGCACACCTGCCCTTTTCACTGCTGTGTCACCAGCATTTAGGACGTGGCCTGGCACAGTCATTCAGCCTCTTATGTACGCATTCATTCACTCACTCAACAGATATTTATCAAGTCCTGCTAAGCGCCAGACTCCAGGGAA
Organism: Neophocaena asiaeorientalis asiaeorientalis; assembly: GCF_003031525.2. Lineage (NCBI taxonomy): Eukaryota > Metazoa > Chordata > Mammalia > Artiodactyla > Phocoenidae > Neophocaena > Neophocaena asiaeorientalis. The sequence goes on along the minus strand of NW_020173979.1, from coordinate 113,215 downwards.
CCAGCGGTGGAGCCCTGCCTCACTGAGCTCCTATCTTAGTAGAGGGATTGGGGGGCGGAGCAGAAGACCACCAGTCATGTCAAGGGCCTTGAGTCAGCTGATCTGTTGGAATCCCTGACCTGGGGCAAAGCCCCAGTCCCCACCTCCGTTGATGAGATCAGGATCTCCACCTCCTGAGTCACGGTGAGCATGGTTATGGAAGGAAGAGAAAATACTCGAGGCGGAGGTGACAGGTGGTACTCAGGTCCCCGAGCAAACATTGCAGGTCCCTGCAGTTTCTGAGGCCTTGGCGTCCAGCCAGGAGAGGAGCTGACTGCAGCAGGGTAGAAAGGTGGGGCTGTGGGTGCTCATCTGTCTCCACACTCAGCCCCGTGGGAAACTGAGCAGATCATTTCCCCTCTCGGCACTTGTGTTCTCATCTATAAAATGCGAGTGAAACATTGACCTCGTTCTTCCTAACTGTGTGAAAGCAAATGGAGCAAATTTGTCGAGCACTGCTTGGTCGACAGATATTTACTGGGTACCCGTTGCCTTTTCCGGAACGCTTGGTGCCTCCTAGGAGAAAGCAGAGGACGGTCCCTAGGATTTGAGAGGCTACCATATAATAGAAATCTTCACAGACATCATCTTATTTAACACCACCGCCAATAATAATAACACGCCCTTAGACGGCACTTAATTATGACGCTCGTGCTATTAGTAGCCCCATTTTATACATGAGGAAATTGAGGCTCAGAGAAATGTCATGGATTTCCCCCAAACAAGAATTCAAACCCAGATATGACTGACAGTAAATCCCATCCATTGACACCAGTCAGAGATCACAGTTAAGCCCGAAAACAGTGTGGTCAGTGGTACCACAGAAGCATTGCCTGAACCAGTGACCGAGATTGGCAACTGCCGTCAGGAGTAGGTGAGGGGGGTCCGGGGGTTGGGTCTCATGCCAAGCAGGGCCCCACCCTGCCCAGCCCTTTGCTGGAATCCAGAGGATCAGTGTGGCCTCAACAGAGTCGAGGGCATGCCCTCAGGGGGTCTGGGGTTCAGGAAGCCACTCCCCCCGCAGCTCTCTCCCCTCAGCCCTTAACACCCTCTCTCCTCCCCCAGGAAGTTGTGCGTCTCTGACATGCTACCTGCTCTGCTCAGTAACTGAGGGCTCCCACATCAGAGCTCGGCCAGGAAGCAAAGGTAAGGGTACCACCCACGGTCACACCCATGGGCAGTGTTCAGAGTGCCCCTCACTCCTGGGGAAGGGGGCCATGATATCACTTCCCCTTTGCAGTCGCCAAGAGTACTCCTAAGTGGGAATGAGAGGGGTCAATCTGGCAACCTGTTAGAGCGGCGTTAGCTTGTGTTACAACAGACAAACCCTTCCCTGTGCGTGCTACCTTATTCAGTGGTGATCCCCCAAAGACCTGAGGGATGGATCCCCAGTTTACTGATGAGGAAACTGAAGCACAGAGAGGGGAAACAACTTGCCCGAAGACATACAGCTGGAAGGTGGTTAAGCCTGAATTCCAACCCACTTTTTCTTGTCTCTATCCCCGAGTGGTCTATGCACCTTGTAGGTGGTTGGTATTTGTTCGATGAACGAATGAGTGAATTAATGAATTGCCCAAGATCAGTGGCAGGGCAGAGCAGGGCTGGAAACTCGCTCTCCTCTCGCTCCCAGTTCCTATGTTTTTCTGCTGAGCTGTGGCTTTCTGCGTTGATGAGGTCAACATTCCCTTCTGCACCCCTACCCCAGGATCTCAAGCATCTCATGTGTGATGTTCATTACCCGCCCCCCCACCCCGCTGCAGACAAAAAGATGAAAGGTGGACCAGTCAGCCTTGGTTACTCTTCCAGGTGGCCCCCAAGCTTGGATCACACCCAGCATCCCTCATCCATCCACATCGCCTCTTCCCCACCACCCACTACCAGTAATCCAACGTGCATAGTTGTAAACTTGTTTCTTTAAATAAACAGTCTTGAGTTTCATACCAAATAGTCTTTTAAGAGGAGGAACGTCTCCAGGCCACCTCGTATTTAGCACACAGTGAGCCACATATTTGCACAGAGAGAGTGTGTGTGGATATAGAGATCGCCCGATCGCTATAGATATCGTTGCTCATCCAGATGGGAGCTATTTATGATGCTGAGTCACTCGCAGAGAATGCCACTGAGGGATTCCAGGCTGGGCTCGGAGCCCCAGCACCACAGACCTCATGGCTGTTTGCCTCATCCTCGCTGTTCACAAATAAGAGAGACAGAGAGAGAGAGTGGTCTCCCATCACAGTGCAGGGACAGAAGGAGATATTTTGGCCACAGTATATGAAGACTTTCTCATAATCAGGTCCTCTTTCAAGGCATTGTCCTTCATCCAGAACACCGCACCCTTGAAGATCATCTAGTCCAATTTCTTCATTGTAGAGGAGCAAAAACTGAGACCCAGAGAGGGAAGGAAGTTGCTTAGTGTCACACACAGGACAATAGCAGATCTGGTCCCAGAGCTCAAGTTTTCTGATTGCTATCTGGGGCTCTCTCCCAACCCCCAGCAACCTTCTTTAGTTTCTCTCCAGTGTCATGCCATTTCAGCCCCTCAGGAGCTTCTGTTCTCTGTAAACTTGGAGCTGTCCCTGAGCACTACCTTCCCTGGGCTCCTCTAGGAGCCGAGCTGAGTCTGGCTTGTTTGGGTATCCCCCATGCTTAATGCAGGACCTGCACACACTAGGTTCTCAAAGCTTGTGCACTGGGTGTTATATAAAACCAAACACAGTACCAATTCCTGGGGAACCCTAGTTCTCCATTTGAAAAAGCACCCATTTATCTCCACCCTCTCTTTCTTTTCTCTAAGCCAGTTCTCTATCCATGCAAAAATAGACTCCCTCCCACTCACCACCCATCTCTGCCCAATTCTATAATGAATCAATTTTATTAACAGGCTTTGGGATGGAAACTTGACAAAGACTTTTTGTGAAAGTCACCCTTTATCTCCGTATATAGTTCACTTCTGAAAGAATTCTGCTAAACTGGTCAAATGGGATTTTGCCTTACATAAAATATTCATTAATCTACTCTTTCCCTCCCTATAGAATGTGTTTGTTAAAGTGATCTCTATCCATTATTATGGATAGAGATATGGATATTACTATCCATCTTTATCCATTATTATGGTGCTCTCTATCCATCATTATGGATTCTATTCAGTCGTTCTAAGAGACAGTGGGATGAGATGGAAGGGGTCTGGGCTTTGGAATTAGCACTGGGTTACATCCTAGCTGACCTCTTAATAGTTCTGCATCCACAGTGATTGCTGTGAGAATTGAATGATACAACGTCTGTAAGGTATCTCGCACATATAAGTGCTCAATACACGTTTGTGAATGAATGAATTACTCAGGACCCTTATGACTCATCATATCCCGAAGTGTGAGAGACCAACTAATGCTGCAGTCTGAAGTCTTGAAGTCAGAGAGGTTCAGGAGAGTAGTTTGAGAAGCCTTGTGAAACAGACCCCAGGGAGTAAGCTGCTGTCTCCAAGCCAGAAAGGGATGCTCTTTCTGTGGTCCCTTGTGGAAGGGATTCCCTCAGCTCGAGGAGAATGTGAGAGTTAAATCTAGGTTCAAAATAGAAAACCCCTTGAGAATAAATGTTGTACCTTGTTAATTGTCAGATTCTAACTTTACCCAAACCAGAGCCTGGCTCAGGGTAGTAAGGAATAGACAAAGAGATAGGCGGTAAGTATGCATTGAGTTGGGTTGAGTTGAGCTGAGTAGAACTGACTTGTTGACTTGAATTAACTTGAGCTGTTTTGAGTTTGCTAATGGACCCAACTCTAGGGTCTACCAAGGGAGAAGCTTCCTCGGACTCGAGCTTAAATTAGACCTGGTCCCACAGCACAGGCGAGACTCTTGTGATGTTCAGGGGACATTCAGAGCCTTCCAAAGATGAAGGCATCTCAGAGAGGACCAGGACCATAGCCAAGACTGAGAGAAAAGGGGAGCAGTCTTGGCTTGGTCAGGGGGCACCACAAGGCTGAACATCCTTTAGGAATCTTTAAAACTTAACTGGAGCTCTGTGGGGATCTTTCCATATTTTTAGGACAACAGATTCTTCTCTTCCTGGCAAACAAAGGACCTTTGGGGGTACCCACTTCAGTGGGAGATGGCCTCTAGCTTTGAGGGGGGCAAATAAACTCCACCATGAGGGGAGAAGGCAGGCAGAGGCCAGGAGTTAGGCAGAGCCCCGTACTGCAGGCGCTAGCACAGTCATAAACTGGTCCTCCTGTTGGAGTGAGGGCTTAGGGCTCTGAGTGAGGTATGATTCTAACTCTAGACTTTCATCAGGTAGTGGTTGCTAAAGGGAACAGTGATCCAGGAACCATAGTGGGGAATCAGACAAGACTTGTAGCATCACGATATTGAGGTCAGTCAGCACCGCTGGGGCTCACTTTGCTGGCTCCATCTCAGTCGCTGCCCATCACAGGATACAAGCAGGCATCCGAGAGAAAAAAGAACGGAGGGTTTAAATGAGATTCAGGTGAGCAGTGGCTGCTCAAACCTTTATTGTATTCATCTGTGTCTGTGTGTCTCCCTCTCCCACACAAGCTTGGGAACCCATCAGAGGCACAACATCTATTCTTCTCAGTCCTCCCTGTGCCAAAAACTCTGGGTGCAGGTTAGACATCAGCGTTCAGTGAATGAATAATTAGGTCAGAGTAAGGCTTACAATGCCAGTGGAAGATTTCAAGAGGGAAAGATGGAAAATTTCAAGATTTCAAGGTGGCAAAAGCCCAAAGTAAGGATGTCTAGCCAGAAAAGATAGCATAGATTCAAAAGTTGCCCCTCAGCAGTGTGGCTGCAGGGAAAATTGGACTAAATGGAGTCAAGACAGGGTGGTGGAGTGCAGGCTTAAAATAATGTTCCCCAGAGACCCAGACTCCCGAGACAGGCTCTCAGGGGCCATCGTAGGATGAGTTTGAGCAAGAGAAGTTCCCCCCAAAACAACCCCATTTAAATTTAAAAGTTGCAATTTTATCTCTTTTATATATTGGATTTCCACACACATTTTCATTTTTAAAGAAACCTTTGGATTGAAAAAATGCATTTGGAAAGCGCTAGTGTTGAAATAGCCTAGGCATCTGGAGTTAGGCTGTCTGCATTCAAATCTCAGCCCCAAGGCTTTCCACCTATGGGACTTCAGGAAGGGGCCCCTTTGAGCTTCCACATTCTTACCATCCTTCCAGCGATGTGTAAGCATTAACGAAGATGCTACAGTATTTCCCAAAGGCTGGCATGTGTGTGACTGACGGTGTGCGCAGTGGTTTTAGGTGGTATATGGATGAACATTTATTATTTGAATAGCTCACAATTGATGCATGTTAGAAAAACATAAGCAGCATATTAGACTCCATGATTTATGGAAATAATATAACTTTTCCTTTTAAAATAAAATTCTGTGCTTTTTGAAAGGCAAATCGATTTAAAGAAAAACACTAAGTAAATGAATAGTACTAACACAGCCGAAATCATGAAGGTGGTACATGAATGACTGAACTGCGGGAAAAATTGAGATAACCTATATAAAACACCTCTCACAGTGTCTGTCAGTTAGGAAGGGCTCAAAAAGTTTCGTTCTGGTACCCTTCCCTCCATCTTAACTTGCTGGGAGGGCTGAGCCTAGAATCAAGCTCATCCACTGCGGCAAAGTAGAGGCCCAGGCCCAGTCAGTCTGGAATACAGTGTGTGGTGGGCATGGGGCAGGCAGCAGTGGTCAAGGCCAGGAGGGGAGCAGTGGTCCGGTCCTGGCAGCCAGCTGGCCACAGGATCTGGAAGCAGGCAGGCGCTGCCGAAGCATCACCCGCAGGCGTCAACCATGAGTGGTCCATGAGATCACTTTGAAGAGTTATTCAGGAACAAGTCAAATACCACTGGGAGAGAGTTACTTCCTTTTTTGGTTGATTCCATCAAGGAGAAAGTCTCAGTTGGAGGTTAGCATCTCCTTGAGGCCTCTCTAATACTTGCTGATCTTCCTTTTCAATACAGAAGCCCAGCCTTCAGTTGTCAAGAGTATCTAGCTAAAAATGAATAACAATGTTGTGTTTTCCATGTATTTATTTATTTATTTTGCGGTACGCGGGCCTCTCACTGTTGTGGTCTCTCCCGTTACGGAGCACAGGCTCCAGACGCGCAAGCTCAGCGACCATGGCTCACGGGCCCAGCCGCTCCGCGACATGTGGGATCCTCCCGGGCCGGGGCACGAACCCACATCCCCTGCATCGGCAGGTGGACTCTCAACCACTGCGCCACCAGGGGAGCCCTCCGTGTATTTATTTTTACCATTACCTTCCATGTATAGAACACGATACGGGTGTCCTGTTCATGAGAATGATCTCATGTTCCCTTTTTAAATATATGTATTAAAGGTTAAAAAGTGAGTGTGTTACTTTTGTTCAGTATAAAGTGAATAATAGTACAAGCAGGATATGTACATAGAAACAGATAAAGGTGGTCTTTGACCAAGAGGAAATCCATCCTGGCAGAGGCACAGCTCTAGAGAGCCCATGCTGGGCCCACAAGCAGGATGTCTCCCGACTCAGCCACAAGCTTTGGGGCAAGTTTTATCCTGGGGAGGCCAAACAAGGCCCCATCCTAAGAAAGAGTCAGATTGCTGGGCTCCCAGACCCTGAGCTCCCAGAATGAGCTGGAGGTCCAGGGACCAGGGCAGTGACAGGCCAGCAATCAGTATAGTCAGGTCTGCCCCCAGAGGGTAGGTCTGGAAGGGATCCCAGGCCTCTGGTTTCCAGTGAGGTTGGGCCTGCAGAGGATGACCCAGTGGCTCCAGCAGAGAGGGAGGAAGGAGCTGAGGATAAGGAACAGGCAAGGTCTGACCCCACAGAATCTGGTGTGAACACAAACGAGTCACACCAGCCTTTGAGAGGGGCTGTGTATGAGTTAGGGTGGGTTGGTAGCAAGCAACAGAAACCAAATCTGCCCCGCTCAAGCAGAAGCAGGGTTTTTAAAAGATTATCAGAGGGCACCCAGAATCAAAAGGCGGGCTGGCGGTCAGGCTCAGAAAAGGAGAGGAACCAGAGCAGACCAGGAGTTTGGGAGCAGGAACTGAGGCCTTTTTTTTTTTTTTTTTTAAGTTCCCCTTTGGGATACATCAGCCACAACTGTTTTTTCCTCTTTGCCTCAGTCTTCTCGTGATTCACAGCCCCAGGAAGAGCACCAGGTAGCCTGGCACGTGTCCTTTGTCCTCCTCTTGGCCAACAGAGAGCATGGAGGCTTAATTAGACTCCCTCCAAGTTTGAGCACTGAGGAAGGGGTGGTTCCCAAAAGGAAAATCAAAGGGCTGTTACTAAAAGGAAGAGGAATGGATTCTGAGTAGCCAAAACCAGCAAATGTCTACTACAAGGATCTGGGAAGGGGCAAGGAGGTGCAGGCTATGTGGTCCCCTGGGCCTGACTCTCTGGGATCATGACTGGGGCTTCCTTTCTCCCACTCTTGGCTGGACCAGGGTCCATCCCACTCTGGGGCCAGTAGTCAGCTGAAGCACGGGCCTCTCATGCTTCCCGCAAGGGGCTCCTGGATCCTCTCATGGTCTGCTAAAGGGAAGTGGCTGGACGAGCCTGGTCCGTGGCTCTTCAGCCTTTTTGTAGCCGAAAAGGATCTTCTGGGCTGAGAAAGTCTAATGAGAATTACTCACTCAGGGCTTGCAAACCCAACTGTCTGCTGGCTGGCAGAGAGCAAATGCATGAAAGTAACTGAGGTGACCTGGAATATGCATGCCTGTCTAAAGGGGATGCCACTGCCAGCTCCAGCCAATTGTTGCCATACAAGCACATGGACCCACCTGGTGTGGATTAATAGCCTGATTTTTTTTAAGTGAAGCCCCAAATCCAGAATTTCATGAGATTCCTCCTTTTTAAATATTGCTAACTACCAGAAAAACATTTAAAATATTGTGCTGACCAAACAGTAGAAACCACCAGCTTGCGGCCCTTGGACTAACTTCCACTCATCCACTACAACCCGACTAAGAACTCACTTCTCGGCTGGGAAGCCTTCTGTGACTTGCCCCTCCCTCTACCTTGCTACCCTTTCTTGAGCCTCCTGTAGACCCTTTATTTTTTACTGTCACAGTAGTGACACTCTGCATTATAAAAATTCATTTCTTTTCATCTGCTGTCTCCTCAAGGATGAGGACAGCCACCATGTCTTATGTCTCTTCCCAGCACAGCGCCTGACACATACAAGGTGCTGTGGCATTGCTGAAAGGGGAGTTATGGGGACTGCATTTGTCAAGGTGGCTAGGTTTTTCAATGGTAACAAATCACTCCTGAAATCTCTGTGGCTTAATACAGCAAAGGCTTGTTTCTCTCTCATGTGAAGTCTGCTGTGGGAGCAGCAGCTCTCCAGGCAGCTTCCTTCCAAGCAGTGACTCAGAGATCCAGGCTAGCTCCATCATTAGGGAGCAGGAGAAGTCAGCCAGGGAGAACTCACATCCACTCTTGTATACCTCAGCCTAGAAGTGACACTCATTGGCTCTCTTCACAGCCATTGGCCAGAACTAGTCCCATGACCTGTCTCACTATAAGGGCCTGGAAATATGGGTGGAACACAGCCAGGGCCCATCATTCATAAGAAACAGTGGAACTCTTACAGTCAGCGCATGGAAGAAGCTTTTAATTTGTGACATCCAGAAAAGTAGGAAAGAAGTAGGGAGAGAATTTCATTAATTGAGCTTTCTACATTTTCTCATTTTTTCCAATCAGTAAACACGGAAAAGAAAATCAAACTGATGGAAAGTAGGGGTCAAATGCTAATGAGCAACCCATTTATAGTGAAATCACACTGGCTCTTTGGTATCTCATTTGAGATCTGTGAGGGCCTGGGAATGATTGCAGCGGCTCAAAGGGTCTCTCTTCTGTGATTAAATGCCAATGCATTCAAGAATCCTGACCCTCACTGTCACCCTTGGCCAGAAACTCAGCCAAGGTGAGTCAGTGGGCACCCCCAGAGGCTCAGAGACACACATCATGCCTTCTACAGGCTGGGCACAATGCAACCGCAGATGTTTCCTTGGAATGGAATCACAAGATGGGTAGACATGCTCTAGAAAGAGGGCAAGCTTGGGAACCAGAAAGACCTGGGTTCAAATTCCAGCTCTTTCCTAATAAGTCAAACTCCTAGCAAGACTCTTCACTTCTCTGAACCTCAGTTTCATCATCTCTAAAATGGGGACAATAGCACCTTCCTCCCAGAACAGCTGTGCACAGTCTATGAGGTTACACGTGTAAGGGGCCTGGTGCTCAGTAGTACCTCAGTTGACATCATTTCTTTTTCCCCACTGGGTTGGAGGGACTGAATCTAACCTCCCACCAATAGCACTCCTGAGTGCAGTCAGCCTGTTCCCATTTGCATGCCTCTGGTGACAAGAAGCTGACTATACACCAGCCCCCTGCCCACAGCCCCCAAGCATCCTGCTCCATTTTTGAACCACTCCAATGGTGTTTGTCAAGAGAGGATAAGATGTCCCTGGGGACTAGAGTTTGAGGGAGAGGTACCTGGCCTAACTCCCCTCTCTGGATGACTTATCACTGCCTCGGCCCCCAGGAGCTATCTGGAGAAATTGAGTGTGGTGAGAATGAAGGCAGTGAGGGGTTCAGAGTAGGGGAATATGTGTCCATTTCCTGTTTACAGAGAGAGGACACAGAAACCCATCACATGGGAGACAGGATCCCAGGGAAGAAAATCTCTGGAAGACTGTCACAGGACAATGATGGGGATCCAGCCTGAGATGAAATGAGGGAAGCTACAGGGGAGCAAATAGGAGCTCAAAATAAGGGCTCCAAAATAATTTATTCTGCAAACATTTACTGTTTGTCCACAGTGCTAGGCCCCATGCTGAGCACTGGGGTCAGAGACATGAATCAGCCATCGGCCCTGATCTTGGGGGAGTGGGGCAGGCATATGATGATAATATTAAAACCATATGGGGGTTGCTGAGATAAAGGGAAGTGTGGGGTGGGGACTGTGAGAGCTCAGAAGAAGGGTACCTAGCCCACCTGGGGATGGGGGTGTTTAGGAAAGGATGTCGAGGTGGACAAAAATGGGGAGAAAGGATGCCAGGCAGAGGGGCAACATGGGCAAAGACACAAAGATGAGAAACAGGGCTTCCCTGGTGGCGCAGTGGTTGAGAGTCCGCCTGCCGATGCAGGGGACACGGGTTCTCGTCCCCCCAAAAAAAAAAAAAAAAAAAAAAAGATGAGGAACAGCCTGGCCTGTGGAAAGACCTACCGACTGTCCTTTACTACTTAAGGCAAAGAATGATGATGGGGTGATCAGAGCAGGCAGCAGACCGCCTTGAATGACAGCCACAGAGCTGGGACCCTGCCCCCGACCAGGAGGGAGCCACAGAAAAGTGGGAGGCTTTGCAGAAAATTGTAATTGAAATACAATTTACGTTCATAAAAGTGGTCGCATCATATATTTACAGCTCAGTAAATTTTCACAAAGTGAACATACCCCTGTAACCAACCAAGAAACAGAAACTTACCAGCATTACACAGAGCCCTTCTTGCTCCCCTTCGCAGTCACCGTCCTCCCAAAGGAACCACCGTCTCTACTTCTAACCGCATTGCTCAGTTGACTTGTTTTTGAACTTCGTGTAAACGAAATCATGCGGTGTTTTTGTCTGACTTCTTTCAATCAACATTATGGTTGAGATTCTTTCCTATTGTTGCATCACGTTGCATTCTTTCATGGTGTTCATGCTCGTCGCTAAATTTTATTCCATTGTGCGTCTGTGCCAAAATCCATTCGTCATTCTAGTGCTGACGGACACTGGGGTTGTGTTCAGCTTGGGACTCTTATGAGAAGCGCTACCATGAGGATTCTTGTACATGTCTTTGGATGAACATTTATATACGTTTCTGTTGGGTTTATGCCAAGGAGTAGAATCAATGCATCATAGGGGTTGCAGGTTGCCAGGGGAGAACAAATGTTTTTTTCCAAAATGGTAGTCCCAATTTACACTCCCTACTCTACTGTATGAAAGTTCCAGTAGCTCTATATCCTCACCAACATTTGACGTTTTCTGGCTTTTCCATTTTAACCATTCTGGTGATCATACATGGTTAAAATGGTAGATGCGATTTGCATTTCTCTGATGACTAGCGAGGTTGAATACCTTTTCGTATGCTTGCTGGCCATTTGGACATCATCTTTCCTGAAGTATTTGTTCAAGTCCCTGGGAGGGGAGAGACAACGTCTACGTTTCATTTCAGAAAGTCATCTTGGGTGGCCAAGTGGGGCAACTGGGATTGTAGAAGTAGGTTCTCTGGGACCTCTGGCTAATACCAATGGCATCTCACTTAGGTGCTGGGCTTCCTCTACTTCCTCTGCCTCTTTAAATGCTCATAGCCTCCTTGAGAGGTCAAAATTGTTATCAACATCTCACAGATGAGGTGACTGGGCTTACAGAGGGGCATGACTTGCCCAAGATCTCACAGTGGTGGCCTCAGACCCTCAGTTCATTTCCTCATCAGTCTCAGACCAGAACAGGAAGCTGTGGGGAAAAAAATAGAATAGAAAGAAACAGAAAAAAAGGTAAAGAAACAATTACAAAGACATCTATCTCACTCATGTTCCACAAGAGAAAATTCTCCCTCCCTTTCCCCTCTTCCTTCCTCCTCGCATCTCCCCAAAAGTCCAGCAGAGATGAGCGGTCATCAGAAGCCTAGTGCCCGCCAACCCCAATATTGTGTTGGATGCCCAGGAATGTGAAGGGAGGAATCAGGCCAACCTGCGTCAGATCCCGGCAAGCCACTGCTCACTGTGCGGCCCAAGACCAGTCATTTTACCTCCCTGGGCCTGAGGCTTTTGTCTGTTTCAGTAATCCTTTCCTCAGAGCCTTGTGGAGAGGAGTCAGAGAGCCAGCTCTCTGCCTGGCTCAAGGCGGCCCCTGGTTAAGGTGACATATGCTTGTTTCTTCCCTTGACCCTTCCAGGACTGGGGGTGGAGCCCCCCCATCCTGCCCAGGGCCCAGTCCTTTGGGCTCCTGTCTCCCTCAGTAGGAGGGGGAGCATCCTTTTGTCTCATGCAGCCACAGCTGGCCCCTGGAGAGTTTCCTCACTGCTGGAGAACAGGTGTAGCAGGGGCAGGAAGAGTGTCCCTCCCTCCAGGAACTCCATCTCCCCACAGCTGCCCACACTCAGGCTGACAGCCACACAGTTAGCCCTAGAAGGGCCTTTCTCTTCCCAAGGACTCTCATCTCAGAGCCCAGACGCCTTTATTTGGGGAGCTTTGCTTGGTAAAGTGCTTTGTCAATGCCACCTCCAAGCAACCCTCCCACCCCACCACATACATGCCACGCAGTGCCATCCTGCCTGTCCTTCCGTTCATAGTGAGCATTCCAGGCACCGTGCTAGGCACTGGGACACGCACAAGGTCTCTGTCCTCATGCAGTTTCCCCTGCAGGAGGAGAGATGGATAATAAAAAGCAGATGGATACAGTAAATAGGATGGTTTCAGATGGTGCCCAGGGCCTTGGAGATGGGAAAGGGGAAGCTTCGATGGAGAAGGGCAGCTGGGTAACCACTCAGTCCCAGAGAAGAGTGGGGAAAGTCACAGGCCTGCTGCCCGCAAGGGTATGTCCTTCTCTGGTTTCGGCTCCAAACTCAACTCCTGGAGGGAAGGGTCACACCGCAGCCACCGCTGGGGGGAGGTCCCAACATGTAGCACCGGGAGGTCCTAGCTGCTGCTGACCCCCAACTACTTTGCCCCCTTCCCTCCCTCATTACCGAGCCTGCCTGCTCCTCACAATTGTCTGCCTCTCCTGTCCCCCAGCGGCAGGGAGAGGGGTCACAGGAACTCGTTCTTAATCCACCAGCTTTTCCCTACCCATCCCGTAGATTTATCCCGCCAACTCGACTGGATTCAGAGCAAACTGAGTCCTTTCAGGAAGATCCCCCAACAAAGCAACAGAGGTAAGGCCAACTGAGCCCCAGTCAAGGCCAGCAGACCCTCCCAGATCTCCACACCCAGGACTCTCTCTCCATCTCTCCTTCTCAGGCTGTCCCTTCCCTCTGCCTTTTACCCTTTCACTGACTCATTCTTTACCTGTGTGTTTGTCTCTGTCTCATTTCAGTTTTCCCCTCTATCTCCCTGTCACTCTAATTCACATCCTAAATGTACTTGTTATCTGGGCATTAATTTACTTCAAATACTGATTTTTTAAAAATGCATTGAGCCCCTGCTGGGTGCCGGGCATGGAGCAAGGAGCTTGGGTCTAATCAAAGATGAGTAAAGCACAGACTTCCCTGGAAGGGAGATGAGTCGTGTGCTTAAATAAGTGAAATGGGGAGGCTGAAAGTGACCGATGTTATAAAGGAGACACTGATGGGAGCTGAAGAGCATCAAGGAGAGGGGTTCCTGGGGACTTCATGGAGGAGGTGACTTTTTAGTCAGACCTTAAAACATGGTCATGCCATGGAAAGTAGGCTGACCATGGGGAGGAAGGTTATCTCCCACAGACTAGTTACTCAGTTCCCTCTCCTCTCAAATCAAAATCCTACTCTCCAGCATCCTTATTATTTAATCTCCAAGGAATCCTGAATATAGTATGGACTTTGTGTCTGAAAGACCTGGGTCTGAGTCTCACTGACTCAACATTCTGAGCTTTCATTTCATCATTTGTAAACAGCCTCCTAGGGTTGTTGTGAAAATCAAATGAGACAAAGGATGTGAAAATGCTTTCCTACTGTTAGTGAGGCTCTTTACTAATAATGAGGGCTCTTCTGACTGCAAGCTACAGAAACCCAACTCAAAATGGCTTAAAGTAAAAAAGAGGAAAAGTCTGACGTGGCTTACATCAGGCACACCTGGATCTAGGTTTCAAATGACGACCTCAAGACTCTTTCTACATCTCCCAACTCTGCTCTCCTGTACCTTGGCATCACCCTCAGGCAGGCATTTCCCCTCAGAGTGGCAACACAGCAACAACCCTTCCACCAGCTGAGTGACTCCAATGGAAATAGGATACCCCATTCCCAATGGTTCCAGCAAAGTTTTGAGATTGAATCTAAATGAACTGATTCCTAACCCATACCTGTAGCCAGGGCTGGGTCACGTGCTGACCCCTGGAGCTGGTGATGACGTGACCCTCCCACCCAATCCATAAGGACCACAAGTGGGAAGGGAGTAGATCCTCCCAAGAGATGCTGTTATACTGTTACAAGTAGGAGGGGTAATGGGCACAGGGTGTCAATTCACTTAGGTAGTAGAGACAAAGAACACAGAGGGAAAGAAGATTTACTCCTTCATATTTCTCAGGTCTCAGCCTAGTTGTCATCTCCTCCAAAAAGTCTCCTCTGATCCCCCAAGGCTGTATTGGGTACCACCACCACCACTGCCACCACCCTTGTGCTCCTGCAGCACCTTACACTTCCCTTATCATCATACTCATCACATTTATTATAACTTTCTATTTACTTGTCTGTCTCCTTCACAGTACTCTAAGTATTGGGAAGAAAAACACAGTGTCTGTCTTGCTGTAGCCCTCATGTTGACAAATGTTAGACACTTAGTAAATGGTGGATGGATGGATGGATGAGTGGTTGAATGTAAGGATGATGGATAGATGATTAGATGGTCAGATGAATGAATAATGGATGGATGGTTGAAGTGAATAAATGAACGAGTGTTTGGATGAGAGGATGGATGGATGGATGAGATGATGGATGGATAGATGATTGGTTAGATGGATCAATGGTTTAGGAGAAAACTGGTAAGACCATTTTGGGATGTGCTAAGCCTAGGTTGCCTGTGAGCACAAAGAGATGTCCCTCAAGCTGTTGACAGAGGAACTTGGAGTTCAGGAGAGAGGTCTGGGCTGGAAATAGAGGCTTGAGAGCTATTAGCATGGAGACTGTCATGGAGGCCATGGAAGTGGATGAAGATCACCAGAGAGGAGGCAAATGGTGCATCCAAGGTCACACGTCACATAAGTGACACTTGAACTCAGGGCTGTGTGGTGTCAATGTCTGCTCTCATTCCTTCATTCCAAGGCAAGCTGGCCACTACTTGAAGTGGCATCACAGAATTAACATCTCTCCTTTCTCCCCTCCCTCCCCTCCTCAAACCGCTCAGCCAGAAGGGAGCAGCTGCCTGGGAGGACAGAGAGACAGATTATGTAAACTGTGATTGCCACCCACAGGAGGAGGAGGAGAGTGAATAGGTATTGAAATGCGCTTTCAATAATGCATGTCCTCCTCCACAAGGCCTGGGGCTTGGTGGAGGGGAGAAGAGCCTTAAAGGGATAACGCCTCTGGTCCCTAGCGGCAGTACCCACAGACCCCAACCACACAGTCCTCCACCCCAGACATCTACCCCAGGGGTCCTCAACCTTTCACCATCAAGGACACGTTTTTTACCCCTCCTGGTCCCAGTAGGTTTGAGCTTTTAAAGATGCTGTTTCCCAAACACACTGCATTTAAGTCATGATTAATTCATTTCCCCCATTTTTTATTAATCAAACACACCTAATTGCCACTCAGGGTTTTGTTCAGCAAGAGGTAAGTCACGAGGTGGTATCACTCCAACCCAAAGCTGAGAAGTACGACAACATTGTTAGCCAGGCCCACCTTGCTGCTGGAAAAATGCCTTCTCTCCCCATCCCCCATTCATTACTGTCTTTGGAAAACCCCAGACTGGAGAACAGGGATTCTGCCCAGCACTCTCATTTCACAGAAGAGAAAACTGAGACCCAGAAAGGTGAATGGACTTGCCTGAGGTCACAGGATCAGTGGGAACCGAAGGCTGAGGCCTGACCTCTCCAGTTTCAGCTGGCTTAGAACTTGGCAATGAGACAGGGATCTGAAGGTAAAGATGGCAGGGGGAGGAAGCTTCATAGCCAGCACCTTCACTGCACCCCTACTATGCGCCTGACCCAGTAGATATATTCTCCTACTGTGTTCTCACACAATGGTCCTGAGAGGTGGGATTACCATGCCCCTTTGTGCATATGATGAAACTGAGCATCAAAGAGGCTCTGTGGGTTACATAATCCACTTGCCTGGAAAGTGAAAGATCAGTATTCCAGTAGGTTCATCCACTGACTGTGAAACTCACACTCTTTCTACCTCACTGGCCCGGCTAGGGGGAAACGAGGCAATCATTCAGACTGGATCTGAAGTTCTGCTCACCACTTAGCAGCCATGTGTATTTGGCTAATGATCTACCTCTCTGAGCCTCCACTTCCTTACCTGGGGAACTAGGATAGCATCTTATTCCTTGGGTGATGGTGGAAAGTAAGAAGAGATGATGAGGGTTCAAGATTCCAGCACAGAGTTTGGGATACAGCATTTGGAAATGGCCTCCTCTCCCTTCCTCCCCACTTTTTTTTGTTAAAAATCCTCTGAGTTGGCAGAAGCCAGGGTGAGAGATCTGATTGCTTATGTCTTTGGAGATCTTCTGGGCTGGGGATTAGGAAAGCATTGCCCTGTTCTCTCCCTGTTATCAATTAAATGTACTGTCCTCTTCTGGTTCAATAGTTCTAAGACAAGAGCCAAGGGTAGGACCAGGCTCTCTGCCTCCCGTGTGAACGCTCCCCTGGTCATCGCCATCTGTTTCCACGTCTGGTTTTGGGGCATCAGGTCGAGACGTCTTAAAAATTCCCCCCACCCTCCTGGAAACCCCATTTATTCCCCAAGGCAGCCTAATGAAGGTGAAGTGGAAATCTCAGCTCCCAGGAGCTGGAGAGGGTGACCTCCCGGACCTGTCATAATTGTTCCCCTGGACAAGGTAGAGGCTGAGTAATTGACTCCCTGGTCCCTCCCACCCTGAAATGGTTTTAAATGATGAAGTTCAACAAACATGATAAGTAGGATGGAACACTAAGAATTCCTTGGGCATTATGCAACGTATCAGAGGTTTACGAGGCTCCCCCCTGTGCCAGGAATGAGCTGGGTGTTGAGGACTCAGGGACGAATGGGACCTGGCTCTGCCCTGAAGGAGCTCCCAGCCTAGATGGAGAGATAGACACAAAGACAAGCTAGGACTACCAGGCAATTTAGGGACTGTGATAAAAGGATGTGCAGGGTGTGGGAGCCCAGGAATGTGTGCGGCTGACTTGAGTGGGGAGAGAAACGTGGGGAAGCTTCTGAAGCTCAGCATGAAGATCGACCTTTATGCTGAACCTGGTATAAAAGGCAACTTCAGACAGTGGGACAGATGGAAAGATAGGACCATGTGAAAGCATTTTAAGGAGGATTCTAGGTTGAACAAATGGAAGGGGATGGACAAAATGAAAGGCTAGGTTGGGTCAGACAGTGAAAGGTCTTGAATGACATTGCCAGTGGACTCCAGGCTTTGGTCATGGAAAGCCGTGGTACAAGAGTGTCCGTGGTCAGACTAGCATCTAAGAAGGATCTCTCTGTTTGTAGAAAAAAGATCCACAAGGACAAAAACCAGAGGCAGATGTACCAAAACACGAGTGACAGTTCATGCAAAAATCAGAGGGACCTTGAACTAGGCTGGAGAGGTTTCGTGGTGGGTGAATGGATTGAATTTGATGGCCATTTGGATGTTGGGGATGAGAGACAAGAAGGAATCTCTCAGGAAGACAGCCTGCTTTTTGGACTCTACCTGCCCTTCTACTCTGCTTCGCCAACCATTGTCCAGGCCAACTCAGGTTCCCAGGGAAGCTTGGAGAAGGATGGCTTTCTGTCAGCTGTCTTCCAAAACTGAAAAGGAAGTTTACCACTTGTACTCTCCTACTTGTCAACACACTTCCAGTTTCAAGTGAAAGAAATCCAATTCAGTGTGACTTTAGCTACTATATGATTCCTACCATATGACATTCTGGAAAAAACGAAACTATGGAGACAGTAAAAAGATTAGTGGTTTCCAGGGGTTAGGGGGAGGGGGGATGAATAGGCAAAGCATGAAGGATATATAGGACAGCGTATTTATTCTGTTTGATATTATAATAGTGGATACATGTCTCTATACATTTGTCAAAACCCATAGAATGTACAACACAGTGAGTGAACCCTAATGTAAACTATGGACGCTGAGTGACAATGATGTATCAATGTAGGGTCATCTATTGTAACAAATGTACCACTGTGGTGGGGGATGCTGATAATGAGGGAGGCTGTGCATGTGTGGGGCAGGGAGTATATGGGAACTCAATACTCTCTGCTCAATTTTGTTGTGAACCTAAAAGTGCTCTAAGAAATAAAGTTTATTAACTTAAAAAGGAAAATAAGGGGACTTCCCTGGAGGTCCAGTGGTTAAGACTTCACCTTCCAATGCAGGGGTTGTGGGTATGATCCCTGGTCAGGGAGCTAAGATCCCACATGCCTCGGGGTCAAAAAAACCAATACGTAAAACAGAAGCAGTATGGTAACAAATTCAATAAAAACTTTAAAAATGGTCCCCATCAAAAAAAAAAGACAAAGAAAAAAAAGTGACTTTAGCAAAGAGGGAAATTTATTGGCATATGAGATGAGAAGTTCAAGGGATGATTGGTTTCCACCACAACTGAATCAGGCAACTCAGATGATGAGAGCAGAGCTCAGTTTCTCTCTACATCTTGGCTCTGCTTTCCTCTGTGTTTAGCTCCCCTGCAGCTCCAGACTTAGATCCCACTAGCTTAGCGACCTGCCATAGATGGAGGCTTCCCAACAGCTCCAACAAAAGTCTCAGAGCTGAGTCTCATTGGCCTCTTATGGATCACATGCCCATCCTTGAACCAATCACTGTAGCCCAGAGGAATGGGCTGCACTGATTGGCCAAACCCTGGTCATGTGCCCTCTACTGGAGTCTCAGGCTGGGGGCTCAGCCCACCTAAACCACGTGGAAGGAGATTGGAGAAGGAAAGTTCCCCCCCAAAGGAAATGGAGGTTCCTTACTGAAAAAAGGGAAATGGATGCTTAGAATACAAAACCACCAGCTATCCTCTTGATCTCCTTTCCATAGCAGCCTGGAGCTATCCAGAAGGGCCGCAATGCTTTCCAGAGTTTGGCAGCCATATTATGGTCTTGTACCCAGGCCTGCTCAACACATCTCTAAGGTTTAGAAGATGAATGAGCAAGGAGATGCACTTGACCTTTTGCACATTCAAAATAACAACCAACTGAAACTATTCATTCACGTAGCCGTTGGCCTCCTGCGTGTCCTGGGCAGCTCTGAGTGATGGAAAGACTCAGGCTCTTCCCCAAGGAGTTCATAGTCTATTTTAGGTATAGTTCTCTGATAATTCAGTAGAGTCAGACTTACCCTCCAAAAATTACATTTCACTGCATAATTTTTTCTGGCACTTGGATGCTTTTATTTGCTTTTAGATTAACTGCCTCACATGAAAATCACAAATTGAAAAGGCCTTTAAAATTCCCCTTTTACTTCTGAGTAAATTTTGTCTTCACTAATAAAAAAAATCGAATTGTTATCACATTTATTGAACATCCTCCTTGAGGCAGCCTCTGGTGTTTTCATGACTTTTTTCTTTGGAAATCTGAGCCCTGAGAAGCTGTGTGGTCCCTTTTTTCTTTGGAAATCTGAGCCCTGAGAAGCTGTGTGGTCCCTTCATGGACTGAGGGTAAAGGTCTGTCCTGTTAGAACAGGGGCAAAACTGGAGCCCAGACAACATAATACTGGTGGTATGTGATTTCTATTGTCAAGTAGCTACCTGTGGAAGTAATGCATGTTGATCCTGAGGGCAGAGGTTCAAGCGATTAGGAAAAAACTTTTAGCTCAACGTGAATGAGAAATATCTAAGGACCAGAGCCATCACGAAATGAAAAAGTTGCCATATAAGGTAGTGAGCTCCTTATCCCTGGAGTCATGCAAGCAGGGACTTTTGGATGGGAAGTTGAACCAAACAATCTCAACCTCTTCCAACCAGGAGATTCCTGAACCATGGGTTGAGTTCTAGCTCAGTCATTGTCTTGCTGTGTGGCCCTGGGTGAGGCCCTGCCCCTCTCTGAGCCTCAGTGACCTAGATAACCCCTATCTTCACACCTGCCTCTGCACACTCTGGCAAGTTCTGTTCCATGTATATTCCAAGGCTCCTAGTGCCTGAGAAAAGCAGGCCAGCAAACCTACTGGTGTGAGGCAGCTTCTGTTCCTAGAAATGCTGTGATTCATAGCCATGGGGACAGGCAGGTCTGGGGGAGGAAACCAGCCACTGGGGCAGGATGCATCCCCAATACACCTGACTTGGTCTCTAGCACTGCATCATCTCTCTGTCCCAGGATTGACCCTCAATCCACAGACAATCTTGGGCATTGGCCTTGCCCCACCCGGTCAGGTAAAGGACAGCAAAGGCTGATGCAGAAATCAACATCATGGAGGTGGAACGTTCATTCTATCTTTTCACGAGGGGTCTTACGTCTTCTCTCATTTGATTTTTACGGCAGCCCTGCAAGGGAGGCATTACTCTCCCCACTTTGTTGGGGATCTGAAGCTCAGAGAAGCTGCCAACTGTCAGAGTCCAGCCAGCAAATAAGCAGTGGAGAGGGCACCAGACGAGGCCCACCTGTCCCCTCAACATGTTCCCTCCCCAAGGATGCTCATAAGCTCACCTTCCAGAAGGAGGCATCAGCTCCTCCTAAGAAAGTGCCCCTTTGCCAGGAGAGTTGGTAAGAGGCAGATCAGAGCCTCAAATCCCACTGTCAGGGTTTGCCAAAGGATGGTGAGGATTAGTTGGGCCTGGAGAACACCTGCCCTCTGAATTCTGCTGGGCCTTTTGGAGAAGCCACTTGCCTTCTCTGGGCCGACTTAGTCCCTCCAACACTAACATTCTAGGATTCCATGGTCCCAAGTCTCCTCACTCCCAGGTCTCCATCTGGGTGGGGATGATGTCTTCTGGCCATATGCAGGCTGACAGAGTATTTTTCACGGCCTGTCCACCCTGAGATGACCCTGAGACGTGGACAATAAAGGTCCCTCTGTACAGATGAAGAAATGAGAGCCTGCATCTTACGCCCAAGGGCACACAGTCAGGAAGGCACAGTGCTGCGAATGAGGCCCAGACCCTTAACGCTCTGATGTTGACCGCCCAGAACACACAGAGACAATTCAGGGCCCCAGGTCACAAAGCCAGGGAGCGGCAGAACCCAGGTATAAACCACTACATCGTGCCGCCAGGAGGTGCGTGACGTGCCCACCCAGGGTTGCTGAGCCGGTGGCCTTCCTCCAGGAAGGGGAAGTTTAGCGGTGAAGCACAACCTACCCCCAGCCATCCAAACACCCTCAGCCTTTGCCTTTTTGTCACAGGGCGTGACCAGGGAGACTGGGAGACATGCTGGAGGTCTCTTGGGTGTACCTTCGCACACAGCGCCACAGGCAGGCGAGGAACAAATAAAATCCAGTCTCTGGAGTCCTTATTCCCCAGAGCTTCCCTGGAAAGAGCAGGAAGCTATTTTTAAAAGCAGCTTCCATAGGCAGTAACCTGGGACAGGGGTCCCCAACCCAATCGTCACCCCTGTTGCCCAGGAGTGACATTTATCCTGCTCACCGATCAGCCAAGAGGCCAGCAGCTCCTTCCCCTGGCCCAGGCCTGGGAGACAGGGCAGGGGGACATGTCACCTGCCAGAGGAAGAGATGTGCGTCAACTTCAAATCATCCCCACCCTACCACCAGGAAGGGACCTTAGATTCCCCAAAGGGAACGTGTATGTGCTTGTGCTCACACACCCGTAGGCGTCAATGAGGTTTTGTGTCTGTTGAGTATTGTAAAGTCGAGTCTTGTGTTTCTGGGGGTGGTGTCTCTGTGTCCTGTGCACATGTGACATTTAGGCACATGGGTGTCTCTGTGCTTGGATATCAGCATGTTGATGTCCCTGTGTGTATGTGTGTCTGAGTAGGGCTGTGTCTGTTTGTTTCTGTGTGTAGGTGTGTATACACATGAGTGCGTATGTGTGTCTGTCAGTCTCCAGGAAGCCCAGGAGGTAAATATATATAACTTTAGATGCTGGAGGAGCATAAGCTATCTCTAGAGCTCAGTCCCTTCTTCCCCACTCTTCAAGTCACAAAAGGAGAAATCAAAGCTCAGAGAGGGCTTCCCTGGTGGCGCAGTGATTGAGAGTCCGCCTGCCGATGCGGGGGACATGGGTTCGTGCCCCGATCCGGGAAGATCCCACATGCCATGGAGCGGCTGGGCCCGTGAGCCATGGCCGCTGAGCCTGCGCATCTGGAGCCTGTACTCCTCAACGGGAGAGGCCGCAACAGTGAGAGGCCCACGTACCACAAAAAAAAAAAAAGCTCAGAGAAAGGAAGGGACTTTCCTGAGGTCAGGCAACAGCAGAGAGGACTGCAACCCGGGTCCCTTCTTGGCTGTCAAAACCCATCTACCCAGACACTCCATACAAGCTTCATTTCCAAGGTCAACAGCTGCTCCCTCCCTGCCTCCATGCAAGTAAGGGCCAACTGAGGCCATCATCTCCACTGGGCTTTGAACTGGCTGCTGAGAAGGAAGAGGTACCCAGACACAAGAACATCTATTCCGGGCTCTGCGTAGAACACTCACTGGTATAACACACCTTTACTGTGGGGAAAGAGTATGAGCTGAATGACTGGCTACTGAACCCTGAGAGATCCCAAGAGAGGCTGGGTGGTGCCTGCCCTCAAGGAGTCTGCAGGAGGTCAGGCAGGTAAACCAAAAACTATGACCTGGAGTTAAAAGTGCTTACCTGAGGCACGAACAGATTCCTGAAGGATTCTGCACAGAGACAGGGGCAAGTGATTGGGCCCAGAGGGTTGAACAAAGCTAGTGAGGAGGTGACATTTGAGAGAGACAATGTGCTATGTCAGCAAGTATGTCAGACATTGAAGAGAACGGGCACTCCAAGCTTGGGCCACAGCTTACGCACAGGTATCTTATCTACTTCCTGATACTTTATTCTAGCAGGATCCAGCTCCTTCCTGGTCTATACTAACCATCTGATTAGTCTGTCCTCCATGTCTCTTGTCTCTGCTCCTGTTATCTCCACCATCTGGAACTTACTCATTCTTTCAGCAAATGTGTCCGGGGCACCAAAAAGTACCTGGCCCTGAAAGTAGTATGGGAGGTACAGATGGGAATTGAGCGCAGTCCCAGTCTCTAAGAGCAGGAGATGGGAGTAGTTTACAGTCAACCAACCACAGCTCCTTATTTTCTATATGCTTGGTCCTGTGCTCAGTGCCGTAAGGGATGAGAAGACCATGGGGAAAAGGAAGGAAGCTCACTGAGGGCCTTGCTGTGCTGTGTTGTTGGGTCCCCGCAACAACACAGAAACTTAGGTCCTGATGGCCCCATTTCTGGACAAGAAAGTTGAGGCTCAGAGAGATGAAATGACTTATTTGACGTTGCACACAGTATGCAAAGTCAAGCCAGGTCTGTGGGACTCTGGGGTCTGGGTTCTTTCTGCCAGGCCCAGCTGACTGCCTGCATAACGAGGAACACGGGCTTCGGAAACTGCTGTTTCTGCTGTTCTTTCATTTGTAGCCATCTCTTTACTGGGTCCCGTAAGCTTTCAGCTATGTTCCTTTTGAAACTATGCAACCCAGACTGGGACTTGAACCCACGGTCTTTGAATTGACATCATGCACCTGGTCTCAGGACTTAATGAAGCTCAGGTCCTTGACGTCTCGTCGCAGAAAGAATTCAGTGAGAGACAAAGTGATAGGTGAGAAGTGGATTTATTTAGAGAGAAACACACTCCACAGATGGAGTGTGGGCCGTCTCAGAAGGCGAGAGTGGCACCAGGGTATGGGGTTGTCAGTTTTTATAGGGGTGGATAATTTCATAAACTAATGAGTGGGAGGGGTATTCCAGCTATTTGGGGGATGAGGCAGAGATTTCTAGGAATTGGGCCACCACCCACTTTTTGATCTTTGATGGTCGACCTCAAAACTGTCATGGCAGTGACACACATGGTGAGTGTGTCACTTAGCTTATGATAACGTATTACAATGAGCATATAATGAGGCTCAAGGCCCACTTGAAGTCACATCTTCCGCCATCTTGGACCTAGTTAGATCTAACCAGTTTTGTTTTGTTTTTTTCTTTTTTTTTGCGGTACGCGGGCCTCTCACTGTTGTGACCTCTTCCGTTGCGGAGCACAGGCTTTGGACGCACAGGCTTAGCGGCCATGGCTCACGGGTCCAGCTGCTCCGCGGCATGTGGGATCCTCCGGGACCGGGGCACGAACCGGTGTCCCCTGCATCGGCAGGCGGACTCTCAACCACTGCGCCACCAGGGAAGCCCTCTAACCAATTTTTGTCATGTCCTATAGCAATGTCATTCTTTTAAAGGCTGTGCCCTTCCCCCTTCCCTCCTGTTTCACTTTTGGAAGTACCAGCTAAGTCAGCAGGAGGGCCCCAGGCAGTAGGTGGCTTGCTTGCCCTTGGGCTCAAAGAAAGTGGGATTGAACATCCCCCCTCCAAGGAGCCAATGTGGGCCCAGCAGTGCTGAAGTCAGAGTACAGGGGGAGGACTCAGGGGACATGGCTGGACCTCCTAGTCCTCTATGCCTTCTAAGAAAGCATCTCTGCCCAGAGCTCTTCACTTCTCAGGCCAAGAAAGGAAGTGTGCACTGAGAGGACCCAGTAAGGCCACGCACAAGAAACTCTCAGCATTCTGCTTACTTGGAGTAAGTTCTCCATAACATTAGCTGAGAAAAAATGGCTAGACTGCATGTCAGCCATAATGTTTTGCAGGTTTTCAAAATCTGTTTTATGACTGAAACTTCACAATCTGCCCTGTGATTAGGATTTGCCGCCTCCATTTCACAGATGAGAAGCTCTGCCTGTGTGGAGGTGAACAAAACACAGCCCTCACCCTCAAAGAATCACAGTCAAGAAACATGAACACACAGTGAGACTCTAGGGTGCTCAAGCCTGCGATAAAAATAAGCATGGAGGGGGAAGCATAGGAGCACATGAGGGACTCCTTTTCCAACGTGAAGAATTAGGGAAGGCTTCCTGGAGGAGGGGACATCTAAACTGAGACCTGAGGATGAGTCAAAGTGAGGCCGGCAAATGGGAATAGGAAGGAATGGTAAGCGATAGAACAAAGCTTCTAGCCCAAAAGCCCAAGTTCAACCCTGTGGTCTCTTAGAAGCCTTGGTTTAACATTCCTTAGATGGGTGTGGTCTGAAAAGGTTTGGCAACAAGAATCTGGGGTGGGGATGGGAGACCAAAGAGGGGGTAGCTGATTCCACCTCCAAAGTCAGTTGGTCCCCATACTGGAGGGGACTCTCTCTACCCCACCCTGTCATAGCCGTCCCCTTCTTTGGAAACCCTACTCAGACCCTGGGCTGGGCTGCTGCCTGCCTTCTTGTGCCTGCTCCAGTTTTTCTGTATCACGTCTCCTTTCCTGGTGAGCTGTGGACTCATCAAACCTAGAAGCCCAGGCTTCTGCAGTGTACCTGGCTCCAGCTCCCATCACAGATCAGCACTCCTCCCTGGAACCCTCACTGGCCACAGTTTCGGCACAAGATTTCGCTTAGGGGTAAATCCTAAAACATTTTCCAAACCAACAGCATCTTGGCACGTAACTGAGATGGAGGGGGAATCGCTGGGTCTGGAGTCAGGAAGACCCGCCTTTGAAAGACAGTTTTGCTACTTACATAGCTTGGCAAGTCATTACACCTCTCTAGGCCCCAGTGTCCACACGAATATAAAATCAGGCAATGACACCAACTACACAGAATTCTATGAAGAGTCAGATGAGACAATGCATGTGAAAACTGCTTGTAAACTGTTCAGAGGTATGCACATGTAGGTGTTATTATTGCCACGATTGTGGTCGTGAATAGCGATAAATGTTCATTCGTTCAACAAGTATTTATCAAGGGCCCATGTGCCAACCTCTGTGCTCAGAGCTGGAATCTAACAATGAACTGAGTAGATGCGGGGTCTGCCCTCAAGGACTTCACCATCTGTGACAGAGATAGACATAGACAAGTTCAAAATAATATGATTTGTGCTTGGGTGGGGGAAGGCACAGGGGTTGAGGGTAGCCAGGACGGTCAGCTAGCTCAGCCTGGGAAATCAAAAAAAGTTTTGCAGAGGTGACACCCCAGTGAATAAGCTAGGGCAGGGTCTGGGAAGAGAGCTCCAGATAGAGGCGACAACATAGGCAAAGGCCAGGAGGCAGGACCAAGGGGTCAATTTGGGACACCACAGAGTGAAAGAAGAAGTTGAAAATTAAGCAGGGCATATCCACTTTGAGATAAGATCGAAGTTAACTATATTATGTTGATGTCTTTTAAGCAGGTTGCAAATAATTTGTTGATTTTTTTAAAAAAGTAAAAACACACAATCATGACACATACGTTTAGATCATATAACAATTGTCAGAGCCTGGTGCAGCCCAAAACAAGAATTCAGGTCGCAAAATATTGCCAGTAATGCCAAGTGTTTGTCCGTCAGCTCCAAGTCAGCTGGAAAGACAGGACCTCTTTCCTCGTAGTGTCCACAAAAGTCCTAGGTTTTATTCAGATTGGCTTGGTTTAGGTCACATGGCCTCCCTAAACTAGAGGGATGCAGTGACCTGATGGGTTAGACTTTGGTGGACAGCAGGGCTATGGTAGTTCCCTAGACAATATAGCAAGGGGCTGTTATCAGAAGGGGCACAGGAGATAGGGAGGTAAAGATAATGGTAGGTAAAGACAATGTGACAAATTAGAAGTTCTTTCCCTTTCTATTCTTTTTTGAGAAAGCTCAGAGACATCCCAGGAGGCATTCCAGCTTCGGGTTCCATATTTTCTCTCATTTAGTTTGATCCTTGCTGTGGCCCTTCTAGGAGGGTATTATCATTCCCATTTTACAGATCACGAAATGGAGGCTTAGAGAGGTAAAACCCCGTACCTAGGGGCCCAGATATTAGAAGGGGAAGATTCTGGATTTGAGCCCTGGTATCTCCAAAGCCCATCCTCACTGCACGTCACCAGGCTGCCCTGTTGGTCCCTCTGCTCCCCAGATATTTCAGGCATATTTTCTAGCCCCAAGGAAAACTTGAACGGTACAGCCTTCTTGGGTGCACTGGTTTTCCTGCTCAGGCCATTCCCCTGCAACTTGGAATCCAGACCCACTTGTGAACACTTGTGTTCTGGGCTCTGTTCTTCTAAATGAATAGGGCAGGTAGAGAGATGGAGCCCAGAAGTGGGATTCAGCCAGGGTGAGTTACATGTGGATTTTGTCCAAGCCTCCTACCTCCTACTACTGTCCTCCACAGCCCGAAAGACAGAGACCTGGGGCAGAAGACAGGAAGCAAGGAGTAGCAATCATTCCCATATGTACCGCCCTTTAGAATTTATGAAGCCACTGTCTGAGCTGATCTCCAACCTGCAAGACAGAAGAGCAGATGCCAGTGTCACGCCCATTTTACAGATAAGGAACATGGTCCAGGCTGGAGGAGAACCCAAACATTGTGGAGCCACAGCTTGTGTTCAGATCTCCAAGATATCATGTCCCAGGGTTTTTCAATTCTCAGAAAACCTCTCCAGAGGAAACCAGACCCAAGCTTGGGGTCCTAAAGGAGTCGAGGGGAAGGGGACCGTGGTTCATTGTGTGCCTACAGGGCCCAGGTGCCAGAGCTAGCGCTTTTCCACGTTGGGTCTCATTCACTCCCCACTCCAAACCTGCAAAGCAGATAGCATTGTTCTGAGGCTTGGAGAGGAGCTTTGACCTAGCCAAGGTCAGGCAGCTAGGAAGGGGAATTCAGACCCCAAGCCCTGCTTTCCCATGACCTTCACTCGGCTTTTAGAAGAAAGACCTCCCTGCTACCCACAGCACGATGCCCTGGGCTCCCACATCAGGTAGGGGCTAATTGGAAGGCAGAGCGCTGAAAACTTCCCGCTTGCCGCAGAGCAGCCCCGCCCTCCCCCTCTCCACCTGGAGGCAGGGCCATCTGTTCCCTTTTGTCGGGATGCAGGGGAAGATGAAACTAAATTTAAATACTAATAATACTTAACATTTGTCTGGAAAATGTTCTGCACGCTAATTGCTGGTTAATCCTCCCCAGGCCCCAGAGAGATTCTGTCTGTATGTCCCCATTCGGCAGACAGGCTGATGGGACCTGGACCAGGATGCTGGAGGGTGGCTTCAGGGCTCACTGGGCAAGAGTGAACCTCCATCTCTACTCAGCAGGACGGGGGTGGATGAATAAATTCATCCAATTCATTGCT
The DNA here is from genome assembly GCF_003031525.2 of Neophocaena asiaeorientalis asiaeorientalis. Taxonomy (NCBI): domain Eukaryota; kingdom Metazoa; phylum Chordata; class Mammalia; order Artiodactyla; family Phocoenidae; genus Neophocaena; species Neophocaena asiaeorientalis. Next base: position 85,058 of record NW_020173979.1, on the reverse strand, counting down.
GCTGCACAGCTAACAATAAAGCCGAAGTTGGATCCAAATTGGCTTGGCTGTCTACCAGCTGCTTAACCACGGGCAGCCCATTAACCTCTCTGAGCTTTGCTTTCTTTATCTGTAAAATGGGAATAATGTTCCCTTTTGTTTCCGTCAGTCGTTCACCAATGTGAGTCCACACTGAACGTGACAGGCAAGGTTCCTGATCCCTCGTGGCCCACAGTCTGGCTGGGGAGAGAGATCAAGCAAGATAATTATAGCTGGTGATAGTGAAGTTGTTAGGAAACAATTTGTCAGTGCATTTTTTTAAATGATGATACACCTCGAAATTTTTCTGGGTGATAAAGTTGAAACTGCACAACTCCGATGGGAATTTGAACCCACCGTTCTTTAATTAAAATTGCTCACCTGGTGTCAGGACTTCCTGAAGCTCAGGTTCTTTATGTCTTGTCACAGAAAAGTTAGTGAGAGACAAAGTGATAGGTAAGAAGTGTATTTGTTTAGAGAGATACACATTCCGTGGACAGAATGCCATCCATCTCCAAAGGCGATAGTGACCCTGAACTACAAGGTGGTTAGTTTTTATGGGCTGGGTAATTTCGTAGGCTAATAAGTGGGAGGATTGTTCCAACTGTTTTGGAGATTTCCAGGAATTGGGCCACCGTCCACTTTTGGACCTTTTACGGTTGGCCCCAGAACCATCATGATGCCGGTGGTTGTGTCATTTGCATATGCTAATGTATTACAATGAGCATATAATGAGGCTCAAGGTCCACTGGAAGTTGAATCTTCCACCACCTTGGACCTAGTTTGTTCTAACCAGTTTATGTCGTATCCTCAAGGGCTATGTCATTCTTTTAAAGACCGTGCCTTGTCCCTTTCCCTCCTGTTTCAAAGTGACTCCTACTTTTCTTGCAACGTTCATCTAGAAATCAGAGATGTGTTCCCAAACAGGAGGAGGTGGCCACAGTGGACAGAATCACGGGCCCAGGAATTTTGTTGTGGCTGGGAACACCCTAACATATCCTGGCAAATCCAGGGCAACAGCAGCTCTCCACCCTTACGTTCCCAGGTAGGAGATGGCTGCTTCTAGCATCTTCCACGTCTTCCCTCTTTTATCAGTCACCTTTACGCTTCCCCAGGGCTTGCAGAGCCAGGCCTTTCTTGTGGAGTCGGAGGCTGGGGCCACGTGGTTTTCCAGCTGTGTTCTTTGAAACCCCAATATTCCACAAGAGGCCTTGGGGGCTAACTCAGGGATGAGAAGGGACCCATGCAGGGGTCTCCAGCCCCCCACCCCCACCCCAGCCAGCACAGCTGCATTCCAAACTTCTTATCTATTTTCAAATTTATCTGAAAAAAGGATTCCATTTCTTTAAAAGAGGTTGAAAAATAGCCATCTTCGTGGAGATGACTTGGAGTCAGGAGACCAGGACTTAAATTCAGACTCTATCGCTTTACAGCAAATGACCCCTAGCAGGCTGGTTGCTTCGTCTATAAAACGGGGTTTCCATCTGACCAGAAGAATGATACCCCATGGAGACAAACCCAGAGCAGTGCTTGGTTCAGTGGAGGGACATAAAAAACATATTTTAGCCTGAATCTTTTCCCCTGAGTGTTTAACGAGATAGAATAGAGCTGGGTTACAATGTCCAACTTCACCACCAGGTGAACCCTACTTGAGAAGGTCATGAGGTCCGCAAAACAAAGGCACACCTTAATTTATCAAGGCTGTAACTTCAAAAATTCTGTGTATCCCATTCATTTTAAAATAGGAGATGCCTCTTTCTTTAAGAGCTTAGCGTCTAGCCTTCCATGCAGGGTGAAAATTCAGCACGATTCATGGCAGGGCTAAATCGAGAAAGCCCGCACGAGCCATGCTGTCCCAATGACGAGGTGTGCAGTTATTCTGAGACACGGCAGGGCTAAGAGGGTCTCGCCACTTCTTTACTAGTTGGTGCCAGAGAAAAGGATGAGCGTGGCCAGGAAGCAAGGAGATTATCTTGCAACGATGTCTCGGAAATATCCCCTGCTTCCACACATGTGCGGAAGCGAGAGGGATCACGTGTGGTGTGACAAGACTTCTTTCAATAGCACGTTGACCTCAAAGAACCTCTTCTGCTCTGGACACAAGGGTGTCATCTCTGGTCGTCAGTACAGTTTGACAGAGGAAACCAGGGCCTGGGAAAGTGGGTAACTTACCAGCCTCCCGCACAGCAGATGGTGGAGCTGGGATTCAAACTGAGAACTCTCTAACTAGAGAGGTTCTTTGAAAGTAGAGATGAGGAAAGTACTGCATTTTATCACGTGAATGATTCAAGAAGCAGAGAGCTTGAGGGGGACGATGAGACTCAGACAGTGGCTGCTGGGAGTCCCCATTTCTAGGAAAGCTTCTCACCCTATACCACAGCCCCCCACATGGCCAAACATAACCCCCAAACTGCAAATTTTTACATGGATACAAACACTCAGACGTACAGTCAGAACCCATGGCTACACAGGTGCGTACCTTGTGGAAACCCCCAGCAGGTGCACATAGGCTTACCCACGTGCTTATGTTGGTACAAACTCAGTGACACACAGAGGCCCGCCCAGGGAGCAGTCACATACGTGCATGGAGACGGCACATACACACAGGAGACACACACCAGGAACACACAGCCTGAACCTACACGTGGAAACAACTGGAGCATGGAAACGCTGTGTGCCTGTTCCTGCTCCAGACAAAACCCTGACTTCTGATCCGTGGATTCCAGGTACTCCAAACCTCCTCCCCACTCCACCTCTGCCCCTTGCAGCGCCAGAGGATTGAGGTCCCAGCTCAGCAGGGACACAAGGGCACCTCTACTGCAGAGGTGGCTCTCAGGCACGTCCAAGAGCCATGGTGCCTCAGGGGCATGGTGTGGGCTGTCAAGGGGTCTCCCTTCTTTGCCTTAGACCAGAATGGCATGGTGATTAGAAGCACAGAGTGAGTGAGAATCCAGGTCACCTCCTGCCCAGCTGTGAGTGACCTCAGACTAGTCTCCCTTCTCTCTGAGCCTCAATTTTCTCATCAGCAAAATGGGGCTATGATACCTACCTTGCAAGGTTTTAGTGAGAAATGAGGTGACGTAGGTAGAACACCTAGCAGGAGCTGAATACGTTTCATTACCTTCCCCTTGACCTCGCCCTTCCAGTGCTCACTGCTCAGTGCAGCAGACAGATCCACACCTTTCAGTCAGCCACAGGCATTCCTCCACTTGTCTCCTCTTTCCAGGAGCTCGGAGAATTATGGAGAAGATAGAGGTCCAAACTGATAATAACTGTCTAGCAGGAAGTGGTGGGAAGGAGGGGACACAGGGCACTCTGGGAGCTGGGAGGAAGAAGTGGCCGTGCAGGTTGCCCAGAGGGGGCGATGCTGGGGCTGCCTTGCAGGATGGCGCCACAGGGCCACATTACAATCGAGAGAAGCAGGCCTCCTGGTGCCCCTCGTAATCATTTCCTCGACCACCCCCACTGTTGCTGCTTAGTTAGCACCTATATGTGCTAGGCACTTCACATACGTATCCCTGTTCAATGAATCAATGCTCCCAACAATACAGCCAAGAAGCTGTTATTACCTCATCTTCCAGAAAAGGAAACCAAGAGAAGGGATGGGACCTTCTCAAGGTCACAGAGATCTGGGCCAAGCCTGACTCCAAACCCTAAGCTCTTCCTCTACGTTCCCCTCTCAGTGGCTGTCGCAAAGGGACCCCCATGACCTGACTGTCTTCCTCCCCAAGTTCACAGGAAGCCACAAGGCATCCTCCCAACCTGACATCTCTTCAAACGCTCAGTGCGTATGGAAGGATGGCCATGGGGTCGGTGCTCCCTCGTTCCCCAGCCCCGCTCCTCTGGCCCCTCTTGGCCCTCGGCCTCAGTGGCCCTGCTTGCCCACCTGTGATTGCCAGACGGCTCTGCAGTGGCCCCAGCGTGGCTCTGGCCTGGGGATTGAGGCAGCCTTTCCGAGCCCGGGCATCTGCTAGCTCTGCCTTTCTTATACTCTCTCACTGTACATCTGACTTGTGACGACCATTTCACAGAGGAGGAAACTGAGGAAAGTAAGACCAGAGACCCCAGAAATGAGGGCCAGAGGCCCTGGGGAAACAGTGGGTCTGAAGGTCTAATGACCCTTCACCTTATTGCATTCAGGGAATCAGGAGTCATAGCTCCAAACAGCAAATAGCCCACAGGCTGAGCTATGACTGAACCGGGCTTCCCAGAGAATACGCTGCTGAGAGAGGCGAGTTGCCAGCCCAACAGGGTCAGCCAGCCAGCGACCGGGGAGGTCAATGGGCTGGGCAGATAACATCACTGTCTGGCAGGCAGTCTCTGAGTCAGTCGGGCAGGGGCAGTTGGTCAGACGACGACAAGCCAGCCCTGGCTCACACCCTCCTCCAAGTCTCCCTCTCCATCTCTGCCTTTCTTGGGGGTTTTGGGAGGAGGCACCAAGCTCAGATGTACATATCTCTATGACAGCCTGACCTTCCTCGGCTCCTGATGGGGCCCTAGATTATCAGCCCGATAAGCCCTGAGCTGTGAACAGTGGGCCCCAGGAGCACACACTGTGTTCTCTCTGTCCTGCCCCCCCACCTCTCTCTCTCACACACACACACATGCTTACTGTGTAATGTCACACACATGCACTTATAGAGTCATACCCACCTACACAAGCACACACCCAGGCACACACATGCGAGCACGCACACACATGCATGTACACACACATCCTCACCACAGCACACATGCCACCTCCTACCTGTTCATATTTTTGTAATGAAGGCACTCAGGTTTCCCTGCCCAAATCTGTCACCTAAAGAACTGAAGAAGCCTTTTAGGAGAAGAAGGAGGTCACTCCTCACCAGCAAGGGGTTAATGAGAGATCAAGAGAGCAAGACAGGGGTGGCTGCCTCTGCAGGGCCCAGCAATAACCCTTCAAAATTATAGGGGGCCTCTGGGCAAACCAGCAATGAGAGGGTTTGCAGGAGACACAGAGCAACAGAGGACTCCACCCCACCCTCGATCCCTGAGATCTCCGTTCACTGCTCCTCACACAAGAGGTCTGTTTTACTGCGTCCTCCCCTGAGGTTGTCTTGCCTGGTGTGGCACAGTCAGCATCGCTCTTGACCTCGGTTTCCTTGTCTCTAGGACAAGGTTAATGAGCCTTGTTAAAAGGAAGTGTGGATTTACATGCAGTGCTATCTTGGGAGCGTTTTGCAGACTGAAAGCGCTGTCCAAATGGCAGTTATCAGTGCCCAGCTGGAGGTCGGGGGTGGGGCAAGGAGCAACAATGTAGCCAATGGTTGTGTCACAATTTTAAACCTTAGTGGGAAGGCGGCAGTGGGGGTGGGGAAGGAGCATCAATAGAAATGGGGGTGCCTGAGATAAATAACAAGGTCCAAGCATAGGCAACTATATTTGAATATCCTCTAATAAACCATAGAAGAGTATGAAAAAGAATATGTATGTATAGAGACTTCCCTGGTGGCGCAGTGGTTAAGAATCCGCCTGGCAATGCAGGGCACATGGGTTCGAGCCCTGGTCCGGGAAGGTCCCACTTGCCATGGAGCAACTAAGCCCGTGCGCCACAACTACTGAGCCTGCACTCTAGAGCCCACGGGCCGCAACTACTGAGCCCGCGTGCCACGACTGCTGAAGCCTGCGTGCCTAGAGCCCGTGCCCTGCAACAAGAGAAGCCACTGCAATGAGAAGCCCGTGCACCATGATGAAGAGTAGCCCCCCGCTCGCCGCTACTAGAGAAAGCCCACGTGCAGCGACAGAGACCCAATGCAGCCAAAGATAAAAATTAATTAATTAATTAATTTTTTAAAAAAGAATATTTATATCCGTATAACTCAATTACTTTATTGTACACCAGAAACTAACACAACATTGTAAATATACTTCAATTTAGAAAAAAGAGAATAGTGAATTAATAATAACCAAACAAAAAATTCCTGTAATTTTTTTTTTAAAAGACGGATTATACGCGTACTCAGATAATCCTGGGTCATATAAAAAACGATTTCTCATTCTGAATTTTCTTTAACATGAAATAAAATATCTGCTGTTCAAAAAAAAAAAGGAAAGAAATGGGGTGCTCAGAAAGGCAAGAAGCTTCTGTTTTCTTCATCAGGAAAGTGAGTGTCTATCTCACAGAATTGGTCATTTATTCATTCAACAAACCTTTATTGAGCTGCTTCTATGTACTAGGCACTGGGGTTACGGAGGCCACCAGAGCCAGACAAAGACCTGCCCCAACGGGCTTCTGTCTACTGGAAGAAGACTGTCCACAAGCACACAGATGATGGTCCCATTTGACAATAAGTGCTTCTTGAAAAATAAAATAGACAAATTATCACCCATGACTAGAAGGGTAGCTTGTTTGGTAGGAAAAATCAGAGACGGCCTCTGAGGGGGTGGCCTGAAATTGTCTTGCCAGCTGAATGAGAAGCTACCAGCCATGTGACGAAAAAGGAGAACAGCCCAAGCAGAGAGAACAGCAAATGCAAAGGCCCTGAGGCAGGAATGAACTTGTCATACTTGGAGAAATGGAATGATACCCCATGAGGCTGAAATAAAATGAATGAATATAAAAACGGGAGTAGAAAAGTGCATTTACGGAGGACAGAAGGGACCATCATGTAGGACACTGAGGATGACCAAATGGGGTGTTTGTCAGCTGCAGGTGCTAAGAAGACGAATCTCTGTTTGGGGGCTGGATTATACCCTACACATTGTTTCAATGCAGGAGCCCCTGGGGAAAGATGGAAGAGACTGGCACAGACACAGAGACAAGGTTTGGTGAGCTTCCAGACACCCCCCTGCCTAGGACATCCCCTAAAATGATCAGTTCTTAGAGAGGGAAACCCCAGGCAAACCTGACCTGTGACTCCCGGAGGCCTTGCCAGCGCCCATGACTAGGTGTGGCTGCGGATTCCATGGCCAGTGGCTCACTCTCCTGAATGTTTTCTCGTTTTAACTTGTTAACCACCCTATGCAAGAGACAATAGCAGATCCTTTTCTGGACCATAAATCTTAAGAGGCCAAACATTTCTCAACACCTTCACTGTCTGTCTCTCCCAGGAAACAGGAACAGTCTTCTAACGCACCTCCTCGCTTTCAGGCCCTTAGCCTGAACTGTTCTCCACACAGCAGCCAGAGAATTCTCCTTAAAAGGCAATCAAACCTGTCCCTCCCCTGTGTATAGCCCTACAGGGATCCACTACTCTCACACTAAAATCCACAGTCCCCTCTGGGACCTTGCTGGTGTCTCATGGCTTGTTTGCCCGACTCTCCCCCTGCTCCCCCAGCTCCAGCCACACTGGCCTTCTGTCTACTGCTCCAAAGCACCAAGCTCATTCCTGCCCCACGGCCTTTGCACCTGCCTTTTCCTCCCCTTGGCAGATTATCCCATCATGCAAATGTCACCTCCTCAAGGGAGGTTGATCTCTCTAGAATAACCCTTCTCACGGCCCCTCCCCACACCCTTGTGTTAACTTTCTTCAGAGCGAATATCACTGTCTGAAATGACCTTGACTTTTGTTTGTTTAGGCATTGTCTGTTGCCCCTGCTAGACTGAGAGCCTCCTAAGGGCAAGGCCCTCATTGGTAGGGCCTGACACACTGCCTGGCACAGAATGAGAGCCCAGGAAATATTTGTGGGATGAATGGATAGACGTATGTCCAAGGTCACATGGTTGTATGACCATGTGACCATACATGGTTGTCAAGTGACAGAGGCATGACTTGCACCGACAGAGGGGTGACTTTGACCCTCTAAGGCCAGAGATCTTCTCAGGGCCCCAGGACGGGGAGGGAACTCGGGATGGGTGGTCCTAGTCGCAGGTGAAGGGAGAGGCTTCATCCTCTTCAGTCTGAGTGATACAATGGCCCGTCTCCTTGCCCACCCCTCCCCCTCCTAAAATCACTGGGACCAGACCTTAATCATGGACAGCAATCCTCCTGCCATGTGGCTCCCGTGGCTCCCTCCTCCCTTCGCTTTGAGGCTTGCCTTGCAGCTACTCACTGCTGACCACGCCCCACGCACACCTCAGCCTGGTGCCAGGCCAGTCCTCCCCGGGGGTGGGTACGGGGCCCAGCACCAGCCATTCTGCGCCCCCAGAATCCCAGTCTGCGACTCTACAGGACAAGCAGGACACACCAATTCTCCACCCCTTGGGTTCCCAGGGGCTCATGGGAGCATCGGTCAGCCCTGCGATGGTGTAACCAGGCCACAGGGTTGAGAGACGAGCCCGAGGACTCAAGCTCCAGGCTTTTCTTCCCCCCTCTAACTGTGTGACCTTGGGCAGGGCATTCCCTCCTCTGAAGCTCAACTCCCTCATCTGCAAAAGGAAAACAGGGTGGATTTAATGATCTCTGAGGGATCTTCCAGCTCCCAAGAGATAGAAAGGGCAAAGCAAATCAGTCCACCTCTCTGAGCCTCATCTTCCTTGTATACGACATGGGGAGGGTACTTCTTATCTTGGGAGACATTGAGATGAATCTAGGAGGCAGTGATGCCAAGGACACAAAAGGAGACTCCAGACAGGACCCTGAGTACAGAAACAGAGAGACGCGGGGCTGGAGGGGGCTTTGGGTGCCAGCGGAGGAGATGGGCTCATCCCAGGCAATGTGGGACCACCGCAAGAAGCTTCTGAGCAGGGGAGTGATATGATGTGAGTATTTTAGGAAGATTCTTCTGGCAACACAGCACAGGTTGGATTGGAAGAGCTGTGTGGAGGAGGGTGAGTAGCATTTGTGCCTGGAAAACGCATATAAATGAGGCCCCCCTCTCTCGCAGTCCTCCAGCATCCGAGGCAGTTCGAGAAGCACGGCTAGGGCAGGGGGCTTCCTCTTCCCTCACCCAGCTTGCATGTATGGCCCCAGGGCCGAGGGCAAGCTCCAGGGAAGCTCCAACTGGCTCCACTTCTGAGCTGCTTTAGCCCCGTGGCAATGATAAAGCACTTTCTTGCACATCACCTTTTGCCATGTCGGTCCAGCTCAGCGCTGCAGGTGAAGCTGGGGAGCTGGGATTTGAACGCAGGGCTATAGGACACCGAGTCCAGTGCCCCTCCACGCAGAGTCACAGAGACTCTGGGGGAAAACGGGCTAGTCCCTGGAAACCCGTCTGAGCCTCAGATAGGCATTCCTCACCTCAGTCCAAGGCAGGATTAGACAGAGTGGGAAGCCTTCCTCACCCTGAAGCCCTCCACCCCAGGAGGGGCACAAGCCAGCAGATACAAAAGTTGCCCAGACCCAGACGGGCCCCATTACTTGATACCAATCATGACGGAGTTAGCCCTGGCTTCCCCAGGTCCCACTCGTCAGCAGGGGAAAGAGAAGGGCACAGGCAACCACCGCGGAGGAGTGGGTGCTGCTGGCCCTGCCTGGGACCCCCCATCCCCGTGGATGGCGGTGCCCTGTGAGGCTGAGGTCTTCTTGCTGTCAGTGAGCTTTCTGGCCAGGGGTGCTGGCAGCTGCTTCACAGGGCCAATGATCTAATGATCACTGCTTATTCATTCAACAAACTCTTCAGTGCTTGCTTTAGTGCCAGGTCCTGGGTACGGTCCTGGAGACCAAGGGACATTTAGACAGATCCCTGCCCTCAAACAACCCATAGGCTGGTGGTGGATGTCGGAAGTTGCAGGATAGTAGGTGTGCAATTGGAGGCACACAGCTGGCTGCAAGAGACAGGGGTGCCTCATCCAGCCGGCGAACTCAGGAAGGCTCCCCAGAGCCCACCCGGCCTGCTCGGACAGCTGGGGGCCACGGGAGCCAGGTACAGAGATGGGCAAGGAAAAGGGAGGAGGGTCAGGACCCAAGGACAGAATGGACAGATTGCCGTTGATGGGCTGATATGCCCGTTAGTCAGGAAGTGTGCCCCGATGAAGTGGCGCTGAGCTGTGTCGGCCAGGGATATAAGAGCCAGGTGACAAACAAAGGCGTCCCAGGCAAAGGGAGAGGCAGGTGCCCAGACACACAGGCAAGAACGAATGGGGTGTTTTCAGGAAATTGTAGTAGTTCAGTGTAACTAAAGGAGAGGTGGTGGGGTGTGGAGTAAGATCCTAGAGGGTCACAGGGACTAGATGGCAGAGATCCTTGTTCACCGTGTGGAAGAGGTAGGATTTTATGTGGAAAGTAGGGAGGAGCTCCTGCGAGCTTCTGTGCAGTGGGGTGCCACTGATCAGATCTGGGGCTGTGGGTGAGGGTACTAGAGGAACCAAAGTCCAGCTAGGGAGCTGGGACAACAGTCCAGCCTGGTGCCGAGGGTCTGGTCACTTAGTAGTGGTCTGGTGACAAGGTGGACGGTGGGTAAAGGAGGCTGTGACTCAAGGGGGCCGCAGGCAGCAGGGTAAGGACACAGGCTTCAAACTCCCCAGACCACCAGCTTCTACCTCATGCTGTCCAGGCCCCTCAGCTAATGGGACCCGTGACCCCTACCCAGGACTACCTTTGTGTACAGGTTACTTAACCTCCTCATGCCTCAGTTTCCTCATCTGTAAAGTGGGGATGTCATCTGCCAGTAAATGTCAGGTCTGGGATTTGCACCCTGGCTGTCAGCCCCAGGGTCCACATTCTAAACCGCCCTCCTGTCTCCTGATTGCCCTCGTGTCGCCAGTGGGTGACACAGGTGGCGGGACACAGCAGCGAACAGAACAGATGAGGTTCCTGCCCTCGTGGAGATTTTATTCTAGCTGGAGAGACAAGCAATAACCACATAAACAAATGTACTTAAACAAATAAAGATAAAATCATTTCAGACAGCAGCAGATGCCATGAAGACCATTAAACAGAGATAGGAAGTGGCATTTAAATAGAATTTAGATAGAGTAAAAGAGGGGCGGTCTCTTTAAGGAGGGGATGTTTGAGACAAATCTGAATACCTAGAAGGAGACAGCCAGGTAAGGTTGTGGGGGAAATGTGTCCTAGGCAGAAGGAACAGCAAGTGCAAAAGTCCTGGGGCAGCAACAAGCTTGGAAGCCCAAGGAAGACAAAGAGTGTGTATGACTGCAGTGGAGCTAGCAAGGGGAGAGTGGTGGGCTTAGAAGGCAGAGGGAAGAGGGCCCATTCACGTTGGGCCTTGGGGAGCCAGGAGACGACTTCGAATTTCATTCTAAGTGTGGTGGTTTTGTTCCAAGCTAATGGAGGGTTTTAAACAGAGGCAGGCAATGATCTAATTTGCATTTTCTCAGGATTCCTCCGCATACCAGGAAGACTGTGTTGGTGTGTTTTAACGCCAACCAGTGTTGCTGTGCGTGCTGTAACCACATGCACATTTCAGCAGGTACCAACAGAGAATAGCAGTTAGTCAGTTTGCTCCTTTGGATAGGGCTGACCTGTCCGATGTCACTAGCCACCCCCAGTTGGCTGTACGCAGCTCGAGGTGACGTTCTTAGTCATCGGGCAGGCCAGCCACCATTGAGCCAGAGGAGAGGGATGGACCTGCTGATTCCATAGGAATGCATGATGGTGAGTTTCAGAGCACTGGACCTCAGCCTACATCTTCCTAGGACTATTCCCACAAAAGCCCAGAATCTTCCTTAGGCCTGGACATATTTATCTCTGACCTCATGCAGTGCAGACTAACCCCATTATAGAGGCTGGAGGTGCAAAGACAAATAAGACTTGACCTTGAGGGGCTTCCCGCCCGGTGTGGGAGATAAAACATGAGGAGAGGCTCTGGCTGAGTGAGGGGAGCCTGGTCCGTGAGATGAGGGAAGGCTCCTGGAGGAGGAGTCCTGTGACGTGGGTCCTGATTGGAGACCTTATAGGAGAAGCCGGGCTTTGGTGCTGCCCTGGGCCGGTTCACGTCTCCGCGTTATCTCTTTCTGACTGTGTACCTCCTGCAGGTCCCTCGACCGCTCCACGGCTCCGCTCCTCCTGGGAGCTCCCTCCTGGCACCATTCTGGTCATGAGGTGACGTGACATGTGTAAAGCACCAACTACAGGGCCCTGTAGTGCCCTCTCAGTAAACGTTAGCCCCTCCTGGACTCTTAATAAAATCATCCCTTTAGGGGGAATGAACCTGTGACTCTCAGCATCAGAAGTGTGGTTTTGCATGCCTTCCGTCTGCCACATGAATCAGGGGTTCCCAGTGCCCCACATACACGCATGCTCCTTGGGGGATGTGCTGTCTATGCAGCGGCCACAACCACTGCAGCAAGATACGTAAGATACGCATCGTGAGAGAACTGCACTGATGCTGCATAAAAAACTCAAGTTTACATATTTTTTTAAGCAAAAATTAGAGGGGATCCAAAGATTTCCCTATAGTAACATCACACTCAGAATGATAAGGGCAGAAAGATTTGCTGCCATGGGGCCAGAGGTGGGCGAGAGGTCTCCCGTGCTGCATCACTCGGGAAGACTTGGGCAGAGCTGACATTTGGGCTGGGCCTTGCAGCAAAGGCGGGTCTGGATGGATGGAAAGAGTGAGCCAGCAGGTGCATGAGTGGGTGGCAGACAGAGGCAAGAAAGCCACAGCAGGCACAGGGAGCATCTGGAGGTTCTCTTTGGCTGGAATTTTCTGGATGTTAGTGGACTAGGCCAGAGCAGAGGTTAGAAAGGTAGGCTTGGGTTGTGCTGTGGAGGACCCTGACCACCAAGGCAAAGCACTTAGGCTCCAGCCAACACAGCAGCGTTTCCCAAAGCACGTGCCTCAAAACACCCCTTGCCTTGATGTTCCACACTGAAAAGGTCCATGACCAAATAAGCTCTAGAAATGTCACACGCTATGCCACCTCTCTGAGAAACATAATCAAAATAGCACATCAAAGGCCCTGAAAATTCCTGCAGGGAAAAATCTGTTTGACTTCATTTCGCCCAGCAGTCCCCACCCACTTGCCCAAGGGCTGCCTTACTCACAGAACCCCTGTTAACACCTGCACGATCCACTTGAAAAATGCCAGTGGAGAAAGGAGTGAGTTGCCAACTGTTTCGAGCAGGGTCAGCGCTGCGTGGTCAGAGCTGAGCTCACAGAGGAGCTATGAGTCAGCCTCACGAAAGGGATGTGAACGAAAGTGATGCTGAGGGAGCCAGGCAGAGGTGGGGAAACACGTTAGGAGGCTGGGCCGTGGTGCAGGGGGAGCTAATAAGTCCTGAGGAATCCACAGGGAAGGATGGAGGGAGGGAGGGAAGGAGGGGGAGAGGGAGGGAGGGAGGAAGGGAGGCAAGAGATGGCATGGGGTGAGTAGTCCGGACTCGGACCTGGACGTTCACGCTGACCAAGGCTTTGGGCTTGAGGAACCAGGGAGATGGCAGAGCTGTCACCTATGACAGTTCTGATGGGAGATGAAGGAGTCCAGTTTGAGGCACCTTGCGTGGGAAGAGCCTGTGGGCTGGTGGCTGTACCACTCTAAAGCCACGAGCCTGTTTTCTTGTCTCCCTGAAGCTACCCTCAGGTTAGGGAGCCGGAAGGAGGTCCTACATCCTCTCTTCCATAACTGAGCACTCAGTCAACTCCCTGTGGTTTAAGTGGGGAGCCCCTGGATGAAACACTCCAACGCCATTCATTCCCTCAGTAAACATTCGTCAGGCCCATCCTGGGCAGGCCAGGCTCAGCCCAGTGCCGCAGAGGTGACTCTGCCCTCTCTGAGATGAGTGGCTATGCAGAGTCACCAGACAGGCAAATAAGAGCTACCTGGCAGCCTGCACAAAGTCCCGATGGGGCAGGGACCAACTCTGCCCAGAGAAGGAGGCATGTGTCCTGGGTCGTGAACGATCATGAGAGGAGGAAGGGCACCCTTGGCAGAGACAGCAGCAGTTCGAGGTGCAGAGGAAGGCTTGGAGAAGGGGAAACACAGGGCCGGAGTGAGATCTCATCCCAAGAAGACCCTTCATGGCCTAGACATCAGGTTTCCCACCTGTGAAATGGGTGTAACAACCCCCATTTTAGCTTCCTCTGCGAGGTCCACAGAGGAAAGCCTGTTGACATTCCTTCATCCACTTCCCAGGCCCTGTACAAGCCGCGGGGGTCACTGAGATGAATAAACCTCGAGACCCAGGTGGGTTCCTTCACGCCACTGACAGATATCTATTTTTTACCTCTGGTGCTGCAGAGGTGGTTACTGTTGGGAACAAATCGAGGCCTGTCCTCAGCTCCCAGGCGCCCGGTTCCAGATGTGCCCATCTGGCAGCCGCGCTTCGGTCCTGGCACAAGTCTGAGGATCCACGGGCCGCTCGGGAAGAGGCAGATGTATTTTGACAAGACTGCCACAGCTTCTACAGTATCTTGAGTCCAAACAAGCCCTTCTCATGGACAGCCCCTGGGACGGGCTATTTCTGCACCACGTTCCTTTTTCCCACATGGGGGGATGTGGGTGGGGACCCAGCAGCAGCGGTTCCAGCTAAAAACAGGAGCTGCTTCAGCTGGAGCTCATGACAGTCCCCTCAACAGAGGCATCAGCTCGCTGCCTGTCGTGGACGCAGGAAGTCTTTTGTGTGGGATCAGACTCAGATAATTCCCCCCCGCCCCGAGGGTATGGGCAGTCTAACCCCAGGAACACTCCAACAACACCCCCATCCCAGGCGGGTCCCAAATCATAAAAATAAGTCTTTCCACGTGTACCAAACTTTGCCAGTGACGGTGTTCTCTTGCCCATACAGCAACTCGATGAGGTGGCTGCTCTTGTTCCCATTTTAAAGATGAGCAAACTGAGGCTCAGAGAGGTGACCTGACCCTGGAGGGGATGAAGGAGAGAAGATCTGAGTCCAAGGCTGTCAGAGTCTCTGGTGAAAAGAAAGAGCCTGGGAGAGAGGACATGGAATTGAGGCAAAGGTGGCTGCAGAATTTCTAAATTTCACTGGATCAGGATCAAAGGGCAGGAAGGCATGTCACCTGAGTCCCTGTTCACTGTGATGGGTACCATGCAAAGTCACTCCAACAGAGAGCAGCTCATTTGAATCACCCAAACAGTCCTGGAAATAGGATTTGTTATCTCCATTTTCTGGATGGGGAAACTGAAGATCAGAGAGACAAGGTGCCTTCCTGCTTGGCTATAGGCAAGGTCTTTGCTTCCTTGGTGCTGCAGGAGCTGAGGCCAAGGAGGGCTCAGGACGGAGGGGAAGTGAGGGTGTTCGAGGAAGCAGGGTGGTTGGTTAAGGTGTCTGCCGGCGTTTTCCGTGGCACAGAAGCCTGGGTACCTCAGTGACTGCAGGTACTTCGGTAGGTACCAGTTTAAAGAGCAAGTCCTTCACTGAGCTTATTTCTCCTTTGCAGTTCTCGTTCAATGTTTCCATTAAGCCTGTGAGACGGTCTCGGGCTGAGTCCTTACAACTCTCCAATATCAGCCCCTCCCTTTCATTGACCTGAGACTCAGGCAGCTCCAGGCCCCCAGAGCACAGAACCGGACAGCTGGACGCCCACACGTGGTTCCTTTTCATTGCGTGTATGTGTACTATTACCCCTCTGCAAGTGGCACTGGTTTTCCGGTGTGAAGAGGCAAGATGAGGTTTCCTTTTTAAATAAATGTAATGAAGGGTTTTATTTTTGCAAGTGAGTGGAATTAGAGAGCGATGTTTAAGTAAATAGCAGAGGTGGTATGTAGATGTGACTAACCCGTGAAGGTTCTACTCCAGGGAGAGAGGCTGGCACAGGCGGGCTCCTCACCTCTGGGCCGGGCCTGGCACCAGCTCCACGTGGTGTCGCCAGAACTCACTGGTGGGACCCCTGAGAAACCGGCTCCAGCACCCCTCCTCCCGCTGAGCATGAGGTCTTCTTGGTCCTGGGCCCCAGCGCCAGCACAGGCCAGCGCAGCTTTGCTGACAGATGTCTGTCTGCTGCCCCCTGAGATGCACTGGGGAGAAGGGAAATTGGCCCTCAAGGGAAGAACCATGAAAAGAGAAACTTGGAACCTCAAAGAGACAAAAGTACAAAGTGAGCAACTGTCCACCTGACCCCTTCTGCCACCAAGATCCAAGTTCAACCTTCTTGAAGAGAGCAGAGTGGTAAAGGGAGGTTCTGGAAACACACAGCCAGGGCTCAGGTCCGGCTGCCTCGCCCGTGCCGGGTGACCCTGAGCAAGTGTCTGCACTGCCAGCCACGCCCCTCCTCTGCAGAACGGGATCGTCACAGGGCCCACTTCCTAGGGTTCTTGGGAGGGCCACCTGAATTCAGCCAGGTGAAGAATTTATAGAAGCCCTGGCACGTGGCTTGCACCCCGTACATGGTGCCTGTTATTCTGTGTTAGGCACTGGCTAGGCAATTTCCAGATGTTATGTCAAGGCTGGCATCAGCCCTGCAATGTGGGCTCAGAGAGGTGCAGTGCCTTGCCCCAGGTCACACAGCCAGGAAGTGCTGGGGCCAGGGGAGGAATCCAGGTTCTCCAGCTTAGCCTGGTGCCCTTACTACGGCACACCTGAGCTTTCCCCCCACCCTCACTTCCCTGCCCTCAGAGTCCCCCCCTCACCTCACTGCTCATCCCTCCCTTGACCTGCACAGTTAAGATGCTTTTCCTTTCAAGAGGGCACAGCCAGGCCTCCATCTGCTGGGTCGGCCTTTTAGTTCCACTTCAGCCTTTCTGCTACTCCTGCTGCTTTCCAACCCAGCCCGCATTCCCCCATTAAAGTCACTAGGAGAGCAGGTGCTCTTTTCATTGCATGAGACCGAACCTCAACTCAAACTAGAGAAGCAAAAGAGGCCATATAACTTCTCTGAGCCTTAGTTTGCCCTTAAGTATAACGGGGTCATAATAGTGTACATATACAGTTGATGTAAGGATTAAATGAGACAATGCATGTTAAAGCCTCAGAGCTGTGCCTAGTAGATAGTAAGTGCTCACTATTAGTATTATTCCTTGTATTGGTGTTGTTATTATTATTACTACTCCTCGAGGGATGATGGTCAGAGACACTGCCCCAGTTTTCACAGAACGCACTGTCTAGTATGTACACAAAGATAAGGAAGCAACCCAAATCACAGGTACCCTATAATAGAGCAGAGTGAGTGAATTTTGCAGTGTCAGAATGATACATCACTGCAGTCAAACAAGTGCACGATGGTCCGCGGCCACAGTGGGAGTAAAAAAAATTGCACAATTCATTTATTCAGCAAACGTTTACCAGGCGCCCACCACGGGCCAGGCACTGTGCCAGGCATCGGCGCGGCAGCAATGGCCAAACAGACATCATCTCTGCCCCCGTGGGACCCCCACCCAGTAGGAGAGATACACTTGGAGCAAATCATTATTGAAGTTCAGTGGAGCTAAGAGGAGAAAGTACATTGTGCCATAAAAATTTCTACCAGGAAACAGAGCTTAGTCTGAGGGTGTAGATGGGGAAGGCTTCTTTCCCAGAGGAAGTGGGGATTAAAGGGGATCAGAGGAGAAGTGGGGAGGGCAGTTGGATGAGATCTGGAGAGTAGAGATTACAAGAGATATTCAGGGGGTAAAACCAGCCTTCTACCATAAGGCAAAGTGATCAGGGTGCAGTTTAGAGTCGAAATGCCTGGGGCCTAATCCCGGGTCTGCTGTGACACCTAAGCCAATATAAGAAATCTCTCTGAGCCTCAGTTCTTTCATCTGCATAATGGGCACCATGCCAACTACGTCATTGGATTAAATGTAATAATATACATGGCGTAGTTAGCACAATGCCAGTCAGTCCAATTTTAGAGATAGAAAATGATAGAAAAATTAAAGTTGTGTAAGGGCAAAAAAGGACTGTATTAGTTCGTGTAACTGAACGATTCAAGGGCAGTTTTCGGATTTCAGGAAGGGCTTGATCCAGGAATCATGCATTATCATGAGAGCGCTCTCTCTCTCTCTCTCTCTCTCTCTCTCTCTCTCGATCAGTTCTGTTTCTCTCTGGCTTGGCTTCCCCCTTAGGCAGGCTCTTTCCTCACCATAATCCTGAAGCTCCAGGCTTATATTTTCTCAGCTCAGTAACTCCAACAGAGGAGAATTTTTCTAATATTTCCAAACCAAGCTTCAGGACTGAGTGTCCCTGGACCATCTTAAGTCACATAGCCATCCCTAAATCCCATGCTTGGGTTATGTACCAATCTCTAGAGCTTGAGGGAAAGAGGACTTGAGGACTCCATTCAAACCACATGGCCAGAGAACAAGAGAAGGGTGGGTCCTCAAAGGAATACTAAGATGCTGAAAGGAATCAAAGCTACAGGACAAGCTAAGATAGCCCATGTCTACCGTAGCAAATACACAGAGACACAGGGTGGCCATGCTGCAGCAGTCGGTGACGCACTGACAGCGCTCGACAATCACGCGGTGTCTCCTCAGCCTGAACCAGCCATAGAATGAGCCCCATCTCCCAGGCAGACATCCCGGTCCCAGAAGAGCAGACTCCAGGACCAGATAGGTTGGATGCAGATCCTGAATGGCACCTTCCATCTGCATGACCTTGACAAGTTTCGTGTCCTCTCTCCGCCTCTTTCCTCATCTATGAAATGGGCATAAGAGTAATATCTCATAAGGTTGTCGTATAAAGCATGTGGAACGGCGGCTATAGCACACCGTAGCTCAGTCAGGTCAGCTCCCATTATTACCATCATTCCACAGGGGCTGAACCTCAGGGGTCTTGTTGATTTATACCTCTCCACAGGTAAAATCCCTTCTCACCTCTTCCGGAACATCCACCAAAAGACAGCGAAAGGCCACATTCAACTTCTCCCTTCCACTTGGTGAAATTAGATGGAAATATGAAACTTTGGGGCAGCAGGAAATCTGAGTAGATCCTGCAATCTGGTGGGGTCTGCGGCCAGCCCTGAGTTAGAGGGAGCTCTTAGGAGGAGGCATCAGAGACCCCTGGACCACCCATGTCCTCCCAGTGACCAGCCTCCCCCCAGGTTACAGTCTCTGTAGAGGTCTGCTCAGGAAGCCAGCTTCTTCCCAGCCCATTTCCAAGGCGTTTAGCAGCATGCCCTGTCTGTCACCTGCCTGACCCTGCAGGTGACCCAGTGTAAGGACCCTGCCATCCCCTCCCTGAAACATCTAGGAGGAAAAACTGATGAGAGTAGGAATAAAAGAGGAAACTCACTTTCACGAAGCACGCTGAGTATGTCCCACACTCAGCTGGACCCTTGTTTACAGGTCCTAAATTAACCTTCATCACGACATTAGTTACCATCCCCTGCCCCAAGCTTCAGGTGAGGAAACTGAGGCTCAGAGAGGTGAAGTGACCTGCCTAAGGTCACACAGCTAGTGATGGAAGAACCCGGGGGCCCCGCTCCAGGCCTTTAGATGCAACGTCGCAGCTCCCGCCACGCTCAGCACTGAACCGTGCCGGGAATCTAACAACCGGCAGCCCAAATCCAAAGAGAGAGCAGGTTTCCAAGGAGAAGGAGGAGAGGTGTTGGGAACATGCAGTTATTTACAGGATGCAGTGTGGGTTGCTGCAGGAGAGAGGGAGGTTGACTGAGGTTGACTTGCCCAAAGTCCACAGTCGGGATAAGAACCCAGTTCTTTCCATGCTGCCCTGCCCTGGGAGAGACGATGTGAAAGGCAGTACACCCTAAGAGGTGTGGGAACTCACTTATCAGGATCCCAGAATGCTCCATGCCAAGGCCTGGGAGCTGCGTGCCTGAGGCGGAGGTGGCCAGAGCACACCCACACCCTGCTTACCTCTCTCCCCGAGCACAAGTAGCACCACACTTCCCGGTTCCTTGAAGTCAGTGAGTCCAAGGTACTAGGTTTGGCCAACAAATGGTGAGCAGAAGTGTCGATATCAGTGAGAATACTGGCCAGAAACATGGAACACTTCACGTGGGCCATTTGAGGAGAGCTTCATGAAGGTGCAGACAGGACAGGAAGGTCCCACAGGGACAGTGCAACTCCCCGGGGCCAGCTTTGGTGGGGAGCCATCGCCACCTCTAAGCCTGAAGGGCAAGGAGGGAGTAGTTGCCAAGCCTGGAGAGGGTACATATGTGGAAAGGACCGCTTAACAGAAGCAGTGGCCTTCAGCCAAGGGACACTCCCATTTTGCTCTTTTCTCACCTCTAATCCCTGCCAGCAACTCCCATTGATAAAACCCAACCAGAAGCCCAAAGGCAAAGGGAGCCTGTTGATTGGTCCATAGCAATGAGCCTCCCGGGTCCAGAGCTGAATGGGGAGGGGAAGAATGGATCTGAAGGAGCAACCAGGAGCCAGCCTGGGGCAACCACTTCCCAGCTGGGGCTGTGGGGACCTCTGTGATACTCCAGCTCTCCCCTCCTGCCACAGTGGCCCTGAGTTGGTGGCATCAACAGATGGCAGAGCCCTCCATGAGCCTCATTCACCTTGCAGAGAATCTTCCTCTTCCAGCCACAGCCCAGCGTGGTCTGATCATTACAGTCAAAAACAAAACAAAATAAAACAACAAGCTAAAGAGAGACGTCCTAGAGGCATTGCAAGGAAAAAGGCATCTTTTGGAAAACCTTTAAAAACCGATGACTTAGAATCAGGAAGCTTACCCAGGTCAGTGAGGCCTTGAAACGATACATTCCAAAGACACCCCAAAAGTCACCTTGAGAAGGACTGTAGGAACAAGAATCAGAGGTCTTTCAAATCCATCAAATTGAAAGAGGTCAGATAAAAGACCGACAAGATGCTCAATGATCACAGTTCTGGGAGAGAGCTCAGAGATGAAAAGGAGAAATCCGGAACATCTGAGAGAGCCTCGGCCTCAGCCTTGACTGGGGAGAACCTCAGGGAAATTCTTGCTCCCAAATTGCTTTTTGGAAGTAGAGGTGCCAAAGGCACGGCTCTGTCGGACAAATGTTCCAACTCCAGTTGACAAACGAGACGCAGACAAATCACCACAAAGGGATGGCACCTGTCCAAGAATGCTGATGCCATTCAAGGGTGAAATTGCAGAGCTCTTGGCCAAAAATATGTGCATTTTCGAGGGGATGTGGATATATGAACTGGGACCTGCGGATGTGAAGTTTGAGCTTTGGCAAAGCTTTGAGCAAGGACCCACATGTGAACTCCTTCTCGCACTTAAGTCAACATTACCGTGGGGACCTTGTTGCACAGGTGAGGAGGTGTCATAGAGACAGAAAACTGGGACCAGGATGATCAGCTCCTTCTTGGGATGTGAGAATATTAAACAGAGAGAGGGTCCTTTCAGGGTCAGAGCCTGCTTGATTAGAAGTTTTCTGAAGGAGGGGGCATACAGCTCCAACGTTACAGATTCCAGCAGGTCTCTCGCAGGTGACAAAGGTAGAAACCTCATTCAAAGCAACTTAAGTAGAAAGATGGTATTTACTGGTCACATAATGGAAAAGTACATGAGCAGATGATGCTTAAAGGCACACTGGGATCTGGACACTTAAACACTGTCATCAGGAATTTGTCTCCTTCCCTTCTCTTGGCTCTGCTCTACTCTGTGTTGGCCTCACCCTCAGGCAGGCTCTCTCTGGGTGGTGACAAAAAGGTCCAGCTGCTCAGGCCCACTTTCTGCCAGCCTTACAAATCCCATAGAAATAGAAAGCCTATGTCTCATTGGTTTTCAGCTAAAGTTCTAGGGCTGACCCTCATTGGCTTAACTTGTGTCACGTGCCAACCCTGAGCCAATCACAGTGTCCAGAGCTAATAGTCATCCGATTGGCCAGCTGCGGGTCTAATGCTCACCCATGGAAGTGGGATGTGGAGTCAGCCCCACCCAGACCACAAAGCCTAAAAGCGGAGGAGAAAGAGATGCCGAAGAGATACTAAACAGTCCGAAATGTGTGTCAGCACAGCAGATAACACCAAAAACATCCCAATGACAAAATACCATAGTGACAGGGCCAAAGCATGGCAGGAAATCTTGGGGTTATGTGTATGGACAAAGAAATGCAAAAAAAAGGGGACGCAAGTACAAGATTTAAAGGAGGCTGCCAGCACTATAATTGTGGTCTGCGGCCCAGCAAGAAGCCTAGGTCTCCAAGTTCCCCGACCTGAGATGGGGACCTTAAGGCCCACAACCATTTCAACCCCCAGAAGGTAGGGCTAGGCAATGCACAAGTTTTGCCTCTGGAAATAGTCGTTGAGCATTCACAGTGAGGAAGTTCACTGTTTGATGTTGGAGATTCAGGGATGAGCAAGACACAGTCCTCGCCCTCAAGCAGCACACACTCCAGTAGGAGGAGACAACCAAGGATGTATAAATTAATAGAAGAACAAAATGAACATCAGAGGCGTGGAGTGCCCCAGAACAGTGAGTGATCTGTAGGAGAGGAATCGTGGTAAACAGGCTGGCAGAGGAGGTAGAAGGCAGACCAAGGGAGGCCCCCATGGGTCTGGACTTGCTGTAGGCAATAGTGAGTCATTGAAGGTTCCTGAGAACAGGAGTGACACAGCAGGAAGAAGTTTCATCATCTTAATGGAGCCAGATAAAGCCCAGAGGAGAGTCACAGAGATGATCAAAGGGCTGGGGACAGGCCTGCGGAGGGAGACGACAGAGTGAGGACTGGAAAGATGAAGGCCAAGCAGAGCCTTGATCTAAGTCAGCGCTTCCTGACGCTAGACCAAGACACGGATGGAGCCACACCATGAAGTCACTGAGAATGTTGCTTTGTTTAACTCCCATTGAGAAAGTGAGTGTCACACATACAAAAAATGTCATTTATATAACTGTGATCCCCACCCCCCGGAGGGGGTGTAGGCTGGAAATGGGGAATAAATCACTGATAAAGAGGTTCTGGTAGAGTTCTGAGTGGTCATCATAAAGGAAGACTGAGGGGCACCAGGGCGTCTCGGGATGTTCCGTATTCATTCACGAAAAGACCACTTCCTGAGGACCTGCTTTACGCCTGGCCCTCCTCTAGGCCCTGAGGCCAGAGACAGGAGCAGGCTTCCCCTTGTCTTATTACATCATAGCCCTACCACCTTCTGAAACAAGCCAGCTCCCTGTGTGTTTACTGGAGCAGCATCTGCTTCCCCCATCACACAAGACAGAAATTTGCAGGGTTTTTTCTCTCCATTGTATCCCCAGGACCTAGAGGAGTCCCTGACCTGTAGTGGAAGCTTAGAACATATTTGCTGAGTGAATGAATTCCTCACGTTCAGTGAGTCCCCCTCCTCAAAGGGCTCAAACTCTAGGGAAAAAGCCAGACAACAAAGTCAATGTCAAGTGTAAAATTTCATTTCAATGGTGCTACAATGAGAGGTCCATGTGGGACCATATAGGACACCCCTGACTCAGCCCCGCTTCCCAGAAGGGATTCCTTTATACTTTAGCTGAGCCATGATGGTCAAAGTAAAACAGAACAGGTAAAGCTCCTCTGGGAGCAACCAGTATGGGCAAAGGTGCAGAAACACCTGGTGGCAGCATGTACAGGAGTGATGGAGCATAGGTGGCTCTTAATGGAATTAGAGAGAGCGGTTCTGGTCCTGGAGGGCCTTAAGGGCCAATTTAAAGGAGTTGCACTTTCTTTTTGTGCCAGTTAAGATCCTTTTGCTTGTGAGAAAAGACAAAACTAAAGCCACTTAAAGCAGCTTTAAGGACAACAAAATGGAAGGGGTGGTTATCGGCTCATAAAAATGACAAGACCTAGGAGAGCTGTGGGCACAGCTTGATCCAAGGTGGAAACAATGTCACCAGGCTAGGGTTTCTCCCTCTCCTTTTCTTGGCTTTACTTGCTCTCTGCATTCTGAGGCTCCATACGGTAGCTCCTGGGAAACCCAATTCATAGCCCGGTGAAGCTAAAAAGAGAGTCCATTTCCCTTAGCTCAAGCAGAAGTCCCAGAATTGAGTCTCTCTGGCCCTGACTGGTCTGATTTGGGTCATGTGACTACCCCTGAACTGATCTGGGGAGCCATGGAGACCTAAGTGCTGATTGGCTTAGCCCAGGTCATGTGATCCATCCATGGCTCCAAACGAAATACCCAGGTTGGCTCCTCCAAAGCTGATGCCACACGAGGGAGTGGGTGCTAGGTGGCAAAAGAAGCTGTGACCACCATGTGTTTCAAGGAGGAGAGTGATGCAATTGGACCCGTGTTTTAGAAAGCTATGATTCTCCTACAGATTTAGAAACCAGTTAGAAAGTCAGCCTGAAGACAAGAGCAGAGGCAGGAGCCATGGTTAGATGGCTGGTGTTAAGAGTCAGGTTGAAGCGAACTGAGCGGAAGTGAGCAAAGGACTGTGACAGAGAGGGATTTTTTTCACTTAAATCCTTAGGACAGTGTGCCAGGGCCCTGACCTACAGCCACCATCACTTTTGATCACCTCAGACTTGGAACGCCCAGCCCCATTAAGGACCAGCTTGTGGCAAGGTCCCCATATAGGTGCCCTACCAGTTGCCCCAAAGCTGCAGATCCCGGCTTGGCTGCCAGCAACCCACCTAATCCCCCTCTAAACTGTAGAGACGTACCAAGCTCCAATGCTGCTGATGCTGCCACTTCTCAGCTGTGTTACCCTGAACAAGGCCCTTAACCTCTCTGAGTGTGAATATCGCTATCTGAATATAAAGTGGAGATGATGACATTTAGGGTAAGGGACGCGTTGGTGTAGGGATTAAATCAGTTAAAGATATGAATCACCTACCACAGTGAGAGGCTCAGTAGATGAAAATTCCTTCTTCTTCAAACCTTTCAGCTTTTCCCTGGTCTCATCTTCCCAACACCTCTCCAACCCCCGTTTGTTTGCCAAATAAAAGGTGGTTTTGTTTTATTTTGTTTTTTCTGCCAGAAGGAAACAACTGGAGGTTGAGTGGCATAGACCAGCCATTTTTAGATTTGTGGGTAGAAAAAAGTCCTCTTGTTCTCAGGCCGGAATCTAAGCTCCCTCTGGACTTCCTTCAGGCGATTCCCATTTGGGGACATGATACTCCAGTCCCTTGTGTGGTGGAGAGGAAGGAAGGAAGCCCAAAGAGGGGGTAAAGAAGTAGAAGAGGGCTTCCCTGGTGGCGCAGTGGTTGAGAGTCCGCCTGCCGACGCAGGGGACGCGGCTTCGTGCCCCGGTCCGGGAAGATCCCACATGCCGCGGAGCGGCTGGGCCCGTGAGCCATGGCCGCTGAGCCTGCGCGTCCGGAGCCTGTGCTCCGCGACGAGAGAGGCCACAACAGTGAGAGGCCCGCGTACCGCAAAAAAATAAAAAAAAATAAAAATAAATTAAAAGAAGTAGAAGAAACATCGCCCACCCCTAGTTTCCTCTAAACTTCAAATTCTTCTTTCTCACTCCAACTTAAATGAACTCAGGGGACTCAGGAGGCAGAGTTCTCTGGCAAAGAAGATCATAAAAGTAGGCTTTGTCTAATGATCGCACAGCCCCAAACTCCAGAATCCCCGCCTTGCTCAGGTGTTGGAGGGAAAGAGGATTAACACTTGCTGAGATTGTGCTGCGATTCCCTAAACATTGTTTTATCTGAGCCTCACAATCGCCCTGGTAGGTTGGGATCATTGACCCATTTCGCTGAGGAGGAAGCTGAGTCTCAGAGAAAAACCACACTATCTGGAAGGGGCAGAGAGCTGCTGAGATTTCACCCATGTCTCTATGTGAACAGAGCTCATTGCTGTCTCCTCCACAGTGCCTCAGAGATGACTCCGGCATCCCCAGAGCCAACCTCCCTGTCCCTTCTCTGCTTTGGACTTCCAATCCCATCTGGCTTACAAGCTGTGTGTTTTTGATTCTCCTCCTCAGAGCTGCCTCTTCGCT
This sequence comes from Neophocaena asiaeorientalis asiaeorientalis, assembly GCF_003031525.2. Lineage (NCBI taxonomy): Eukaryota > Metazoa > Chordata > Mammalia > Artiodactyla > Phocoenidae > Neophocaena > Neophocaena asiaeorientalis. The sequence continues at coordinate 59,481 of NW_020173979.1, read as the reverse complement.
AGGATAACACTTAGTGTGTTGTATTATCATTGACTGTTGGTGGGCATCTCTCCCCGCTCACTCCTGAGTGCTTCAAATCACAGGCTCTGATCTGAAAGGATCTTGAGCGTGTGAATTGGTCCATGTGTTATCTCTCTGTGGAGTATTCGCCCCTCTTACTGTGGAATAAACAGGGGGAAGAGAAACTCCGAAAGTTCTTATACATCTTTGTCTGCCTAGGACAGTGCCTGGTGTGTCATAGGCCCGCCACACATGTTTGATAAATGAAGATTTGAGTGAAAGGGGACCTACCACATAGGGTTGTCATGAGCTGAAAGGGCTGAGATCTATAGCACCCTTAGAACAGTGCTTGGCATACTGGATGTGTTTTAAGAATGTAATGCTGAGGTACAACTGGGAAGGAATACTTACCCAGGAATTAGGAGTGTCATTAACTTGCTGTGTGGCATTGAGAAAGTCCCTTCCCATTTCTGGGCTTCTGTTTGTTCATCTGTAAGTTGAAGACACTGGATTAGAGGATCAGAAATATACCTTTTCAGTGCTGACTTTTTATGCATGTTTCATCTCCTCCCTTCACTTCAACTCCTCCCAAAACATACACACACACACACACACACACACACACACACACGCACGCACCCCACGTGCATGCCCGTCAATCTCCAAGACAGAATTCTGCTGCCTCTCTGCCCTTTCTGTCTTTCATTTCCTTTGACCAGAAGCTCCATGAGCTTATTAAACTTTGTTGTCCATGTTCCTCAGCTATGCCTGCTTTAGTAAAACAGCAATAATGTCCCCTGAGATTCATTTTATTAAAGAGCAAAATCTGCTTTGTGGGCCAGGGTGTGCTGGTCCTAAATGGAAAGTAGAAGTCATTTCCAGCTCTCTTGCTCCATAAATGCAGGGGTTCTGCTAGCTGCCTTTGCACTGAGAGGGAAAGAACATTTATCTTCACAAATGTAGGCAACACCATGGAGGCAGCCCTGCAAGGGACAAGGGAAAAAGCCTTCCATTCCAAAAGGTGCGGCGAGACCAAAAAAGAAAATTTCTTCCTAGAATAGGAACAAAATTACACGGCAGGTTCTCTTCTAACTCCACGATTCTAGACATTAAGATTCATAGGATTTAAGATTCTAACGTTGTGAGTGAATGTGTGTAATTAGTTGAATCCAAGCTTCTATTAGTCCTAAAATATTATATGATTCCATGATTAAGTATTTTTTCCTACAAGACCAGGGTCCTGTGATTCTCAGATTCTATTGACCCAAGACAAGGGTTTTTCAACTGGTGGGTGTATCCAAAACACCTGGGGTCTTGGTAACCAATGCAGATTTCTGGGCTCCCATCTCCAAGATTTTGGTCTATCCGTGGGGGATGAGCCCCAAGAGTCTGCAATGTTTTTAACATGTCCCCCCAAACCGCAGTGGATCTGAGTAGGAGGGGGCCATTCTTGAACATACAGCGTTTAGAGAGCCTGTCATTCTAGATTAAATGTGATTCTAAATGTGATTCTAAAATGGCCTTTTGCTTACGATTCTAGCATTCTGGGACTCTTATTCTGTTTCCACATGCCTAAGGACAAGATTCCAAGGTGTAGAGACTATCTTTCTGAGCAAGGGTTTCACATGGGGGAGGGGAAAAGAGACCAAGTGTCATGAGGTTGGAGGGACATTCTAGAATGGGGACTTCCTGAAGGCACAGAGCAAACGCTGATGCTGCACCGATTTGCCTGAGCAAGTCCAGTGCTAGGACTCAAATGAAGAGGCTTGGTGAGGTGCATTGGCTGGCTCTGGGGTGACATGAGCATCTGGGGTCATCAGGAGGAATTCCGGATGGACAGGGAGATCCAACCATGTCCTGGAGAGTTGGAAGGGCTGAGGTTGGAGGAGGGGAGGCAGAAATCACAGCAGAGAGCTCGAAAAAGAACCAGTGGCAAGGGAGGAAGGATTTATCCCCAAAACATCCTCCCCGTGCCTGTGTTGGATGGTAGGGGAAATGCAGACTGGTTTGGCAGACATGAAAATGTAAGGTTTCAGGAAAACTCAGGCTGAGAGGGAGTTAACTGTGTGGGGATGTCCCAGGGTACAGTGTGTGGGCTGAAAGAAGACTGCCTTGACATGCTAATGAGTGCTTGGATGTTGGAGGGTAGGGATGAGATGAAGGGTAGCAGAGGACCTCTAAGGAGCTTGTAGGCAGATGCTGGGCTGGGGAGGGGCTCTGAGTTGGGGACAGGGTCTGGAATAGAGAGGGTTTCCTCAGGAGGTTCCCATACACACTCCATGTACCACCGATGAGTCAGGATTCAGATGAGGAACGTGGGACCCTCTTTCTGAAAACAAAAGTGGAGAATGGAGAATCCAAAGTTCTCCAGCTTCCCAGATGGGGCAGGTTGTGTTACCAAGCATTTCTCTGGCGGTGGGAGCGGGGGTAGAATGGAAAAGAAAGGATCAGTAACTCTTGGCGATACGTTTAGCCTGTATGTCTGCACAGTGGTGATGACACATTCCTGGCTGCACACACAAACCCCTTCTGCCCCACACAATGACAGTGACACGTGTGCCAGCCCATTGTGACACACTTACACCTGCACCCTTACCACCAATGACGGCACCATTTCAAATGGATGCTAGCACACTATGTGTCATCTCTCATTGACCGCAACACTTAGGACATACACCATCGCACAGAAACGGTGATAGGTCCCCAGAACTTTTGCATCTGACACAGTCTAAGTAAATGGCACCCTCTGTGGTTGTACAACCTGCAGAGCTGCATATAGTACCCATGCCTTACACCCCAACCATCACGCAATGCCATCAACATATTCCACTGTAACAACAGCCTACTTAGCTCTACACCCAATAACACACTCACACCAGAGTCACTTCATATCGGGAGGGATACACCACCGCACGCTGAGAGTCACATGGTGTCAAACCCACGCTTGCCCTACTAGAACCTGTATGCCTCCACGTGGATGCTGCCCGCTCCCACCTGCACGGCCCCCAGAGGTGGGCACACACACACAAAGTCACCTTTGCACACCAGTGGTTTGCCTTCACACTGTGTCACTGCATGTTGAAGGAGACAGACTGGGACCCTGACCTCACAACCTGACAGTGATGGCACCATAGCCTTGATAGGGACAAGAGGGGAGGCACTCATCAGATGAGCAAGGTGGCCTAGAGCCCTTCCCTCTGCACCACCCCCATAGTTCTCTTTCTGCCTCTGGCACACGGCCACCCCCACAAACCAAGACCAGCTCTGCCCCTGCAGGCTCAAGCTAGGATGACAGGATGTGGAGTCAGCATCTGGAGAGTTCAGATGTCTCTCTGCACTGACCGGCTCAACTCCTAGTTGAGGTCAGGGCCAGCCAGCGAGCTCTTCCTCATCTCCCACATGGCAGCCAGCGTGCCCTTTGGACGGAGGCAGCTGCGGGGAAGAAATGGGTTGACCTTTGGACAAGAGCCATGCTCACTGATCACATTTGTAGTCGGTGACAGCTGTCATTCCTCACACACTCTTCCTCAATCCTCACACAAAGTACTGACATTAGCTCTCTTGATTGGCTTGTTAGTGAACCTCCAAGGCATGTATGTATCATTTTAAAAATCTGGCCCCCTGGCCCAGCCCACAGCACTCATCAATAAAAGTGGAAATTCAGCACCAGCCAGGGTAAGACACCTTAAGCAGAGCCGCATTCATATCTTACCAGGTGTCTCTTAGAAGCTGTCTACAAAGCAGGGTCTGCAAGGGCCAAGGCTCAGCGTGGAGGGTGGGGACTTGCAGCAGGCTGGATTAGAGATGCAGGAGACGAAGGAAATGCTGACAACCCACATGACATGAAGACCCCAATCTGAGTGTGAATTCATGGCAGGTTTTTTTTAAGTGAGAAACTGGAGAACAGGGAAGATGATAAATGTCAATGTAAAAAAAAATATCGGCAGAGCAAAAATTACATTTCCATAGGCTGTGGGATGTGTCAGAAGAGAAGCAGCCCAGCCTGGTGGAAGGACCCCAGAGCTCAGTGTCATGCAGGCATGGGCTGGAATCTTGGATTTGCCAAAGACTCACTGTATCTCCCTGGGCCTTGTCTTCCCCATCTTGAAAATAGGGGGTTATGTGAACTAAAGGAGAGAATGTAATTTATGCAAAGCACCAAAGTGAGCACCTGAGACACAATGGGGGCCTGATAGTTGTATGATTAATAATATTATAATCAGTAAGAAATGTTTATAATATTTAGCAACATTTCTGTAGTTATAAAACAGTATTTGGGAACCATGTCCAGGCTGGTAACACTGAACAGGAACAAGTATTCATCTTTTCACTACCTTTTTTTGACAGGAAGCATCAGTGGCTCATGTCATCCCCTAATTGTTCAAAGGATAAAGCCACCAAAACATGACTGAGCTGTCCTTTTATTCACCAGTAAGATTTTCTGCAGCTAGACATGACTCATGTCAGCTCATGCAGTTCTTAATAGGCTCACAGAAACTGGGGTTCAAAGGGTGCTTTAGCTGTCACTTACCGCCCAACTGCCATCTTCCAGGGGTAGGGAACTCAGCACCTCACATGAGGCAGTCCATGCTATGGTTGGACAGCTCCAGCTGGTAGAAGGTTCTTCCTCTCAGAGCTTCTGTCTGCCTTCCTTTACCTTTCCTCCATTGCCCCAATTCTGTCTTCAACACTAGTAAAAACAGTAGTCCTTTTCTTTCCTGGCAATGGTCATTTATTCATTCCACAAGCATTCTTTAGCTCCTGCTTCATCAGGCACCATGCTAAGTGCTGGAATTACAAACTGAACAAGACTTGTCAGTCCTTCAAGGACTAATCCCCCTTCAGCATTCTCTCCTCCAGGTAAAACAGCCTTAAATCCTTCCACCATCCCTCATTGAACCTGATTTCCAGACACCCACCACCAAACCACTTCCTTCTTTTCTAACCGTACTTGAGCCTACTAAAGTCCATCTTAAAGTGTTGTGTCCAGAACTGAGCTTAGTATTTTTCTGAAGGCTAAGTTGGATTTTTAGCCCAGCTTAGTCAACATCCATGTCAAAGGCAATGCCCATTGTGGAAAAACCCCAATTGTAACTAGAGTGCTGCCAGCCAGGTCCCACTCACTGAGCTTCTGTTCTAGGAGAACAGGGAAGAGGAGGGAGGAGGAAAGAGGCGGACTATGGCTCTTGAAACCACGGGATGTCAGATCTCCCTTCCCGGAACTCCCCTCAGGCATTAGTGGCAATTCTATGTCGCTCTAAACAAACAGCCTCCCCTCTGCCCCTTCCATTAGTGTCTGCCTCTGGAAAGGGAAGAAAAATTAAAAATGAGCTGACAGGCCAACACAACACAGAATAGAAAACTCAGCCATAAAGGGAGGGACTCCCCTACACCCAGCCCCACAGCCTGTAAGGGGAAAACAGAGATGAGCTTCAGAAGGTGACCCTCTAGATGAGGAAGGTGGGTCCACCAATGACTTCTGATTTGTGGGGAGTCCCCCATTTTGAGACCTCTGCTGTGAAAATGTATAAAGGAATAGTCCTCCCTTGTTGGAATAAAATCATGCCTCCTTCCTTTCCCAGATCCTGTCCTTCTGCAGCTCTTGCCGCTCCCTTCTTGGAAGGAAGCCATCGCCTTACAGAAGCAGGAGTCATCTCCACTCTGACATAACCCCTGATTGATGCATAAACTCCTGCAAATCTTTCAAAGCCCTGGTGCAAGGCTCCTCCTCTCTGAAGCCATTTTCCTACACATTGGGCTGGATTAAAGGAAGCATTTTAGAGCCAAGAAGATGGCAATCAGAATGGAAAGGCTCATTAGGAGAAAGAGAGAGTCATAAAATGAAAAATGAGTGTAAGCAGAGGAGGAAAGGCCGCCGTGAGGGGGCAGATGTTGCCCTGCCTCTTGGTGGTCCCCTTTCTTCCCAGGGCAAAGGAGAGAAAAAATGGCCTTCTAGAATAAGTTTTGCCAAAGAATTCCTTATTCTTCACAGGATATCAGATCTAGAAGGGCCTAGCAAGTGACTCGCCCAAGGTCTACAGCAATTTTGCAGCAGTTTTCTCCCTCTGGGTCCACGTGGAATGTTCCTTAACCCCTATGGAGGCCTTGCCCACATGATGCATCAGTGTTTTCTGAGTGCTCACGTGGAAAGACAGGATACTGAGGGGCTGCAAAGATGATCTGACGGTGGTCTTGTCATCCTGTAGGACCTCACAGGCAAGAGGCATGCAAACAGAGGAAAAGGGGACCCTGAAACAGGGGTGTGCCTGGGGGTGGCAGGACCCCTGAGGATAGTGTGACCAGTTCTGCCTGGAGGAATCAACGTGGGCTTTCCTGAGCAGGCGCACTTGTATTTCTGCTTTAAAAAAAAAAAAAAAAAAACCCTCCCTCCATCCCCTGACCCGCACTGCCCCTCAGAACATTGAAGCAGCAAGCTTGTGGTCCTAAGAGCTGTGGCCAGGATATGCAGCTGCAGGGGGGATTGCTGGGGGTGTCTGGAGGAGAAGTTTTTTTTCTTTTTTTTTTTTTTTTTTAAGAGAGGGGAAAGGAGAGAGAAAGGGAAAGGGAAACGGAGGGGGGAGGCGGAAGAGGGAGAGAGGGAAACAGGGAGGGAGGGAGAGATGGAGAAAGGGAGGGAGGGGAGGGATAGAGAGAGAGAGAGAGAGAGAGAGAGAGAGAGAGATTTGAATTTCCCATCTGGAAAGGGAGAGGTAGCACGTCAGGGTCTGGCTGACGGGCGCGATTGGAGGGCGCCTCCGGCAGCCGCCCGAGTCAATAGCCGCGGCCCCAGATCACCGGGCGGAGTTGCACGAGGCGGCAGCGGGAGCTGGAATAGCAGAAGGAACCGCCTCGTTGAGTTCGGCCGGAGCCCTGCAGTGGCTCAGACGGTTGCGAGGACCTCCAGGTCGGTGCTGGCCACGGGCCGGGAGGGCGGAGCCGGGCTGTGGGCAACAGGGTCTGGGCTCTCGCCTCCAGGCCGCAGCGCAGCCCGGGAAGCTGCAGGGTATGTTTTTCGGGGGCACAGCTCCCCAAGACTGCCCGGGCGCGAGAAAGGGAGGCTGCGCGGCGGCAGCAGGGACGCTCCAGGGCGCGCTCGCCGTGGTGCTGAAAGGACAGCTCCCCGCAAGGGGGAAGCGAGCAGGCGGAGGGAAGGGAGTGAAGCGGGAGCCAACTGGGAAGGAGGGGTGGGGCCCCGAGATGGAGACCCTCGGGCAGAAGCCCGAAGCTGCCCGGCTCCCGGGGAGTCAGGACCGCCCCGAGGGCGGCGGGAGACTCAAGTCTGAACCTAGAGAACAACTTCGAGCTCTTGGGGTAGGGATGGGGGACGTCGATCTAAGCTACTTCAGGTTGTGGTTAACCTGGAGCCCGCCAGGGCCCTCTTCGCCTAGGGAGAGGGAGCCGCCCCTGAGGGGTACAGTTCGGGTACCGGAGTGAGTCAGAGGGCGGCGGGAGTGGGGCGGACAAACCGAAGGTGCAGGGGAGGAGATCCTAAACGTTGACTGGGGGTGGGGGACGAAGAGGACTCTATTTGTCATGGAAGGAGGAGGAGCGGAGGTTTGGGCTGCACCTGTCAGCTGCCTGGGGTCATTAGGAACGATCAGTTCTTCGCCCTCGCCGGCCACACTCTGCCCCCTCCCTCAGCAAAGTTTGAGACCAGGCCAGGTCTTGAGGTTGGAGCTCTAAGTGTTGGGGGGGGGGGAGGGGTGCTCTCAGTGGCCAACCGTGAGCTCGAGGCAGAACTGCCGGCTACGTTGATCTCGGTGGGGGACGATAGAGGGACGCCAGGATTCCTGTCCCCCTCTTCTGCCGGGAGAATACGAACCCCCCGCCGCTTCCGCTTTTCTGCAGGAGCCAGTCCCTTACCCACTCCCATCCTCCACTGCTCCTTTCCCTCCCCAAGTGCTTCTCCCTTCTAGAGGCATGGGCGGGGGGAGTAGAGGGACATCCCCTGTCACTGCACCGCCATTAGCGTAGGGTCCCCCTCAAAAGGCAAATGAGTGTTGAACTGACTTGCAGTGAATATGGCCTGGACATGAGCTATTTTTAAAAAAAGACAACAGATAAACAGCCACAAGGACAAACCCTGCAGGTGCCCGAGTCTGCTTGTCAGATGGTGGGGTCCAGTCCTGAAAACCTCCTGGGGCTCTGATGGCCAAGCCTGAGGAGGTGCCTCAGCTGCCTTCGGGTTAGGATGGGTTAGGAGGGAGCCTGAGAGGGGAAGCTGGAGGAGCATCCCGGGCACGCTGAAGGCAAGGAAACCTGGTGCTGCAGCAGCATCCCTCCCCAACCCCTCCGTGTGTCCCCTCCCCCAGCCTAACGTCCCCACTACCACCACCACCACCACCACCCTTCCCGTGCAGGGATAGACCAAGTCTTCCCGCAGACCCGCTGAGGAGCGCCTCCTGGCGGTCTGGCCAAAATCCTCAACTGCACGCAACCTGCTGGACCTCATCACTCCTACAAGCATATGGCAAAATATCTACACACACGCCTGCACACACGCTTACGCAGAATCACAACGATGCCTAAGTTCAGAGTTAGACACGCAGGAGCATACCTTGAACGCGCACACTCTCACATACTCGCTGACACACGTTAAATTCAACCCAGCAAATATGTCCTGAGGCTCTACCATGAGCTAATAGATGTTGTAGATGCTGGGACAGGAGAAAAGCACAAGATACAAGCCCTGCCCTGGGAAGAGTTCAGAGTGACTGGGAAGGGAAAGACGCATAGCTGGACAGAGTGCATGAGCTGGAGGGAGGCAGGGCTGTCCTAGAAAGTGCCATGGGTCTCAGAAGAGGAAGACTCCATCACATCTCACCGAGGAGAGATTTCATGGGAGGAGTGATGTGTGAAGTGGACCTTTGAAAACTAATGCTGATGATGATGGTGGTGATGACGATGACAGCGAATATGTACTGAGCACCTACTATGTGCCAAATGCTGGGCTGATCACGTTTGCATTATTTCATTTAATGCTTACAACATGCATTGGGTATAGACGTTATTGTCTCCATCTTGCAGATGAGAAAAGATTAAGTCATTTGCTCAAGGTCACTTAGGAAGTAGTGGGGCCAGGAACTGAACTGGCAGAGATGAGGTTAAGAGGTTCCAAGGATGTAGAAATAGCAGATGAACAGATGCCCAGGAGTTTTTGGAAAGAATATGTGTGGAGGTATAGCTGATAAAGGGCCACATACAAAGGATAGGAAATGAATGGTGAGGCAGGCAGATGTTAGACTCTGCAGGACTTGAAGGTCAGCACAAGGACTCTAGCTGGTTTAACCAGGCCATGGGGAGCCACTGCAGGATGTGTTTGCATGAGCAGATCTGCCCTTTAGGAAGATTAATCGGACAGCCTTGTGGAGGATAGATGTAAGGTAGGGGAGGGACAGAGTTAGAGATTATGCAAAAATTCAGAACCTCGAGGCCCTGAACCAAGGCATTAGCAACCATAGGAGAGGGGATGTGTGGATGCAGGAAACACTGTGGAGCTATAATCTCTGGACCTTCTTCCTCAGCACCCCGTCCCAATTATAACTTGCCAATTCCTTGTGTGGTTTTTGCCCAGCGTCTACCTCCCCAGCTGACTGAATGCTGTGAGAACAAATGCAATGACTCCCTTGTTCCCTGCCACAGCCCCAGCACTCAGAACAATGCCTGACAGAGAGTAGATGCCCAAAGCATATTTGTAGTGTGAGTGAATGAATGAATGAATGAATGAAGAATTCCCTGACTGTGGAGTTTTCCACTGAGGCAATTGGAAGAAGGAATGCTGGAGGAAAAGGTGGCTGGTGGGGAGGGGAGGCAAGGATGAGGTTGATCTTTGGATAGAATGAATTTAAGAATATCCAGCAAAGAGTTAAATGTGCAGGTTTGGGGAGAGGGAGGGTGAGAGGTCTGTGACTGAAGAAGTGCATAAACCAATAAGGGTAGGTGAGATTTCCCAGGTAGACAGTGGGAGGGGGAGGGGCAGTGGGAGGGGGAGCCAGCAAAAGACAGAAAGGAGACCATCGGAGAAGTAAGATGATGACCACAAGAGTGCTGTGTCATATGGAATTCAGGAAATTCAAGAAGAAGGCTGAAAAAAGGCAGGGTGGGTGAGAGGGAGGTAAGGGGTCTTCATCAGCATCGATACTACAGAGGGATGGAGAAGGAGAAGGAGGGCTGTGAAAACATTCCTGGGTCTGGTGATTAGCAGGACTCTGGCAACTCTGAGTATGGCAGCTTCAGCAGCAGTGCAGGGTCTGCAACTCTCCGATCTCACAGAGCCAAAGAGTTTGACTGGGAGGTGAGGAAGTGATGACACCAAGTGGAAACTACTTGATCATGAAGCTAGAGGGCAGAGATTCAGAGAAAGATAGGGTTCGGAGCAGGAGCCGGAGAAGGAAGGGGATAAAAGAGACGTATGGAGAAGAGATTGAAGGTGTGAGGAAGAGGGAGTAAAAAATGGATCAAGGAGAAGGTGTAAAGAGGGAAAATCTGGAGCTCAGGCAGATGGATTGGCTTCAGGGGGAAGGAGGGAGACTTCTTCCTTGGGAGCTAGGAGGGGAGTTAATTGTTTTGGTAATGATAACAAGAACCGTTTACTGAGCCCGGATCATGTGCAAAATACATTTCATAGATTAATTCTAAGCCTTCAAAATGGTATTATAATCCTCGCTCTATAAAGAAGAATGAGACCCAGAGAGGTTAAGTCAATTACTCACTATCACACAGCTAAAAAGCAGCAGATTCAGGCTCTGAGTCAGATGTGCCTGACACCAGAGCTCACGAGCCTTCCGCTGCACCACACTACATAAAGTGACAAGGAACTCACCTGCTGAGAGGGATGGGGTAGGAGTAGGTTGGGCCTTAAGAAACTGGTTAGTGGAATCTCTCGACAGGGTGAAGAAATTGCCTAACAGCTAAAAGGGCCGTGCTGGGAGTCAGCAGCAGGACCTTGGGGTGGACCCAAGAAGTTTGGCTAAGTGATCCCAGGAGGCTGGGAGTAAGAGGCACCTGGAGTGACAGGATGTAAACATGGAGAAGACTCATCCCTTGAGTAGATTACTTTGCATGCGGGGGCTTGGGGTTGGTAATCAAAGTTTTCTGAATGAATACAGGAAGCAGAGGAGTCTGGAGAAGGAGGTGGTTTGGTGACAGAGAGGTGGCATGTTTATAAAGACACAGACCTACTAGAGAATGGACTTGAGGATATGGGGAGAGGGAAGGGTAAGCTGGGACAAAGTGAGAGAGTGGCATGGACGTATATACACTACCAAACGTAAAATAGATTGCCAGTGGCATGTTGAGTTTGAGTGGTGCCGTGGGACAGCCAGGGGAAGGCAGGCAAGAGGGAGGCAAGTGTATTTCTTGACTTATTTATTGCCTGTTTCACACACACACACACACTCACAGTACACACACTCCCAGAATGTAATCTGCACGAGCACAGGACCTTTTCTGTCATGTTCACTGTTATATCCCCAGTGCCTAACAGACTGTCTGACACATGATAGGTGCTCAACTAATACTTACTGGATGAATGAATATAGGGGTCTGGTGCTCAGATAAGACATCTAGCTGTCATCAGTGTTAGCGGTCGTAAAGCCCCTGGAAAGGGTGAGTTCTCCCAGGGAAATATTAGAGATGAAAAGGAGATAAGGACTGAGGTCAGAGTCCTGGAGAACACACTTCTGAAGAGGCAAGAGGAAGAAAAGCAGCAGCAAAGGAAGGGAGGGGAGAAGGAGCAGTAGGAGCGGAGGGAGAGGAAAGAACTGAGTCACAGAAGCAAGAAAGGAGAGAGGTTGGAGGATACAGTGGGGTGGCTAGCAGTTCAAATGCTGCAGAACTGCTTCAGAAGAAGAACTGGGAAAAGGGCCCAGAAGATCATCTGGTTCAGGAGAGATGCCTGCCAGAGCAGCAAGTTAGGTGCCCTGTGGACCAATTTGAAACATCTCAAATTAGAGTCCTGCGTCCTCCACCACCACCTGGCAATTCCTTGAGCTAAACGTAAACACAGAGGAGGAACCCAAGAGTTCCTGAAACCATTTGGTTGTTATTCTTTTCCTGTTCTTAGAAATGCTGTCTCTTCACAATGTTTTTAGTCAAATGAAAATATCTTGATTGACTGAGCTGAGCCACCTTCAAACTCAGAATTCTAGATCAGGGTGGGTCCTTCTGCATTTCCTGGAAATCCTGTTCCTTTCTGGCATGTCCTCATAAACATGCAATCAGCAATAGCTAACATTAACTAGCACCTGCTACACACCAGGCACCTGACCAGTATCTTCTCTTCCCCTTCATACATCAGTACAGGGTAGACTTAATACTCCCTCATTTTGCAGGGAGCAAACTGAAGCTTTCCCAGGGAGCCACAGCCAGTGAGGGTTGGGGGGGGGGGGCAAGATTTCAAACCAGGTGTGTCTGATACCAAAGTCCCCGTGGATGGTTTTCTACTCCGTCGTGACTTTCCTCAAAACAACCTATCAGGTGATCTGATCACGTGGAAGTCCTCAAACTCTCAGGCCCCATGGTATGAAAAGAGCTCAGTCTGCCAGTATGTTTTCTCATTTTGAAAGAAACGAGGAAAATCCATCATCAATAAACAGCCAGTGACCTTGAACTCAACTTGGTTGCAATATCCAGCCTGACTCCTCTGCCACCATTTCCCAGGACCCCTTTATCCTCCTAGCAAATCAAAAAGACCCCAAGTCTATGTAGAATGAAAGTCCTGGGGGAGTAGGCCTGGCCCAATTTGACCATCAAGGTACATGACACTTTGGCTGTTATATCCCCATCCCCATGGATATCCCCCTCCATGCTTGAAAAAGGATTTGCGGTAGTTTTGCCTATGAAAGCACCAGTGAAACTGAATGGTTAAAATAAAAAGGAAGTCTCTAAGAGTTAGAGCATCTGGGTTCAAATTCTCAGGGATGCTAGAAGAACGGAGTAAGAAGGAGGCCAAGTATAGAGGGAGGCTCCAGGCCCACTACCCTTCCCCTCCCACTATGGTTGGAACAGTTCCATTTTTATGTATTTTGCATATTGAGATTCCCATTAAGATTTTATTTGGAGAAAATCTTCTGAGGCAAAAAAATAATAATAAAAACTGAAAGTCGGTGATTTAGGGAGAGAGAAATGAGGACAAACATAAGCTGAGTGGTTATGAGGCCCAGTGCTTGGTAATTTAAAGGCCCTTAGCCCCAAGAAGATTATTGTGTCTCCAACCCCCTCTGTGTAATTCAAAATAAAAATCAATATTAAGCTATAAAACTTACATGTTTTATGCAATGAAAATAACTTACTTCTCCATTTGTCTAATTTCAGAAGTCTGAATATGTTCATGTAAGCTGGCTGTTCTCAATTTTTCACTTACCTCTTATTTGCTGGGGCCCCGAGCGCAAGCTCACTCCTTCTAGGGCTTGATGCAGTGGCCCAGGCTGGAATTCTCTCCAGTCTCCACAGTATCTCTGAGAAAGGAGGCACGGCCACCTCTATCTTACAGAGGAGGAAACGGGGGCTCAATGATATTGGATAACTCGCGTGGAAGTCACATGGCAAATAAGGAGTTAAGGTGGCATTAGAACCCAGCTCTGCCTCTGTCCAAATTCTGGGCTTTTTCCAACATTCCTGGCTTCGATCCAATTAAAGCAACATGGTCAAGATGAAGATTTTAAAATAGGGATCAGAAGCCATTTGGCAGCACATATGTGCCTGGCACATAGCAACTGCTCAGGAAACAGCCCTTTTCCATCCCTGTCCATGCAGTACCAGGCACTGGGTCTTGGCCTCTGGCTGATGGTACCTGATGCCTGAACCAGGGTGACCGGTCGTTTGTCCAACTCCACTGCCCTGCCTGTGCAGAAGCTTCTCCCATCTAACACCCAACTCTTCTTTTTGCAGGCTGCCACATCTCCCCAAGCCAGGCCTGCCTGAAGTGCTGCATGCAAATTTGGCTGCTGGCTAGGGCACCCTAAACAGAGTTGTAGGCATGGACTTCGTCATGAAGCAGGCCCTTGGAGGTGAGGTCCGAGCCCTGCACCCCATGCCCACTACCCAATCCAGACCCAGGTGGGAGGGGCCTCAGCACACCAGGCCCCCCCATCCCCAGGCTTGCCTCTATGACCCTGTCCTCTCCCTCCCCAACCCATCCCCCACAGGGGCCACCAAGGACATGGGGAAGATGCTGGGCGGAGAGGAGGAGAAGGACCCTGATGCACAGAAGAAGGAGGAGGAGCGGCAGGAGGCACTTCGGCAGCAAGAAGAGGAGCGCAAGGCCAAGCACGCACGCATGGAGGCCGAGCGTGAGAAGGTCCGGCAGCAGATACGAGACAAGGTCAGCACCACCCTCTTGCCCATCCTGGAATGTAAGGGGTTAAAAGGGTCTCCCAAAACCTCGGGCTCCCTTGAATCCCAGCTCTCACCTTAGACCTAGTTCTCTCCGAGTCTCACTCTTTTCATCAGTAAAATGCGTGTCAAGGAACACCTCCCTCAAGGACCGTTATGGGGATTAAAAAAGGTAGTGGATATAGTAAGTGCTCCCTAATGTTTGCTGCTACAGGCCCACAACCTTGGACCCAAAATCCTGGTGACCAAACAAGTTTGGAGCCCAGAATTTGAGGATTTTTGGAAAGTACTATAGTGCCCTGAGCACTGTTATGTGTCGCTCCCAGTGAGTTTGCAGCTGCCACCCTATGCCAAACAGTTCAATACTTGTCTGCTCGCACTGCAATAAATCAAGGCTATAAGTAGGCTTCCATCAATTCCAGTCAAGTTTTGTCACCAAAATTGGGCCCAAAGCATGTGGGAGAACATTCAGTTTTCAGATCTTGGAGGATTTCAAAAGAGCAAAGAAATTATGTGGGCAGGTATTAATTTTAAAGGAAACCCCATGCACCATCTCTCTTTTATTAAATACCAACTGAAGGCAAGCACAATCCCACAAGGAATGTGCCCTTATCCCCATTTTATAGATGAGAGGACCCATGGGCTCACAGGGAGTTCCCATGAGCTGCCTCAGCCACGTGTGCATGACCTTGAGATCCAGCTTTCTCCTTGCCCTGTTCATGCTCCTCTCCACCCTTCCCCTCCCCAGTATGGGCTGAAGAAGAAGGAGGAGAAGGAGGCTGAGGAGAAGGCAGCCCTGGAGCAGCCCTGCGAAGGGAGCCTGACCCGGCCCAAGAAGGCCATCCCGGCAGGCTGCGGGGACGAGGAGGAGGAGGAGGAGGAGAGCATCCTGGACACGGTGCTCAAATACCTGCCCGGGCCACTGCAGGACATGTTCAAGAAGTAACCGGCCCTCCCACCACATCCCCACTCCACTTGTTACTTTTTTTTTTTTTTTTTTTTGTTTTTTTTTTTTTTTTTTTTTTTTGGTTCTTTCTTTTCTTTTTATTCATTTAAGTCTCAGTTCTGAAGGGGAAAACCTCAGTTGGCCTCTGTCCCCCTTCCCTGGCCAGGGGCTCCTCTCCCTCAGCACTCTTCACACTCCCTTCATCCCAGGGTATCCAGCCTCCACCTCACTCCCAAGTTGCTTGAAAAGAAGAAGACAGCTTTTCTCCAGCAGGGGGTATTGAACCCAGTACAGGAAGCACTGGGGGGCCCCCCTCCAGAAGCCTAAGGTCTGTGCTGGTGTGGTAATCCCCATACATTCCTTCATGCACCCCACTGCCAGGAGGACCACAGTCCCCAGCCAGCCAAAGTAATGACACATTCCAGCCCTGCCCAGCATGCTGACCTTTGGCCTCTAAACCCCAGTGGGCCTCCAGGTCAGGGCAGGGGCATTGAGTGGCCTGGCTCTGAGGAAGGGAGTCAGGGTAAGTCTGTCCTGTTAGGGCCTAGCCTGAGGCTGGCCTGTTCTGTTCTGGCCGGGCCTGGGTCTGGGCAGGAGGCTGGGGCTCTCCTTCTTTCCTCCCTCTGATGACACCCAGTCTAGGAGCCTTCCTCTCCCAGCCCCCACCTGAAGAGGCCTAGCCCCTGCCAAGCCAGCCCCTCCAAATGGATCCTCTATGGACTTTAACTCATCTATGGAGGGGCCCCAGGGTAAGGCAGCCCCTTGTTTCTTCCCCCCGCTCCACTTAGGTCCTGGAGCCCCACTGCCAGGCTGGGCCCGGCTTGCCCAGCCAAGGGGCTGCCCAGGCCCCCCAGAAAATACTTGGAGCCATTGGGCAGCGATGGCCCATGCCATGGGACTCCCCCACTGGTGCAGCCAAGCTGCCCCCATTCTTATCCACCCCTCTTCCTCACCTTGTCCTGTTCATGTGCTTCCAGGGCCCCACGGTCCACAGGAGGACCCTTCCTGGCCAAAGCCCCAAACTTTTTGGGAAAAGCCAGTTCCCAGTTGACAGAAGGCATCTGTTCTTTCATCTTATTGGCCAAGAACAAACTCTCCTCTGGGATGTGTGAGACTGGCATTTGTTCCCCCCACCCCGAATTGTCAAGGCCTCCTTCTCAGTAAGTTGTGTGAGAACTGGGAAGCCATGGAGCAAACGAGAGAGGAAAGTGTTTGTCCGGGCATGCATGAATGTACATGGCAGAGACTGCATCAGCAATTGTATGCCCAGAGATTATACATATAAGCCTATGATTAGAGTGTCTTGAGATTGTGTGTGTGTGTGTGTGTTAGTCAACATCCCTGTGTGATGTATGTTAGGCAGCCTTGTGTACGTATGCTTGTTTGAGGGGATATGTATGAGTTGAGATTGTGTCATATGTGTGTATTAACCATCTCATATGTGTGTTAGAGCTTGCATGTGTTAGCTAGTGTCTGCATTTGTTTTCAAAAATAGCATGTATGTCAGGAGTGATGAGAATGTGTTAGATGTTGTAGAAGTATGTGTTTGAGAGAGTTGTCAGATATGCTGAGACTGTTGTGTGCATGTGTTTGGCTCTGAAAAGGCAGTTGTGTGCAGGACGTGTGCCTGGGGAGAAGGAACATAGGTAAGATGACCCCTCTTGGCCCCCAAACCACTAGTCACAGATGGCCACATCCAAGAGGAGACCTTGTCCTTGGCCTAGAGTCCTCCTGCCCTTGGGGGGTTCCTGCCTGAAGTCCTCAGAAGTCCACTGGGACAGACCCAGGCAGTGCCCCAAGAAGCCATGCTGGGCCCCCACCAGGGCCTACCCCAAAAGCAGGGGATAGGGAGGGGGCGACTTGCCTGTCCCGAAGCCCCTACCCCATTGGCCCCAGTTTGCATTCTGCAGGTTTTCCATTTTAGTGAATTTATGCTTTTATTTCAGAGAGAGACGTGGGTCTTCTCTGTCTGTTTCCAATAGTTAAAGCCATATCAGTTAGACTGCAATACTTTAAAGATGAGACAAAACAATCCATATGTTTAGGGAACTAGAAAAGTCCCCTGGTCTGTCCCTTCTCTGGGGAGCAGGGCCTCAGCAGCTCCAGCTCCCTGGACTTGCCCTTCTCCCCCACCCACACCCCCTCCCCTGTGCCCCTGTGTCCCGTCCCCCCAGGGGGCCTGTGTCTGTGTCTGTACCTGTTTCTGTGATGGGGAGCCACCTTGCACCCCTGTTGTCTGCTTGTCTGTTTGTATCTGTTATCCTGGGCAGGATGGTCATTCTCAGGAGCCCCGGGGTCCTGGGGCAGAAACAGGCAGAGCCCAGTCCTGGGCCCCAGACCTCCCCAGACCCTGTGTGTAGGTCCTACCTGGACACAGGGGTGAATCCCAAGTGTTCAGAAAGGTCTCCCTCTTGACCGGGGCCCGCAGACCTCAAAGGTGGTGCCAGGGCACAGAGAGTGCCAGATGGACAGTGAAGACCGAGGCCCAGGGAGCTTCAGATGAGCAGGCCTGAGGAACCCCAGATCCCCAAGCGGCATCCCTCACACTCTTCACAGCCCCTCTGCACCCCCAGAGCAGGCTCAGGGCTTTTCCCATATGAGAGTGCCTTCCAGGCTGGCTGGCTTGGTCTGGTGCACATCCTGGACTCCTTTAGACTCCTCCAGCCTGCTCCCGAGCAGGACGACTGGAGGTCTTCCTGGAGGCAGGGACAGGGGGAGAATTTCTGCCTGGGGCATACCACCATAACTCTTGGGTCCAGGGGAACGCGATGACCGTCATTCCTGACACAGACCTTACTGTGGAGAGAGGCTAATATGTGGCCCAGAGAGGATGTCATGGGCAAGCACACTCGTGGGAGCACAAAATATTTGTGAGGTGTTCGAGCAGGGAAGGGATGGTCACATGAAGTACCTGGGGTGGGAGGTGTATAAGGTGGGAGGGGGAAGAATGTGTCACACACAAATGGGGCAGTGTACATGTGACACACTTAGGAGGTGGGGCAGGGAGAGAGCGGCCCCAGAATTCAGCATGGGAACGCACAACATACAAGGGAGACATGCCCCAGCTAGGAGAACAGGAGGAAGCAATCATCGCATGTGGGTGAAGACAGAACAAAATGCCCGCTTGCCAGGGATGGCCCCTGCTGTGCTTGTGCGCCTGGGAGCGGACCAGCAGAGAGAAGGGAAGTGCTTCTCTGGATCCCCTGTGCTGGGCACTGGCAATGCCCAGAATTTCCACACAGGTACATCCTCTGCTCCAGGTCCAGAAAGTGTCCTTAACTACAAAGGTGTCTCCTCCAAAGGCAAGCAGGAGGTCCAGAGACCCTCCCAGCTGTGAGAGAGGGAGAGAGCCAGAGAGAGAGAAAGGGAAACAGAAACAGAACAGAAGTTCTTCAGCCCAGGTCCCTCTCAGGTGGGACAGCTGGTGGACAAAGCAACCTCCCCAAAGGCTCAGAGCTAGAGTAAAATGGGGTGAGCCACCCGCCCCGGGAGCCCCTGGCACCCAGCCAGCAGTGTTGCCCACCACTACCACTGAACTGCTCCATCCTTCTAGGTTCCTCAAACCCTTGACCGCACAGGGGGCTGGGGGTCAGACTGGCTCAGATGACGGGACATCTCTCAGGCCTGAGGACATGACTCCCCCCACATGTCCCCTGCTCTCCTCCCTACTCCTGTGCCCCACCCTTTTCACTGGAAAGAGAATGAGAGGTGCTCCTGCTGGCCCTCGGGTGGGAATGGGGGTCCTACTGAGACCCAGGTGAGGACGACCATCCTGCTTGCGTGGGGGAATCCACTTCCCACTGTGCTGTGTCCTTGTTGCTCTGCTTCCTTTAAATGTGTCAGTGCCTGGGGGGAGGGGAGGGGCAACCCCCATGCCCCCCTGAACCTGACCAAAAGCCATGGCTGTTGCTCCCCCTTTGTACGACGCAGATGCTAAGATGTACCAAACCAACCATGACAACAAACAAAAGACCTTGTACAGCAGCTCTCGGTCTGTCTGTCCTCTTCTGTCCATCGGCACTGCCAGAGCTACATGGGATGCCAGCTGAGAGGAGGGGGGCCAACCCACAGAGCTTAAGAGGTCCCAGAAAACCTTCAGTTTTACCCTTGCTTCTGGCCAGGACACTCTGGCAATGACCCCAGAAACCAGCCAAGGCTAGAGTTAGGACTGGCCCCAGAGATTCAGGGCCACTCACGTCCTGCCCTTCAAAACCAACTGACAATCCCAGGAACTGGTAGTCCAGCTAACACCCCACACCCTGTCTCTGGCCACCCTTCCCCCCAAGCCCCATGAGTGTGGCACCCTGACACAGAGTCAAGTCACATGGGTAGGTAAAGGTCTGTCATCGGTTGTCCCTCCAACATTGATGGAGTTCCTACCTCTGCTAGTCTGTGTGCAGGAGGCTGGGGACACAGAGAGAGGATGCATTGCTCCTGGACACAGACACATCCCAGACCTTGTTGAGGAGTCAAGAATAGACCACACTCGGCTGCCCCCCACCATAACCGTGCCTTAAGCTAGGCCTCTTCTCTCTGCTTGCATAGACACCTCTCATCCCCCACACACTGCTCTCCTAGCCTGTATCTCTTCCCTTCCACCCATCCTCTCCCCACCACCCCACCCCACCTAAAAGACTTATCTAAAATTCAAACTTAACCATATCACTTCCCTGCCCAACATCCTCCAGTGGCCTATAGGACAACATCAAAATTGTCAAAATGGGCCTGTGTGATATGACCCCAGCTGGCTAGTTCCAAGCCCACCTAACTCTGCTCCAAGCTCCCCCAGTCCCCACACATACCATGCTGTTTTGTGTTTGCCTATTCTGTCCTCTCTGCCTGAAATGAAAGGTACCCTTCCCCTTTCTGGTGTATTCCCAACTTCTCAAGATCCAGCTCCGATGTCACCTGCTGTGTGAAGCCCACCCTGACATAGCCCTGTCCCCCTGTCCACAGCAGAGTTTGCTGCTGTGTTCTCACAACACAGAGCATCGTGGCTGAATGCTCAGACAGTGCTGGGTTTGCTGGTGGGTTCTGTCACCTAGAAGAGTGATCTTGAAGAAGCCACTTAACCCCTGTTGAGTGTTTTCTTGTAAGTAAAATGGGATAAGAATTGCTCTGACCTCCACTGTGGTTGTGAGGAATGAATGGGGTGCTGCCCGCATCCTCTCAGCACCATGTACCAAGCATTCAGTGGATGGAGGCACTGTGCAAATTGTGCTCTAATTGGGGTCCCTGCACATCTCTCTCACCAACTTGAGAACTCTGTAAGGGCAGAGCTGGCTGGTACCCCAATGCCTCCCAGCATCTACCACAGAATCTAGCCTACATGGGGTGCTCAGGAACCCCAGTGCTGACTCAGCCACATGATCAACCCCCATCTCCTTTTCTTGGTGGCCACAGCCGCTTTTCCCTTAGCTCTCTGCACTTACTGGACAGTGCAAGAGAGGAAAACCGGACCCCTCCCTCTTCTATGCGCTGACATCACCTCTCCTGCCTGTTCTACCAGATCTTCCCAGGAGCCTGGGCTGGTCCACTATGGGTAGCATGTCCCCTGGACTCTTAGAGTGTGCAATGGGAGGCTGTGTTAGTCATCTACTGCTGCATAACAAATGACCACAAGCTTAGTGGCTTAAAACAACACATGTTTATTACCTCACACTTTCTGTGGACCAGGTGTCCAGGAACAGTTGGGCTGGGTCCTCTGCTTCAAGATATCTCACCAGGCTGCAGTCAAGGTACAGGCCAGGGCTGAGGTCTCGTCTGAAGGTTCAGCTGAGCAAGGACCACTTCCAAGCTCACGTGTTTGCTGGTGAGATTTAGTTCCTGTTGGATTGAGGGCCTCATCTCCTGGCTGGCTGTTTTCCAGAGGCTGTCCTCCATTCCTTGCCATGTGTGCCCCTCCATTAGGGCAGCTCACAACATGGCACCTTGTTTCATCGAAGCGTGTAAACCAAAAAGGCAATAGAGAGCATTGGCTAGTAAGACAGAAGTGTTATGTAACCTGATCCTGGAAGTGAAAGACCATCACCTTTGCCATATTCTATTGGTTAAAAGTCACAGGCCCCAACTACAGTTACAGGGAGAGGATTACAGAAGGGTGCAAATACTGGGACAGGGATCGCTGGGGCCCTCTTAGAGTCTGCCCCCAGAGAGGCTGAGGCAACTCCTTCCCTACAAAGGAATAGGAGTTGAGCAGGGCCTCAGTGGAGCCAGACCTCAAACCTCTTCAGGCCCAGATGGTGGCGGAAGTGTCTCTGAGCTGGGCAGGGGCCAATGGCAGGCTCCCCTAGGGCTTCTGCAAGACCGAGGCCATTCCCAGAGCTGGAGGTTGGGCTCCAAGGGCCTTCCTAGGCTGGGAATTGGAGAAAAAGGGCTGATGAGGGCTTCAGGCTTCCCTGGGCGTCCATCTGTGTGCTCCACCAGCATGCCAATCACTGTCCCCGCAAGGTCCAGGTCCCTCCTCAGTAAACAACTGAGCCCCAGGCACTCAGATGATTCCTTGCTGCCCCCGTCTCCTCTCATTTATACTCAGTAGCACCCCGAAGTGCCCTGGTGGGAAATGCCAGCATCCTCTCACTTTGGGTCCTGAATGTCTTCTCTTAAAAGTCAGTTAAATCGAACTTACTGAGTTCCTACCACTTGCTAGACACTGTACTAGGCACCAAGAACACCACTCAACAGCCCCTTCCATCCAGGAATCTACCCAGGCAAGTAAACAGACCAGTTACCCATCTCACCATGTGCAGTGATACAGGCAAACTCGGGGCACTTGAGGAAGGCTCCCTGGTGGAGGTGGCATCTGAGATGAGTCTTAAATGAAGAGGAGTCAACCTGGTGGAGAAGGAGGGCACTCGAGGCAGAGAGTCTGGCATAGTCTGACATGGGTGGTGGGAGTAGGGGAGGAAGAGGTGGGGGATGTCTGCAGGAACTTGAGTTCTTGGTGAAAAGCTGAGAGCCTGGGGATGTCCATTGGGGTGGGGGTGGGGGAACACCACATAGTGGAGCTTGGGCTGTTCCGGCAGGTCTTGAGCGAAGTGTGACATGATCAGATGTGCAGCTCGAGGAAGGTCATTAGGGCTGTGAGGAGGATGAACTGGGAGCCCAGGGAGGAGCTGGTGCAATGGCAAGGTCAGAGATGGTGAGGACTGACCTCAGGCAGTGGCAAAGGATGGGGGAGAAGTGGGCAGAACAGAAGGCCATATAGGAGGGCAAATTATCAGGACTTGAGGATTGAATGGGAGGGTTATGGAGGAAGGAGGGGTGTAAGCCAATGCCTGTGTCTCCATATCGTGTGGTTCCATCCTCCAAGATCTAGAACATAGCTAGCAGATAGATTTGGAGGAAGATGATGACTTTGGTTTAGGGCTTCTGGGTTTGAGGCGCCTGTGGAGAGTCCAGTAGGGAGTCTGGAGGGCAGGAGAAGCACAGACCATGTGCTCAGTGGGATAGCCCTCAAATGGGGCGACGTCTCGACCATTTACTTCACCACAGGGATCAAAGCTACACGAAATCAAGAAACCTGGAATGGGAAGAGGATTTAAAGTCAAATCCATCCTCCCATGGAACTCAGGAGTCCCTCCTGTGCCATCTGTGGTAGAGGGCACTCTACTTGCTTTCCCCGTAGTGTGGGAGAGCTCCTTACAGTGGGACAGGTCCCTTCTTTCTCCAAAACTGAGAGCTGCCAGGAGGAAGGGAGTTAATGAAACCCCCTCGGCATCCCATTAATTGACTGCAAAACCCTGCTTCTAGACCACTCACTTAGCACTTGTAATTAATTGGGGCTTCTTGCCTGATCTGAGAGGTGATTCGATACCCCCCAAGGGCAATGTTTTCTTAGCTGGTATCCTCCAGCTGGAGCTGTCTCTACACATTGGCCTCTCCATAGTGCCCTGGCTATGAATGCAGACTCCTGCCCTTCCTTCCTCTCTGTGTGAGCTCGGGCAGGGCCCTTCCCCACTCCAAGCACAGAGCTGAGTAGTACAGGCACATGGTACAGGCTGAGTGGCTGGGGCTGGGGCTAATATTACCACCTCCTTGGACACCAGGTCCAGGGTATCCATCCTGTCCTGGGACAGGCCCAGTGGTCTCCAGCCACATTAACTCCCCGCTGCTCCCATAGTAAGAGGCATTTGGTATGACCTTGTCTACAGGAGGGTCAAGGCAGCTTACTTTAAAGTACAAGGGGGCGTGGGGAGGGAGCTTCCGCTTACTAAGCCCCTGCTACATGCCATCCACAGGGCTGATTGCTTTAAAGGCACCACCTCTCCTCATCCTGACAGGAATCTCTGGTCAGGATTATGCCCATTTTACTCATGAAAACACTGAGGCTCAGACGTAGAGGCTTATAATGGGAATAGGCATAGGCTTTGGTTTTCAGACAAACATGGCTTTGAATCCTGATTCTTTCTGTCTGGTCTTGGGCAGATGGCTCAATTTGTCTGAACTTCGGTTTCCTTATCTCTTAAAAAATACACATATTGAATATAATAATGCTTAACCCCACTACCACCACCAGGTGGTAATTCTGAGGGAATTAAATAAAATAATGTCTGTAGGTCCCCTGGCACAGTGCCTGGCATGTAGCAGGTACCTAAAAAGTGACAGCCATTATTACAAAATGCTACTACTACTACGGGCAGACTGATGAAGACAAATAAGAAGAGGAGGAGAGGAAAGGAGGGAGAAGACACGGAAAGGAGAAGGAGAAGAATTAATTCCATAAAAATCCTCAAGTCATCCAAAGAGTAAATTGGGAAGCCTGGGTTTAAAACCAAGTCTGTCTCATGTCTTTTCACTGGAACACAAGACAATCTGAGAGGCAAGGGTCACAAGTGAGAAGGGAGGCAGAAGGGAGTAACTGCCTTTTCCAGGAAGCTCTCTTCAGCTCAAAAGACACTTAGCAACATGGGTAATTTGCATAACAAATTACCCCAAACTTAGTGGCTGAAAGCAATGAACATTTCTTTTCTCTCACAGTTTCTGTGGGTCAGTAATTCTGGAGTGGCTTGACTGGGTAGTTCTGGATTGAGGTCTCCAGCGAAACTGCAGCCAGGATGTCAGCTGGGGCTGCAGTCTCCTTTGAAGTCTTGACTGGGGCTGGAGGAGCCACCTCCAAGACGGCTCAGTCACATTGCTGGCAAGCTGGTGCTGGCTGCTGGCAGGAGGCTCCCTTTCCAGGCGGACCTCTCCTGAGGGCTTCTTGAGTGTCTTCACCATATGGCAGCTAGCCTCCCCCAGAGTGAGTAATCCACGAGAGCAAGGTGGAAACTGCAACATCTTTCATGACCTAGCCTCAGAAGCCACCCACCATCACTTCTTCAACATTCTGTTGGTCACACAAACTAGCTCGGATTCAATGTGGGAGGACACTACACAGGACATGGGTACCAGGAGGAAAGATCATTGGAGGTTGGGGTGGGGGGGTCGGTGTGTGCATCTTGAAGGATGCCTACTTCACAATGCACACCTCAGCCCACCTTCAGCCGCCAGTCAACTAACACTCCTTCATTTACCCATCCACTCAACAAACTCTTCCCAAGGGCCTCCCCATGGTCAAACACTGGGCTAGGCACTGCTTTTCCAACCTGAATCTGTCATGGTCACCGGAGCTCGGAGTCCAGACACACACCAACACACAGCAAAGTGCTGTGAACAAACATTTGGATTTTTCCCTTCAGTCCTGGCTTCAAGCCTGGCTTGTAATGTTGAAGTCATTTGACCTTGAGCACATTATTTTACCCCTCAGGGCTTCCATACAAAAAGATAATAATATCTGCACTGCCCAGCAATTGCAACAAATGTATTAAAATACCCAGCACATAACAAATTCTCAATAAATGATGACTAATACTTCCAATAATGTTACTTTAAATAAATGGAGATTGCACTCCCAGATCTGGACAGCAGCCCCATCTAGGCTTCCCCTGCCCCCCCCAAGAGAAGATTGGGCTCTTGGATCCCCAGGCTGCCCCCTGAGTCCTGCCTGTCACCTCCTCCCAAAGGCCTAGCTGAGCCCTGCTGTGGCTCTGACAGCCAGAGGCTCCCTGGTGCCAGCCCTAATCAGAAGCTCCAGCCGAGACCTCAAATTGATTTGCCATCATTTAGCTGGGAAGCGAGCGCTCTTCTTGACTCGCAGCCAAAATCCATTCTGTGATAGCAAAGTAATCACCTACATGGCGGTGTCGGGAGACTGTGATAGAGATCTAGGACAAAAAGTCTCCATCCTACCACCCAGAACCCGAGCCTCACTGCAGCTCGTCTCTGGTCCCCCTCCCTCCTCCTGCCTGTGTGCGGGCTGCTGTGTGTGTCCTCACAAGGAGGCATGTGCCCCCCGCCCCACCCCCTCACACACACACACCCGCACTGCATGGGGTCTAATGCAGCGAGTGGCTCTCAAATTTTGCAGGAAGTGCAACTACCTGGGGATCCTTAAAAAAATGCCAGTGCCTGGCTCAGTCCTCCAGACATTCTGATCTAATCGGTAAGGGGTGCACCCTGGGCACTGGGGTTCTTATAAGTTCTCCTGGTGGTCCTAATGGGCAGCAGAGTTGGGGGAACTGCTAGTCTCATGCACACAGCAGTGGCTTCACCTAGATGCACGTCCCTCCACATTCATTCAGTCACTCGCCAGTTGTTTATTGAGCACCTACCATGTGCCAGGCACTGTTCTAGCAGCTGGAGACACCACAAGGGACAAAGTTACGGCCCTCGTGGAGTTGATATTCTGGTCAAAGGGGCAGATAAGAAACAAGAGAATAAGGAAAATACGTAATATGCTAGATGAGAATAAAAATGCTTGAAAGGTGACATGTGGCCAACGTCCCCTTTGTATGACACCTGGGTCACCCACACACAAGCTTATAGCAGCTACCCTGTCTACTGCTGACCAGCTTCTGACCCTCAGCCAAACCCAGACTGAGTCTCTACCTCAGCTACAAATGACCCCAACGCTCACAACGACCCCAACCCTGGCCACACACTAAGCCCTGACACCAGACACAGGGTGAGGTTTAACCCCAGTGGCAGACAAGCCCTAAATCTTAGTAGTCCCTGGCCATTTGCTCAGGCTCCAAATTCTCCCATGAACCCAGTACTTCATGTGGAAAATTAAGCCTCTCTAGCCCAAACTTAGCCCTACTCTCCGAAACTTTCCCTACGCCCCACCGGGTTTTCTAAGGATTCTTACTACTAGAATCTAGAGGCACAAGAAAACAGATGGACTAAACAGATGGGAAAGGCCCCCGAGTGGTAAGCTTGTTGATGCTGGAAGGTCCCTGAGAGAGCATCCCACCTCACCCCCTCATTTTACAGTCAGGCCCAGAGAAGTTAATAAGTAACTCGCTCAAGGTCACACAGTGAGTCCACAGCAGAACCAGAATGGGAACCCAGGCCTCCTCTCAATCCAGTGCTCCCTCTGTCCTCCCTCCCTCAGAGAGCGTAGGGAGCATCACTCATCTGGTAAAACAGCTCCCAGAATTTCCTTTGGGAACCCACTTTTCCCCTGTTCTCTACCCAGGATTTTGGTCAAATCCAATCCACGCAGTACCAAGTATTCCCATGGCCCTGTGGTCAGCTGTGGGCTAGACTCAGGAGCCAGGCGAGGCAAGGCTGAGACCCGGCAGCTTCTCTGGTACACTTGAACCTGGGGACTATGGGGCGGGAGTGGCTGCTGCCATGTGGTCATCTCACGTGGGCCGAGGACTAAGCCAACCTGGGACGGAGAGGAGATTTGAGAGATGAAGAGAAATGGAGTTGCGGGGACATCCTCTGACCCCCTACCAAGCCATACCTACAGGAATTCCTACCTATGCTTCTTTTTTAGCTTCGTGAGTCAATAAATCCCCCTTGTGCTTAAAACCAGTTTGGGCTGGGGTTCTGTTACTTGCAAGCCTGACCACTACAGACAGGAATCCCTTTCTGGCTCTCCCAGCAACTCTCTTACCTGCATCAAATCACCTGCTTTCTGACCCCACCTGCCCTTTGCTCTTGGTGTCCCCAACTCCTAGAGTTCCACAGAGCATGGTCCCTAAATGCACATGGTACTGCGTCTCACTTCCTCCACATTGTGAGAGGCAGAACAGTGTCCCCCCAACAAAGATGTCCACGTCCTAATCTCTGGAACCTGTGAATATGTTGTTACTTTAGACAGCAAAGAGGAATTAATCCTGCAGATGAAATCAAGCTTGCTAATCATCTGATTGAAAATGGGAGATAATCCCGGATTATCCAGTTGGGCTCACTGTAATCACCAGGGTCCTTAAAGAAGAGGGAGGCAGAAGGGAGAACCAGAGACGTAGCGGCACGAGAAAGACTCAGCCTAACATTACTGGCTTTGAAGGTGAAGAAAGTGACCACAAGCCAAGGAAAGCGGAAAAGGTCCCAAGGAAGTGGATTCTCCCCTAGGGCCTCCAGAAGGAACCTAGCCCTGTCCACATTTTGATGTTGGCCCAGCAAGACTGAGACCCTTTGGATTTCTGATCTCCAGAATTGTAGGAGAATAAATGTGTGTTGGTCAAGCCACTAAGTTCGAGGTGATAGGAAACTAATACACACATCAAAGGACCCTGATGTTGCATTAGAGAGATTGGTCAACGTTCCATGTCTTCCTGTAGCCCTGGTTGAGCATTTACCATATGCCTGACTCTAAGCTGGATGCTGGGAACAGCAAGACCAACCAGACACTTGACCCCAGCCTTCCAGGCCCCCGCAGCCAGCAGGGGACGGGGGACAGATCTGTAGTCAACTCTGATGGGCAGTGCTAAATGCCATGATGTAGAAGTGTGTGGGATGCTACGAGACCCCACAGTAGAGGCACCTAAACCTGCCGAAGATGGAGAGAAGGGACATGCTCAGGGAGTGTTTCCTGGAGGAGTCAAAAGCTTGGCAGGAAAAGGCATTCCTGGCAGAGGGAACAGCAGAATCAAAGGCTCAGAGTGTGAGGAAACAAGGCACATTGTGGGACCTGGAGCATTCAAAGTGTTGGAGGGGTATGGCAGCAGAGGCTGCACTAGGGGCTGGGCCATATAGAGCCCAGAATGCCAGGATGATTATAGACTTCATCCACAAGTGTGGGGAGCCACTGAGAATTTTAAGCAGGAGAGAGATATGGACAGGTGGCATGGAGGGTCAACCAGAGAGGCTCAGAGACCAACATGGACACTCCAGGAAAGAAGGAAGGGTGTGTGAACTAGGGCATGGCCATGGGGAAGGGAGCAGAGAAGGAGACACTGGAGAGCTAATGAAGAATGGAACAGGCCATGTGTGGCTTGCTGATGGCAGGTCCAGGGAGGAATGGAGTTGAGAATGACTCTGCATTTCCTTTTCTGCTCTAGTGGGAGCCCTTCTCCAAGATGGGGTGCCACAGAGGCAGAGCAGACTTGAAAGGGTTGATGAGAAGAGGTAGAGTCAGTGGAACCTGGAAGTAGCCCCAGGAGATGTCCAGGAGGCAGCTGCTCCGCAGAGTCTGAGGTGGCAGGGGGAGGGGGGGAGGGGGACATTTGAGTCAGCACAGATGAACTTCAAGGCCCTACAAGCCAACAGCCCAAGGGCGTGGTGGGAAGGGAGAAGAGCGTAGGCCTGGGCAACTCAGTCACTTAACAGATTTCTCTACAATATGGGAGCAGGAAGACGCCTTAAGACTACAAAGAGAATTGGCAGGATACTCAGAGACAGGTGGAACAGGAACTGAGAGTCCAGTGGACACTACAGCCCCCAGCCCAGCCATCATGGCAGCCAAGGAGCCCCCAGGATGGCAGTGCACCTTGGAGAGTCCTAGGGTCCAGATCTGGGGTCAATCCACCTCCCGGCCTGCATCCAAGGATGCTTAGGACACCATCCCTGCTGCCAAGGAAGTGCATGGTGACAGGTTTAGAGCCTGGAGAACCCCCAACCTCAGCCTTCCCCTCATATAATGAGAAGAAGGGGTTTCCTGGTCTGGACAGAGGCAGAGGCAACCTCATCCCACCTCCCACATCTCCCATGGACGCTTTCTTCCCTCCTCCACCAAGCTCGCCATCTTAGCCAGCATTTAATAACTGGCTGCCAAGTCCCCTGGGGACAGACTAATGAAGCTGCCTCCCGCCTCCTCCCTGGCCTGAGGCTCTGAGCCCCAGCCTACTCCCACCCCTCCTGTCAAACCTCCCACTTCCCCATTGAAGCACTCAGGCCTAGGGGTCTCCATCTGGCCCCCAAATTGCCAGGCCTTTGATGACAAAGGGAGCTCCAGGCTCCAGGAGAGGCCTCAAAATGAGGAAACTGTCTGGGGCAGGGGATCCTGGAGCCAGAAAGTCCCTGCCTCATGCTTGAGTGTCCTCAGAATATTTGCTGCGTGGCTGCAGGAAACAGGCAGCAGAGCCCACCTGCCACGTTTCTGGGGGCATTGGGCTATAAATGGGTCTTTGGCCCCCAGCACCTAAGGAGTCCCAGCTTGGAAGAGCCAGGGCTTGGACATTAAATGGATGTCTCTGCCTCCCAGTGTGTGACCTTGGGAGAAGCCTCCTAACTTCTTGGAGCCTTGGATCTCTCGCACGTAACATGGGGACAATGATACCCCTCTACGCAGGACGGATGGAAGGAGGTCATATGTGTAAAATACTTGACACAGGGCCTGGGGCACAGAATGTTTGCAATAAATTATATGCCAGAATGTTTCAAATTGCACTCCGTGGCAAGGACAGGTGTCCAATCAGGATGTGGCTGTTGCCCTGGAAACATAGGTTTCTTTGTACAAAGGGTCAGTGGATGCTGTGGGACTGGACTCCCCTCTCTGGCTCTCCCTAGGCTGGCTCCCCTCCCTCTAGAGGTTGGTACTAATTCGGAAAACTCTTGCCTAATCACTGCAAATCCCTGGAGGGCTTCATCAGGTGGAGTCCATGGTTGGGTCCATAGGTCATAGGAGCTCAGATCCTTCCATTCAGTCTCCTTACTCCAAACTATGATCCGGACAGTGTGGGGAGGAAATAGGATGCTACCCACCCCATCCACGGGGCTGACTGTGACCTCGCCATTACACTAGCAAGGGCTATGGTACCCCCAGGTGTGCTGCCGGGACCCTGATTACCTTCCCCAAAGGACTTCAAGGGCTTTCCTGACCACCCAACTTCCCTCAGTCTGGGTCATACGAGACCCATGGACAGGTCTGTCTCCACAAACCAGTCTGTGAGCTCCCCTGGAGTTCTGTGAGGAATTCCCACTAAGTTTGCCTGCAAGTCATCTCCCCTTCCTCTGGGTGCAGGACCCCAGTGTTACTTTGGAGAACCACTCCTCCTACTCTCTCAGCTCCCGTAGTTCTGGATGCCCAGGTCTGATCTGCGAGAGGGCTACACCCTCTGGCCATTTGATTGGTTCAGGGGTGGTCCTGCGATCGGGTCTGACCAGTGAAAGGACCCCATTCCCCTAGGCACAGTGATGGACTTGGCAATGGCCTGTGACCCAGGTCTGACCAGTGAGAACCCTACCTGGGGCTTTACCTGGAACCACCAGGAAAGAGCCTCCATCTCTGCTGTGCTGTGGCTGAGCTGGCCCAGTAAGAGCCTTGAGCTGCCAGCAGCCATTTACCACCTATTGAGGAAAACCCACCTGGGAGGGCAGCTCACGTAGAGGAGCTCAGAGCTGAGCTATGGTGAGAGACACTGGTTCGAGCCCTTAAGGCAGTCTCCTTTCCTTCAGAGAGCAAGGCCGCCCCACATCCCACAGCAACCAAACTTATAAACTCTGAGCTGCAACGTGAATGAGTCTTGGGAGTGACAGCACTCACATTTTGAAATGAACATTGACCATCAGGCTCAGAGTCAGACAGAACCGGGTGTGGGACCCAGCTCTGCATTCCAGCGTGCTTAACCTTGGGTAGGCCACATCTTCTGTATGAGAGGCAGTTGTATTCTTTTTGAAATGGAGTTAATACCTGAAGGCAAGCCAGGAGACCCCATACTATTTCTCTGGTTAGAATGTACTATGTCCACCTCGTGAACTCCTACCTAGCCTTCAAAACCCCACTTACTGTCACCTCCAAGCAGTCTTATCATTCCCTCCACTCTGCCCGCACAGAGATAATATGTATTGAGTGCTTACTATATGCCATGCGTTGTGCTGTTGCATGTAACCTGCACAATAATCCTAAAAGATGGGGACTAAAATATCCCTATTTTGCAAATAAGACATCAGAAACTCAGAGTTTAATTAACTTACCCATGATCATACCCTCCATTCTGGTTGTATCATTGTCCAGTTTGCTTCATTCTATTCTCCTCTCCCCACCCACAACAAGACTCTGAACTCCTGGACCTTGTACATCCCTGCATCCCTATCCACTCACCCTAGAGCCTCTACACCAGACGGAAACATCCACGCACATGCTGACCACCAAGAAAAACTCCTATTTATCTAGCCATTTTTCTCCCAACCTCCTTGGCCCTGACATTCACTGAGTGTTCCCAGGACAGACTGAGGAGAGTGAACTCTAATGTCCCAGGGGCCCACTGGGTATGTAAAGAAGAAAGCTGGTGGCAGGGAGACTTCAGTTAATGGAGAACCGGCCCCTCTGGGTGGCTAGCGTCTCTCTACAGATTTGGAAATATCTGCTGGATACATCATTAAGTGATCTAAAACAAAGGCAGGACCTATTATAAATGAGAGTCGAAAGAATATCTAATTCTTATTGTATGTATTCCTTTAACTAAACTGGAAGGATACACGAGAATCTAATACGAGGGTTTATTTGTTGTGAGGGGTTTGGGAACAGAGTGGATGGTGACAGGTGTGGGAGTTTAGACTTTTCATTCTATTCTGTTTTGTACTGTTTTGATTTCAGAACTCTAAGAATGTATTGTCTATTTAAAATAAAAAATGTTAAATATCAAAAGAGGATAGCCCCACTCATCTCCAGCTGACTGTTGCCATGCAAAGATATAGGCCCTGCATTACTGGAGTTTGCAATGATTCAGAAGAAAACAGAATACAGGAGTTTAATGCGAAACAGCCCCATTTTTAAATGTTAGTGATTACTGTATTTCATCAATACAGCACATATTTTCACATGGTAAAATCACTGAAGTTGGGGTTCATCTTGCAATTGCTGGTATGTCAGCGTTTGTGAGCTTTTCTTCCTTAATGGCACATAAAACAGAAGCACACCTTGCAATCAGTATTATAGTACGTTTGATGAAATAATACAGTAATGGTAACGTAAATACATGTTTTAAAACATTTACCAGCCAAAGAGAGCATACCCGAGGGCCAGATAGACTCGGGGCTACTGGACCTGATGCCCCTCGGCCATCCAGTTCTGTGCTACCTTGTCCCGTGAACACAGTGGGGCTGGCTCCTCGGCCACCCCTGGCCTCTCACTGGAGAGGGGCCATCAGCCACCCCCACCAGGGCTCAGCACTGGGGCTAGGAAAAGCAGATGCTAAAAAATGTGTACTGAATAGGATGCCAGACTGTCAGAAAGAATGATGTAGAGACAAATTGGAGTTGGAGGTGGCCTCTCAATCCACCCGCATTCAACCTCAGTCCCTGGATCCATCCTGACATTTCCCAGAATCATGGCGGGTGGGCCAGGCAGCCACACACACGTTTCCCATGTGAGACACATTCTTGGACTCAGCACATGCCCCTACATAAGCAAGACCAGTCTGATGCCCTTCATCCTCTAGATAGAATGAAAAAGATCTTCCCAGGTGGAGAGGGCATGGATACCTGTTTGTGTTTTTGTTTTTAACTAGCATCTCCCTTTTATTTTGCTCACAGTTTCTCAGTTTTCCTTTGGGAAACCTCCTCTCCTCAACTTCCCACCAAGAGGGGCTGACCTCATCCCCCTAGCTCTAGGGATGGGCACATGACCCAGGCCTGGCCAATGAGTGTCAGCTCTGGGATTTACCCTAGAACTATTCATCACTGGGTGGGATGGTGGGGGGGGTGTTTGACTGCTAATGTTGCTGAACTGGCAGGATGTGGGCCTGGAGCTGTTGGGGGCCATCTGTAGCTCCACACAAGGCCAGACTGCCTCAGACTGAAGCCAACACAGAGGAAATCAGGACTTTGAGATGGAGAGACAGGTATGTGAGTGTGGAGAGAGAGATTAAGACCCATCCTGATAACATCCTTTGAGCTCCTGGATCCATCCATTCCTGAAGTCTATGCCATCTTCCTAATTATGTGAACAGTGCATTTTTTTTATTACTTAAATTATTTTGAGGTGAAGTTTTATCATTTGTAAATATCCTCAAATAACCACCTGTAAGCTATGGGATATTTTACGGAGTCCTTATCAATTAGCCACACACCAGCTAAGGACTTCTTCATCTTTATTTTACAAATAAGTGAACTCCTTGGGGTGAATACTGTGATACACCACTCAGGTACCCCTTTAAGAATAAAGGACCTATTACCCCAGCTGCAGAAATTGCTACCATCAGATAACCTTCAGCTATCAGCACCTTCAGGGATCGCCTCAGGAGAAGAGGATCTTCTCACCTAAGGTGACACCCTGTTCCCAGGGCTTCCCACATCCAGTGACTGATCAACATGGGGATGTAAAAGCCAGGCCGTTTTGCCCCAACTCAAGACAGCTCTAAAGGTCTTCAGCACATACCACCTACAGAACTCACCCCAGGGTCAGCCGAGTCTTCGATTGGCAGAGTATGGGAACCGGACTTCCCTCTCTGCCCAATCCTGCTTCTGTCCCTTCCCTTCCGCAGGTGTTGATTCTAAGAATAATTCTAATTAAATATCCTACATACTGAATTCTGTCACAGAATCTGCTTTGGGAGAGCCCAACTTGTTACACACAGTTGGTACCAGAAGTGGGTCAGGAAAGCAGACACTGGGATGAGAGTTCAGAGCTGAATCACCTGCTACCCAGCTGGCAGTGCCAACCCACCTCACAGATAGCCCCCGGCCTGGGTGATAAATTAAGATGGCAGCCTGGGAAAGAGAACTCATTAACTGGTGTGATACATTTGAGAAATATGGTGGAAACAGTAATTATCAGGACAATTGAAATGGGTGGCTGTTAAACCCAATTGATCTGGAAAAAGATAACAAAGAGTAGAGTGTGGTTAATTAGCAATTAAAAGCTAAATGGGAGTGTATATACGTCCATGCCACTCTCTCACTTCGTCCCAGCTTACCCTTCCCCCTCCCCATATCCTTAAGTCCATTCTCTAGTAGGTCTGTGTCTTTATTCCCGTCTTACCCTTAGGTTCTTCATGACCTTTTTTTTTTTCTTAGATTTCATATATACACTACCAAACGTAAAATAGATAGCTAGTGAGAAGCAGCCGCATAGCACAGGGAGATCAGCTCGGGGCTTTGTGACCACCTAGAGGGGTGGGATAGGGAGGGTGAGAGGGAGGGAGACACAAGAGGGAGGAGATATGGGGATATATGTATAGCTGATTCACTTTGTTATAAAGCAGAAACTAACACACCATTGTAAAGCAATTATACTCCAATAAAGATGTTAAAAAAAAAAAGCTAAATGGGAAAGCCAGAGGCCCTTCCACTGGCATTTAGAAAGACTGTCATCTCCCTCCACAGCAGAACAGAGAAAGTGAAAACTTATTCCAGGTTCCGAAGAATGTTTGACTTCAGTCAA
>NW_020173979.1:0-24516 GCF_003031525.2 Neophocaena asiaeorientalis asiaeorientalis | reverse complement strand
GGAGCTGAGACACATGGGATGGGAACATCTGAACTGATTCTTCAGATTCCCCTGAACCCTCTAAGCCTGCAGAGGGGCTTGCCCCTCCCACCCGCTCCCATCCAGCACCCCACTGGGGGCTAGCACTTCCTCCTTGCTCAAAGACTGCAGAGGCCACGTCCACACTCAGGATCCGCCCCACTTCTCCTGCTGCCGTTGGGCCAGTAATTAAGTTTAAGTCGCAACAGAAACTAGCCCAGGGCATGTCAGGCCTGATATGGAAAGATGGGCATTATACCCCAAAGGGGGAGCAGCATGGGACTGGATTTGGACAGAGGGTGTTTGATCAAG
This sequence comes from Neophocaena asiaeorientalis asiaeorientalis, assembly GCF_003031525.2. NCBI lineage: Eukaryota > Metazoa > Chordata > Mammalia > Artiodactyla > Phocoenidae > Neophocaena > Neophocaena asiaeorientalis. The sequence goes on along the minus strand of NW_020173979.1, from coordinate 24,186 downwards.
AGGGTCAGATCATAAGGTTGGATAAAGGGAGTGTTTAAGAATTTGGGAGCCCTCTCCCAGGATGCAGGATTTAATACCCTCACAAGTACCCCAGGAGATGATACACACTCACTACTAGTGGCTAGTAGTAGTAGTGGCCCTAGAAGTAGTGGCCCTAGAAGTAGTGGCCCACATGAAATGAGAAGTGCCATGGCAGATGGGGGAAGAAGGGATTGAAAGGCTCAGAGAAGCGGGCACACCAGAGGAGATGTACTATGTAAGACTGGAAACCCTGCCCCACCTCCAGAGGCTGGTGTTACACAGGGTACCCAGAGGACACACCGCTCAGCCAGGCTGTGAGGAGTGTGCTGGTGAGAGGCCCCCTGCATCACTTGGAAGTTCAATGATGGCTCTTTCGTGTAGGCTGGGGCTGGTGATAGGAGATGCTGTTACATAACTGGGCTTGCTCACAGTGATGGGGATGATAGGAACCTGCAGAAACAGAAGCTATCCAAAAGCAGGAAGAGGCAATTTTGTGAGGAGTGGTAAAGGTAGAGAGGCAGACAGGGGAGCCTGGCCAGCAGAGAGTTATGGCGTTACTAGAACACGGCATCCCTAGGGCAACACAACAAGGGTACATCTGCAACTTCAAAAAACATCAGGGATGGGTGGTCAGGAGGCTGACAGTAGTCACCCCAATAAAAAATAATAATCCATTCCCCAGTTTCACACCTGAGCAGATTTTTGGACCTGGAACTCATTAGCTGAAAGAAAGCCCATGGCCCCAGGAGGAAGGACCCCAGTCCTTCCCCAAAGTTACTCAGATAACTGAATGCTGGGGAAGAGGTTGACCCAAGCATTTCTAGGACAGTTGGACACAGAACTGAAATTCACACTGATACCTGGGATCATGCTCCCTACTAAGGTGGCCAGGTGATAAATGGAGTTCTAGCCCAGGACCAGCTCACAACGGTTCCAACTGCATCCCGCCACTATGGTCTCCAAATGCAAAATTAGAACAGACATATTTAGTAACTGGCACACACCCCCTTCTTACCCTATGAGGTAAGAGCTGTCATGATGGGAAGGATGAGTGGGGGCTCTGAAACTGCCCCTTCTGGCTAAAATAGTAAATCAAAAATAGTATCTCATCCCCAGGGGATGACAAAGATTTGTGCCATTCAAAAAGATCTAAAGGAGGCAGGGTGGTAATTCTTATCTTCATTCCACGTAACCCACCAGTCTGGCCCACATGGAAACTGTAGAGTACCAGAAATGCAAGAAGTGGCATTCCCAATGGCAGGTGCCTTGCCAGGTGTGACGTGGCTGCTAGAGCAGATTAATATGAACTCGGGTACGTGTTATGAAGCCGTTCATTTGCTAAATGCATTCTCTTCTACCCCAATCAAGAAAGAGAGTCAGAAAGAGTACACATTTACAAGGAACAGATGACAATATACGTTCACTACCAGGGCTCTGTCCTGGTGGTCCAAGGAGATCAGGACCATTCAGCCATGCTGCAGAATGTCATGTTGATCCATTACTCAGACCACATCATGCTGATTGGGCTGAGGGACAAGAGGTGCCAGCATACTGGAGGCCAGAGGGGGAGAACGAAAACTAATACAGGTCCAGGGGCCCACCACATCAGTAAAATTTCTGGGAATCTAGTGGTCTGGTAAATACTGGGGTATACCTCCACAATAAAGACAAATGATTTCACCTTTCGCCTCCCATCATAAAGAAGAAAATACAACACCTGACGGATGGGTCTGGAGGCAACAGCATATTCCATTAGCTGGGACTACTGCTCCCATCCTATATACCAGTGACATGAAGGGCTGCCAAGGCCCACAGCGAGAAAGTACTTCACAAAAGTTTCCAGCTGCTGGTATCATCAGCCTCATTGCTTGGGCCATCCAACTTAGCATATAGGAAAGGCTGCCCCATGAAGCATGGCAAACTCCAAGGAGAGAACCACAGTGGAGAGACCCTGGGGACTTTTAAGCAAGTGTATAATTTACAGCAAAGAATTATACACCTTTTGAAAAACAGGTCATGGTGTGCTCCGGAAAAACAGGGCACCCAATCACGAGACACCAAGCGATCATGTGACCAGAGCTGCCCCCCATGAGCTGGGTCTGTCAGACCCACCAACTCAGAAAGTGGGCACATAATGAACTGAACGTGAGTAGGATTTGAGGTCACGGCACGCTACACAGCAGGTAGAAAGACCCCTGTCGCCCACCACTATTGCGCCAGCACCCTCTGCTCGTATAAACCGCCACATTAGGGATCTTGCGCCACCAGCTGAAGAGGAGGACAAAACCCGAGATGGGTTTGGGTCAGTATGTGGCAAATGACTACATTGGACCCCTCCACCCCGGAAAGACCAGGAATAGAGATACGTTTCAGGTATAGACTTGTCTTTCCCGCCCACGGCTCTCTACACAAGGGCTTATGAAATATTTGATCCAGTGGCACGTGAACCCACGTAACATTACATCAGACCAAACAACCCACCTGAAGAGCGATGACCGGGGAGTTGTGGGAGCGGGCTGGCCCACGACCACGGGATCCACAGATAACATCACACACACCACCACCCACAAGCTGCGGCCAGATGGAGCGGTGTAACAGGGTGGAGCTAAGACGCAGTGGAAAAGCCAACTCAGAGACAATACTTCACGAGGCTTTGGCACCATCCTCCGGGATGCAGTTATCACTTTAAATCAAATCCCTTGTATAATACTGCATCCCCTGTGGGTAGGACACATGGGTCTAAGAGCCAAGGGGTGGAGGTCAAAGAGGCCCTGCTTCCCATCACTCCCAGTGACCCACTTAGGGAATCTGTGCTCTCCATCCCTTAGCTCTGGATTCTGTGGGTTTAGACACCCTCCTTTCCAAAGGGAGGACACTTCTGCCAGTGGACACAGCAAGAGTCCCTTAAACTGTAAGCTACAGCTGCCTCTTTGGCACTTCAGGCTCCTTGTGTCAGGGGACCAGCAAGCAGGAAGAGGAGTCTCCATCCTGGCCAGAGCAACTGACCTTGGTCATCAGAAGGCAGTCACATTTGGGGACAAGGAAGAATATGTTGACACCTAGGTGGTCCCCTTGGTGCTTCCTTGTTCATTTGGACAGTAGATTGACAGGTGCAGCCGCCCCAGCCTGCAAAGAGCAGGGTGACCGGGGTCTCAGTCCCTGCAGAGATGAGACCTGACAGTGAGGGTTAGCGGAGGGGGCCGCTGAGGAGTGTCGGTTGCAGCCCTGAGACCACAAAAGCTTCAGCGAGGGAGCTGTAGTTCATCTACGAGCCTCTCCCTTCAAATTCCCCCCTGAGGAGCATCTCCCAGAAGTGGTCCAGGACTGGCCTGCACCGGGCTCTTTCAGGTACCTCCAAGGTCTCCCTGCAGGGACAGAGGACTTATCACCTGGCAGCGGGCGGCCACTGGCAGATGGTTGTCAGCCCCTCCCACTTCATTCCCGGGGTGGGGGGACCTACACGCAATGACCGATCGACACACAGGTGCAAAGGCCCAGCACTTTTGCCTCAACTCAGGACCCCTGCAACGCCATCCTGTCCTCAGAACTCTCTGCATGGCCCTCTGAGCTTCCATTGAGATGGTATCATAGGTCGGCATCCCCTTTTGCCCACTCCTGTGTCTGTCCTCCCTTCCAAAGACATTGATCTCAAGACCGTTGCCTAACAACCCCCCTGCGTGCTGCATCACAGAGACCAGCCCAAGGTCTGAGCTCGAGCAGCAGAGACACACGGCAGGACTGCTGTCCTGGCCCAAAGCCGGTGCCCCTTCCTCTAGAGCATCGGGTCTCTTTTAGCCAGAGACCCAAAAAGCCCACATGTGCAGCAGCCAGAAGGGGAGACACGGAGCAGGCCTCTTCATGGAACTCACAGCATCCAGATTTGGGCTCCATACTAGGAACGTCAGTCTGATTACCTGAGCTGCTGCGTGGTGACTGGTGGTACTGCTGAGTCCCGCTCAGCGGGTGGGGGAGGGCAGACGTTCAGGCTCAGTTTCCTCAACTCCAGTAAGGATACACCATCAATATTGTGGAGCTTCCAGGTTTGCACGGCTCCTGAGGAGCTAATTAGCCTTGCTGCTGATGCAACAGGAATTCACAGCGGGCAACTGGCCTGCGGAGGGGAGAGGCTAGAACATCTCGTTTTGACAAATGGCTTTTGTTTACCCACGACTGGCAAACAAACGCTTCGAGACGTGGTTAATCACCTAAAGATAACGGCACACATGTTCTCTCTGAAGAGTGTTCCTTGCTAACAAGCACAGGGGCCATGGGGTGCTAGGGAGGGGGGAGGTTCTGTGCGCCCCTTCCTGCCCCCCACAGCCCTGTGAGAGCACCCCAAGGCTCTGGACACACATCTTCCTACGCCCCACGTCCAGCCTCCCAGCCCGCCCCTTCAGTCCCAACAAGCCAGCCCTCCCTTCTGCAGCCCCGGCCCTGGCCCCCAGCTGCTCTCCTGGGTCAGGCCTCACCACTTCTTGCCAGGACTGGCACCCCAGTCTCCTCACTGCCCTCGGCCCCACTCTGTCCAGCTCTGTCCTGCCCCGAAGGGGCCCCACCCTGTAACAGACAGGTCTGACCACAGTGATCTGATTAGAACCCTCCCTGGCTTCCGGTCCTCGAGACCATGCCAACCTCATTTTCCCCAACTTGGCCCAGCCATCAGTGCTCAACCCCTCCCGGTGCCCCGAGCACACCCCAGACTCTCAAGCCTCCAGGCCTTTGCAGATGCCTGTTGTAGGGTCGCTTCTGTCTACAGTACGCCTCAGTGATTTCAGTCAAGGGCATGGCCTTGAATGACACCTATGCTGGTGACAAATGAATGGCATCTTCTCCTGCATGCCACCTCTTGAGTCCAACCTCTTAACTCGATGAGTCCAACCTCTTAACTCGATGTCCAACCTCTTAACTCGATGTCTCATCTTGATTGTCAAGTAGGCATCTCAACAATGTGTCCAAACATGCACACACACACACTCACACATATGCACACAAGTGCACACTCATGCACGCACAAACACACATGCACACACATGCACCCACCTTCCTCCTGCTATCATCTCAATGTTTCCAGTTGCTCAGGCCAAGAGCCCTGGGGTCCCCCTTGACTCCTCTCCTCCTCTCCCATCCCCCAACCAACCCATCAGCAAATGGGCCAGCTCCGTCTTCCAAACCCATCCGGACTCACCCTCAGCAGCTCCACACTGCCGTCCCATCTCACCTTCGACAGGTCCCCTGACTCCTACACCTGTCCACCTCAGTCTGGTCACAACATAACCCCCAGGGTATCCTTTTAAAACTGGCCACGTCCTGTCCCTCCTCTGTTCTAAACGTTCCCGCGGGTCCCATCTCAGAGTCAAGCTAAAGTCTTACAGTGGCCCACAGTAAGGGTGGCCAAATTTAGCAAAAAAAACATACAGGGGCTTCCCTGGTGGTGCAGTGGTTGAGAGTACGCCTGCCGATGCAGGGGACACGGGTTCGTGCCCCGGTCCGGGAAGATCCCACATGCCGCAGAGCGGCTGGGCCCGTGAGCCATGGCCGCTGAGCCTGCGCGTCCGGAGACTGTGCTCCGCAACGGGAGAGGCCACAGCAGAGAGGGGCCCATGTACCGCAAAAAAAAAAAAAAACATACAGGACACGCAGTTAAATTTGAATTTCAGAGAAAGGCAAAATTTTCCGGGGACATACTTATATTAAAAAATTATTGGGACTGCCCTGGTGGTGCAGTTGATAAGAATCTGCCTGCCAATGCAGGGGACACAGGTTCGATCCCTAGTTCTGGAAGATCCCACATGCCTCGGAGCAACTAAGTCCACGTGCCACAGCTACTGAGCCTGCGCTCTAGAGCCTGTGCTCCACAACAAGAGAAGCCACCACAATGAGAGGCCCACGCACCGAAATAAAGAGTAGCCCCCGCTTGCTGCAACTAGAGAAGGCCCACGTGCAGCAACAAAGACCCAAGGCAGCCAAAAAAAACTTTTGTAATTATTTATTGTTTATCTGAAATTCAAATTTAACTGGATGTCCTGTATTTTTCCAGCAGCCAGACATAAAGGCCCGGGATGATCTGAGCCCACCTCCACGCTCCTCTGCCACCCTCCCCCTTCCCCCCCTGCATCACCTCCACCCTCCCCTGCAGCTCTGGCTGGCTTTCCCCAGGGCACCTCATGCATTTCTTCTGCCTCAGGAACGGTACCCTCTCCTACAGGGTTTTCCCCTAAATCACCTTTTGGCCCACCTCCCTGCCTCCTCTGGTCTCTGCTCAGATGGAACCTGTCACCAAGGCCTGCCCTGACCACCCGATACCAAATAGTGAGCACCATCGGTGCTCTGTCCCATCTTCCTCCACAGCCCGTGTCCCCTCCCACCAGAAAGCCATCTCCTCAAACGCGAAGATTTGTCTGTTTTTTTCACAACTATATCCCCACACTTAGCACTGTGCCTGGTACATCATAGGTCCTCAGTAACTATTTTTGAAATGAATGATGTCCTTGCTGTCCCACCCCCAGGCGGCCTGGCGACTCCTCCTCAAACTGCAGGGACACCTGCTGGGCCTCTCCTCTGCCAGGCTCTCCTGACCACACGTGGAGGCTCCAGGCAGGGAGCGTCACCCCTCACCTGCGCTCTCAGCGGCCGGGGCTGCCCGTTGTCACAGCACAATCCAGCCCGTCCTGGTTGATACATTCCCACAGCTCCAAAGAACTGCAGGTATGTTGGCCACATTTCCTAAATTAAAAAAAAATGTGACAAGGATGAGCCACATGGTAATGAGGACCATGAGACAGTAGATTTGAAATATCTGGAGAAAATCCAGGCTGCAGAGTCCCTGAAATCAACAGCTCTCCTTACCCTATATTAGAGCCATTTATTTATCTCTCCCCTTATAGGCATCCCCACTAGTCTAGGGAACCCACCAAGGTGGGAATCGTGTCCCATCCCCCTTTTTATCCCCAGTGCCTGGTCGATGCTAGCACATGGGAGGTGCTCAGTAAATGTGAATGAATGAATGAAGTGCATATGTGAGTGAGTTAAGAATTAAATAGCTGGGCTTCCCTGGTGGCACAGTGGTTGAGAGTCCGCCTGCCGATGCAGGGGACACGGGTTCGTGCCCCGGTCCGGGAAGATCCCACATGCCGCGGAGCGGGTGGGCCTGTGAGCCATGGCTGCTGAGCCTGTGCATCCGGAGCCTGTGCTCCGCAACGGGAGAGGCCACAACAGTGAGAGGCCCGCGTACCGAAAAGAAAAAAAGAATTAAATAGCTTAGGAAACAGAGAATTCTAGTCTAAGGCTCTCTGTAGGGTCTGGTTTGAGCCCTATCCTCCCTAAAGGTAAAGAGTCCTGCTGTTTAGCGCTGCTGAGGAAAGAAGGATGCAGGGGGAAGAGGTGAATATGCCATTCCTCTCTCTGGTTCACATCCCACAAAGCACATCCATGGCACCATCCTCTCAGCAGCCCTGAGAGGCAGCTATTATGACCTCCTGGTCCAGATGGAGAGACTGAGCCCCAAAGAGATGGATCCGTTTGCAGAAGGTCACACCGTGAGGGGTGAGAGGAGGCGGGGCTGGGATGCACGGCGCTGCCTTGCCAACTGGCCCCAGGTTACGATGACCATTGGGGAAGGGGCGTTCTGTTCCCTGGATGCTTGTTTTGCATAATCCACAGAGGCCCCCTGAGCAGGAAGGGAGGACAAGTCAGAGTGCACGAGAGAACAGACCCTGTGGCTTTTCTCCGGTCTTCCCACCGAGCGTCCAGGACACCTGGCCTGGCTTTCCACATCTACATTGTTCCCTTCTGCTTCTTACCATGGTTGGGCCGCACCAGCTTCAGAGCCAGGCCGACGCAGGCGCCTGCCCTGAATCACCACATTTGTCTCCACATTTTTTTGATATTAATATCATTCTATGCTAATGAATCCGGCCCACTTTGTCCCAGCAGGAGCCTCGGATGTCTGCTGATTAATTTGTGCAGAGCTCTTGGAGGGAGGGGAGGGGAAGGGAAGGGGAAAGGGAAGAAAGGAGAGGGGAAGGGGGAGAAGTGTGGTTTCCAGAGTAGAAACAGGTTTCCTCTGCTCACCAGAGACAGGTTCTTAAGCCTGCAGCCAGTTACGGGGCACAAACTAGAAGGCTACTTCCTCCCTGGGTGCTTAATGTCCCCAGTTCAGGAGGAATGAGACGTGCGGGCCCTGCCCCAGGATGCAAAGGAGCCCACGGAGGGGACCGGAAGACTGGGCTTCTGCCTCATCCCAGCCCTGGCCGGTGTTGCCTGGGGGCAAGCGTTGGCCTCCCTGAGTCTCATTTTCCTCATCTGAGAAATGGGAGCAAAGATCCCAGGAGAGCACAGTTAGTTTAAAGCTCTCAGGTTTGACAGCTTGGCTTCCAATTCCAATTCCCCCATGTAGGGGCCAGGTGGCCTCGGGCAAGCCACTTAACCTCTGCATAATGGGAGAGTAGACAGCAGCTACCTGAGTTGCAAGGAGTGAATGAGCTCATGAAGGTGCAGTGCTCAGCCTGGTACCCAGCAGGACCCGGTGCTCAATGACCTGCAGCTACTGTCACCACGCACAGCAATAGTCAACTGGTGAAGCAAAGCCCTGTGACTCCACTCAGTGGAATGTTACACAGCTACCAGAAAGGATGCACAGAAGACAGTGCGGCCCACGGAATGCCCATGTTCAAATGCCTCTGCACTATACCTATTTGAGGTAATCTTGTCTCCCTTTCACAGAATGGGTAGCCAAGCTTCAAAGAAGGGACTTGATTCGTCCCAGGTCACAGAGTTAAGTACACAGCCGAGCTGGGAAGCAAAGGCAAGGAAGACGAGCCTCGAAATGAAGACTCTTTCCTCTTTGCCACGATTCCTGCACATCAAATTTTAAAAATTGATTTATCTAAGTCATGAGCCTGCGGGCATTTCATTCTGGTTTCTGTCCATGTGATTGTGATATTTTTGTGCCGTAGATAATCATTTTTTGAGGCAGATAATAATCCCTGCCCAGTACTCCCCACCTGGCTGATGTGCAGATCAAAGGAGCTAATGGCTAATGGCTGTGTGAGGGCTTTGGAAACAGGAAACGGCTAGGTGCAGGGAAGCAACAGTCAGCATCATTACAGGACCTGGGTGGCTTGGCTTAATATTACACATTCATTCATTCATTCAACAAGCATTCATAATGCCTAAAGGTACATGTTCTAGTCTTAGAAGATACAGGAGTGAACAAAAGAGATGACACTCCTGCCTTCTTGGAGCTGACATCCTTGTAGAGGAGACAGACAATAGATAAACAGATGTAAGTGTTACAGAGGAGAACAAAGCAGGATAAGGGCAGTGGGGAATGAGACTCTTTTGTCTATAGTGTCACAGAAGGTTTCTCTGGTAAGGTGACTTGGAGGCTGACTTTTAAACAAAGTATGAACGTAAATCATGATATCGAAAGGAAATGCATTCCAGACCAAGAAAACAGCAAGTGCAAAGGCCCTGGGCAGCAATATATGTTTGGTGTTCAAGAAATAGCAAGGCCAGTGTGGCTAGAGTGAGTGAGGGGAGAATGATAAGAAAGGGGGTACAGTGGGGATGCAGAGGATATAGGGCCTTGTTGGCCGTCATAAGAGCTTCAGAATTAATACTGCCCAACTTGAAAGATACAGTTTATCATTTCCTCATTTGTTGTATTATCTACATTGCCTTTTCCTTACAACAATTTCCCATTTCTGACTAGATAAAACCAAATGCGTTGGCATGGTATTCAAGGCCTTTCAGAGTCCCCCATGTAACTTTCCAGCCTCCAGTCTCTTTGCTCCCCATGCCCCCCTTGCAACCCTTCCATCCCACCTCTATGTCTTTGCCCGTGCAGTTCTCTCTGCCTGGCTTCACTCAGGCTCACACTTAACAAATATTTGCTGAGCACCTACTAGGTGTCAGACCCAATGGAAGGTGCTGGGGAAATGGGAACATTTGTCCCCACCCCTGCTCTTCTGGCATCTAGCAGAGACGACAAACATTAACCAGGAAATGTGTGGGAAATGAGTATGAGATTTCCACGAGCTGCGGGGCCATGGCAACGGCTAACATAACCACTACTAACAGGGCCACCACTCCGGGGTGGGAGGTGGCCAGGGAGACCCAAGAATGAGCAGGAGTCAGCCGGGGGCAGAGGACCCACCCCTAGAGAACAGCCAGAGCGGAGGGGAGAGGAAGAGGCCAGCCTCATACCACCCGGTGGACCAGTTCAGGAGTCAGGCTTTTATACTGAGGCCCGTGCAGGGCTCGGTGGCCAGAAGGCTCCCCTAACTCCCTGCCTGGCACGTCCTCTGCTGCGCAGCTTCCTCCCGGGCACCTGAACCAGGCCAGGAAGGGAGCTCAGCAAACAGGCAGCACCCGCCCGGCTCAGCGCTGGGTAAACAGGACTCCGCCCCACACCTGCCGCCTCGGCCCAGCCTGCAGCTGCACAGGGATAAATATTTGCCTACAGCCCCATCTCTCCTAATGCGTATTTGGGCATCTGCCAGGCAGACCTGGCCCCAAGGGAGCTGGCAGGAAAGGGGCCAGCATCAGGCGACCCCAGTGTCTCACTATCTGGGGCGCTGGGGTGCAGGACCCAGACCCGGAAGACCTACAACTGGGGCATCCCTGAAGGACTTCGCCTTTGCTTCAGTGGGGTCTCAGGAAGCCTGACGCCAGGAAGCCGAGGACAGAGACTGCAGGAAGGGCAGCCCACTGCTACGTCTGGCCATAGAGTAGCAGCCAATGCCCTCCACCCTCCTCACTCATTTCCACTCTCTCTCCTCCTTCTGAATACAATGCTAGGGATACATTCATTCTACATCAGGTAGGGGAGAGGGAAACCAGAAAATTGTACCCCTCCTCTTTGTGCCTTTTGAATGCTTTTACCTCATGCATTATTAGGTATGCAAATGAGTAAACTGTAAGGAAATATATGTTCATATTTTTTTGGTTATTTATTTATTTGTTTGTTTATTTTACACTAGGTTCTTGTTGTTTACCTTTTTTTTTTTTTTTTTTTTTTTTTTATCGCGGTGCGCGGGCCTCTCACTGTCGCGGCCTCTCCCATTGCGGAGCAGAGGCTCCGGACGCGAAGGCTCAGTAGTTGTGGCTCACGGGTCCAGCCGCTCCGCAGCATGTGGGATCTTCCCGCACCGGGGCACGAACCCGTGTCCCCCCGCATCGGCAGGCGGATTCTTAACCACTGCGCCACCAGGGAAGCCCCTGTTTACCTATTTTAAATATAGCAGTGTATATATGTCAATCCCAAACTCCCAATCTATCCATAAATTCATTCTCTGAGTCTGCTTCTGTTATGTAAATAAGTTCATTTGTATCATTTTCTTAGATGATCATAATTTTTAAAAAACCAAATTGTAAAGAAGAGTGAATCAGTTGAAAATAAAAGTCCCCCGACCCTCCGATCCTGCTTTCCAACTGAACCTCATCTTAACTTGGGTAAGATTTCATTTTTGTTTCGGCGTAAATAGCATGGTGTGGCATATCCTGCTCACCTCTACCTACACGTATGCCCAGGACACCTTTCCACACCCACACACCCAGGGCCACCTTGTGCTTTCTCAGCTGCTGAAATTTATTCTGTAGTTTGGGTATACTGTGATTCATTACACAGTCCCCTTTGGATGGGCATTTGTTTCCAGTTTGTTGCTATTACAAATGATACTGTACTGAATGTCCTTTTACCTGCATCTTTGCACACTTGCTGGAGTTGATGTGTAGAATAAATTTCAAGCAGCAGACCAAGTGGCTGGTGCTTGCTCACATTTAACAGAATTGCTAAATTACCCTCCAAAAAGGCTGTGCTGTCCTACCCAACCACCACCATCACCAGCTCAGGAAAGCGCCTATTCCCCCATCCCCAGGTATGAGGCAACCTTTAGCTCTTTGACAAACTCATGGGTGAAAAGTGGTACCTCGTTATTATTTCTATTTCTTTATTATTAGTGAGGTTAGACATCTTTCAGGCGTGCGTTTGTCATTTGTGTTTTTTCTGTGAACCGCCTCTTCATACGCTTTGTAGACTTTTTTGGTGGGGGGTGTTCTCTCTTTGTTTCAGTTCAACAGTGTTTTGACACCTGCTCTGTGGTGGATATTGTGTTCAACAACCTCTCGTGAAGCAGGATAAAGTATGTCTATGCCCAGGCAGGGTCTGGAAGCAGCAAAGAGTGCCTGTGTGTGGCATCCCAAGACAAAAGGGAGCAAACAAGCTTTGAATCTTATGAGACGTGAAGCACCTGATTACAAATGGACTGGGCCTCCATTTTCATATCAGTAAAATAGAAAAATACAGTAATTCCTGTTCGTTAGTGAAGAAAGCACAAAACAATTTGTATAAGCCATAGTAATTTCAGGAGCAACTGACAGAAAATCAATCAAAACTGGCATAAACACAAAAAGGAAATTTATTGGTTCATGAATAAAAGCTTGGGCTTCAGACATGGCTGGATTCAGGTGCTCAAACAACATCATCAAACCTCATCTCTGTCTCTTCATCTTTCAGTTCTGCTTTCCCCTGTGTTACCTTCATTCTCAACCTAGATGTACTAAGATGGCCCTCAGCAGCTCAAGACATACCCTGTTGGTTCAACAACCCATGAAGAGTGACTATTTTCCAGCAGCTCCAGCAAAAATCCAGGAATTGGTTTTGATTGGTCCAGACTGGGTCATATGTCCATCATCAAGTTAATCATTGAGGCCTGAGTGATAGATTACATAAGATGAGGGATGGGATGAGTCCTGTATGAAGCATATGGCCGGAGTATGAGAGTGGGAAAATTTGACTGCCATTAATAAAAGAAAGGGCAAGCTAAAATTACAGATGTCACTACACTGGATTCTAGCCTTGCCTCGTCTGTGTAACCCTGGGAAAGTCACTGCTTCTCTCTGGCCCTTTAGTTCCTCACCTGTAAAACTTAGGTATTAAGCTCAATCACTGATTTTGATCTTTTATAGATCAAAAATCTGCCTCTTGGCGTATTTCCATATCCCTGAGCCAGTGACTCACATCCCTCCCCACCACCATCTTACGATTCTACCGTGCTAAAGCCCTGGCCTCTGTGGAAGGGGAAGAAAGAGCATATACCACTTCCGCCCACATCCCAGTGGTCCTTAGCATCCAGTCACCTGCCTCAATTCAGATGCAAGGAACTCTGGGAAATGCAATCTTCCTTTACCAAGAAAAGGAAAATGATAAAACTTTTGGTACCTCTGCCACGAACTGTAACATTTACTTATTATAATGTCAATCGCTGAGAACAATGACATTGTTTTAATGGATCAAAAAGAATAGGAAATTAGATATTTGATATGGATGACAGATGCAGTCATGTTTCGCCCTCAGCACTGACTTTTTAAAGTCCTATCCTTTTTTAAAATTGTAAATATCAAGACAATCCCAGGTTGCAAGGAATACGAGGTGGAAATGCTAGTGACATTTAAAAGTTTGCTTTGCAATTCCAGTATTCTCTGTAATTACACAAACAGAGACAGAAGGAGAAACTTTAGTGTCAAGCTTGCACACAACCCAAGTAACTGAGAGCATAAGAAACTATGCCGGTTGTCTCTGAAATATTAATACTTAGCATGCAACATATCTGAGGAGTTTTGTTGCATTGATTACAATGTTTAAATAATTAAACATATTTAAAATGTGAAGTTCAAGTATTATATTGGTGGAGGCCTCTGCTTTGGAGAGCACAGTGCCAGGTGACCTGTGAGCTTTATAATGCATGCACCTAAGTGGAGCCCTGCTGGGTGTCCTCTGGCAAGATGCTTCACTTCATTAGGCTTTGGTTTTCTCATCCATCATGGGATGCCTTGGCTAATCAAGGCACTTGGCCAGAGAAATAAATATTTTTTTAAAAAAGTGAAAAGACAGACCAAGATGTGTCACTGTACCATGAAGACATCTGTGACTCAGCTGTCTATAATTTAACAACCTGAAAAGAGCATTAAGTTGAAACATATGAAACTCCTGTTTTAACAGATCAAAAATAGCTGAATGAAATCAATTTTGCATACAACACAGTTGACCCTTGAACAACATGGGTTTGAACTGCAGAGGTCCACTTACACGTAGGCTTTTTTTAGTAGTAAATACTATAGTACTACATGATCCACACTGGGTGAATCCACGGATGGGAAACTGCAGATACAGAGGAACTGTAGAAACATAGGGTTGACTATAAGTTATAAGCTGATTTTCAACTGTGCAGAGCATCCCAATATATGAAAACTGGAAGTCTGTGGTCCTTTCCTAGCCCATAGACATATTTTATTATTTATTTATTTTTAAAATAAATTTATTTATTTTATGTATTTACTTTGGGCTGCATTGGGTCTTTGTTGCTGCACGCAGGCCCTTTCCAGTCGCGGTGAGTGGGGGTCACTCCTCACCGCAGTGAGTGGGCCTCTCACCACAGTGGCCTCTCCCATTGCGGAGCACAGGCTCCAGGAACGCAGGCCTCAGCAGTTGCGGCACATGGGCTCAGTAGCTGTGGCTCATTGGCTCCAGAGCGCAGGCTCAGCAGCTGTGGCTCACGGGCCCAGCTGCTCCATGGCATGTGGGATCCTCCCAGACCAGGGCCCGAACCCGTGTCCCCTGCATTGGCAGGCAGACTCCCAACCACTGCCCCACCAGGGAAGTCCAACATATTTTATTTTAAAAACACTTACAAATTGAGATATTTGTTTCAAATCTGTTCAAAAAACAGATTTCTAGTCTCTCTTTAGAAGAAAAAATTCCTACAAGAAAACATATGAGAAAATCTTTGTGATCATGGGTTGGGCAAAGATGTCTTAGCTACAACACTAAAAGACTGACCAATACAAGAAAAAGTTGATAAACTGGACACCATCAAAATTAAGAATTTCTGCTCTTCAAAGATACTGTTAAGAGAATTAAAAGACTGCATACTTGAGAGAACATGTTTGCAAATCAAGTATTTGACTTAGAACAATTTGTATCTTGACCATGTAAAGAACCCTGAAATCTTTAAGGCCACAGATTATATGATTCCATTTATATGGAATGTCCAGAACAGGCAAATCCACACAGATAGAAAGTAGGTTAGGGATTGCTTAGGGCAGGGAGGGAGAATTGGTGATGGGGGGTAGGGAGTGATAGATAAAGGTATGAGGTTTCTTTTTGAGGTGATGAAAATGTCTTAAAGTTGACTGTGTCGATGGTTACACAGTTCTTTGAATATACTAAAAATCATTGAATTGTATACTTTAAATGAGTGAATTTATGGTGTGCAAATTATATTTCACAATAAAACAGTTATTCAAAGAAGCAACTCTTAAAACAGAGCAATGAGAAAAAATTCTTAATGGACAAAATATTTGAGTAGACACTTCACCAAAGAAGATATACAGCTGGTTAATAAGCACATGAAAAGATGCTGAACATAATTAGTCATTACAAAATGCAAATTAAAACCACAGTGAGGGCTTCCCTGGTGGCGCAGTGGTTGGGAGTCCGCCTGCCGATGCGGGGGACACGGGTTTGTACCCCGGTCCGGGAGGATCCCACATGCCACGGAGCGGCTGGGCCTGTGGGCCATGGCCGCTGAGCCTGCGCGTCCGGAGCCTGTGCTCCGTGGCGGGAGGGGCCGCAACAGTGAGAGGCCCGCGTACCGCAAAAAAAAATACACAGTGAAATACCACTACACACCTATTTGAATTTTTTTTTTTTAAAATACTGACAATATCAGGTGCTGACAAAGATACCAAGTAACTGGAAGACTCAGGCATTGCTGGTGGTGGGAATGCAAAATGAGACAAACAGCCACTTTGGAAAACAATTTGGAAGTTTCTTATATTAAACATACACTTATCATGTAAACCAGCAATCTCACTTCTACATATTTACCCAAGTGAAATGAAAACCCATATTCAAACATAAAAACTTGCACACAAATATTTATAGTGCCTTTTTTGTAATCACCAAAAACTGGAAAATAGTCCTAATGTCCCTCAACTTGGGAATGGATAAACAAACTGTGGTACATCCATTCAATGAGATACTACTCAGAAATAAATGAGTAATACACAGAGATATAATTTTTTTGGTTACATAACACTTTATATATAAAAATACACATGCATAATCATTTTTTACCCTAGTACAGCAAGGCAAAACAGATTTTTCCTTTAATCCACAGCTATTAGCCATAGGCTAAATTCATGACTCTCTTTGCTACTGCAATCATTAAAATATTTTTACATTCGTTTTTAGCCGAGATAGTCTTATTTGCTCACTAAATTGACTCAGTTTTTTTTAGACATTAGCATTTATTTTAGCTTTTAGAAATAATGATTTATCAACTTTTTATTGCAGTATAGTTGATTTAAAATATTTTACTAGTTTCAGGTGTACAATATAATGATTCAATATTTTTATAGATTATATTCCATTTAAAGTTATAAAATATTGGCTATATTCCCTGACCTGAACAATATATCCTTGTATATTATTTATTTCATATATAGTAGTTTGTACCTCTTAAACCCCAACCCCTATCTTACCCCTCTCCCCAACCCTCTTCCCCCTGGCAACCACTAGTTTGCTCTCTATATGTGTGAGTTTGTTTCCATTTTCTTACAGTTGTTCATTTGTTTTATTTTTTAGATTCCAGATGTAAGTGTTAACACACAGTATTTATCTTTCTCTGTCTAACTTATTTCACTAAGCATAATACCCTCCAGGTTCATCCACGTTGTTTAAATGGCAAAATTTATTATTTTTTATGACTGAGTAATACTCTGTTGTGTATGTATACCACATCTCCTTTATCCATTCATCTGTTGATGGAAGCTTAGGTTATTTCCATATCTTGCCTATTGTAAATAATGCTGCTATGAACATTGGGGTGCAGATATCTTTCCAAATTAGTTTTTTTTATTTTCTTTGGATATATATCCAGGTGTGGAATTGCTGGATCATATGGTAGTTCTATTTTTAGTTTTTTGAGTAACCTCCATACTGTTTTCCATAGTGGCTGCATCAATTTACATTCCCACCAACAGTGTCCTGTAAGGGTTCCCTTCTCCCCACATTCTCTCTAACATTTGTTATTTGTGGCCTTTTTGACCACAGCCCACAGACCACTCTGACAGGTGTGAGGTAATATCTCATTGTAATTTTGATTTGAATTTCCCTCATGACTAGCAATGTTGAGCATCTTTTTGTGTGCCCGTTAGCTATCTGTATGTCACCTTCTTTGGAAAAATGTCTATTCAGATCTTCTGCCCATTCTTAATTAGGTTGGTTTTTTTTTTTTTTTTGATATTGAGTTATATAAGTGGTTTATATATTTTGGATATTAACTCCTTATCAATCACATAATTTGCAAATATTTTCTCCTTCCATAGGTTGTCTTTTTGTTTTGTTGATGGTTTCCTTTGCTATGTAAAAGATTTTAAGTTTAATAAAGTCCCATTTGTTTATTTTGCTTTTGTATTCTTTGCCTGAGTAGACAGATCCAAAAATTATTGCTACAATTTATGTCAAAGAGTGTTCTGCCTACATTTTCTTCTAAGAGTTTTATGGTTTAGGTCTTCAATTCATTTTGGTCTTTAATCCATTTGGAGTTTCATTTTGTGTATGGTGTGAGAAAATGTTCTAATTTCATTCTTTTACATGTAGCTGTCCAGTTTTCCCAGCACCACATATTGAAGAGATTGTCTTTTCCCCATTGTATATTTTTGCTTTTATCATAGATTAATTGATCGTACTTGTGTGGGTTTATTTCTGGGCTCTCTATTCTGTTCCACTGACCTATGTGTCTGTGTTGTGCCAGTACCATGCTGTTTTGATTACTGTAGCTTTTTAGTATAGTCTAAAGTCTGCTGATACCTCCAGCTTTGTTCTTTTTTCTCAATATTGCTTTGGCTGTTCAGAGTCTTTTATGGTTCCATATAAATTTTCGAATTATTTGTTCTAGTTATGTGAAAAATGTCATGTGTATTTTGATAGGGATTGCATTAAAACTGCAGACTCCTTTGGGTAGTATAGACATTTAAACAATATTAATTCTTCTAATCCATGAACACATGATATGTTTCTATTTCTTTGTATCATCTTCAATTTCCTTCATCAGTTTTTTAATATTTTTTCAGAGTATATGTCTTTCACCTCCTTGGTTAAGTTTATTTCTAGGTACTTTATTCTTTTTGATGTAAATTTAAATGGGATTTTTTTTCTTGCTTTCTCTTTCTGATAGTTCATTATTAGTGTAGAGAAAAGCAACATATTTTTGTTTAATCTCATTTCCTGAAATTTACTGAATTTATTTATTAGTTCCAATAGTTTTTTGGTGGAGACTCTAAGGTTTTCTACATATATATTATCATCTGCAAATAGTGACAATTTTACTTCCTCCTTCCAATTTGGATGCCTCTATTTCTTTTTCTTACCTGATTGCTGTGGATAGAGCTTCGAGTACTGTGCTAAATAGAAATGGTGAGAGTGGACATCCTTGTCTCATTCCTGATTTTAAAGAGAATGCTTTCAGCATTTCACCATTAAGTATGATGTTAGCTGTGGGTTTGTCGTAAATGACCTTTACTATGTTGAGATACGCTCCCTCTATACCAAATTTGATGAAAGTTTTTATCATGAATGATGTTGAATTTGTCAAATGCTTTTTCTGCATCTATTGAGATGATCATGTGATTTTTATCCTTCGTTTTATTAATGTGGTGTTTCACATTGATTGATTTGTGGATATTGAACCATCCTTGCATCCCTGGAATAAATCCCACTTGATCATGATGCATTTGTGTAGGATGCTTTTTATATATTGCTGAGTTCGATTTGCTAATATTTTGTTCAGGATGTTTACATCTATACTCATCGGAAATATTGGCCTATAATTTTCTTTTTCTTGTGGTGTCTTTGTCTGGTTTTGGTATCAGGGTAATAGTGGCCTCCTAGAAAGAATTTGGGAGTGCTCCTTCCTCTTCAATTTTTTGGAATAGTTTGAGAAGGATAGGTATTAACTCTTCTTTATATGTTTGGTAGAATTCCACTGTGAAGCCATCTGTTCCTGCATTTTTATTTGCTGAGAGTTTTTTTGACTACTGATTCAATTTCACTACTAGTGTTCAGTCTGTTCAGATAATCTATTTCTTCCCGATTCAGTGTTGGAAGATTGTATGTTTCTAGGAATTTATCCATTTCTTCTACGTTGTCCAATTTTTTGGTATATAACTGTTCATAGTATTCTCTTATGGTTCTTTGTATCTCTGTGATATCAGTTGTAATTTCTCCTCTTTCATTTCTCATTTTATTTATTTGAGTCCTCTCTCTTTTTTCCTTAATGAGTCTGGCTAAAGACATCAATTCTGTTTATCTCTCTAAAAGAAATAGTTCTTGGTTTCACTGATCTTTTCTATTTTTTGGTCTCTATTTTATTTTTTTCCACACTGATAATTATTATTTCCTTCCTTCTGCTGACTTTGAGCTTTGTTTGCTCTTGTTCTAATTCCTTTAGATGAAAGGTTTTTCATTTGAGATTTTTCTAGTTTCTTGAGGTAGGCCTATATCGCTATAAACCACCCTCTTAGAACTTCTTTTGCTGTGTTCCATAGATTTTGGATCATTGTGTTTTTGCTTTCTTTTGTCTCCAGATATTTTTGGATTTCCTCTTTGAATTCTTCATTGACCTGTTGGTTTTTCAGTAGCATGTTGTTTAGTCTCCACATGTTTGTGTTTTTCCCATTTTTCTTCCTGTAATTAATTTCTAGTTTCATTGATATGATTTTTATCCTCTTAACTTTGTTCAAACTTGCTTTGTGGCCTAGCATGTGACCTCTCCTGGAGAATATACCATGTGCACTTGGAAAGAATGTGTATTCTGCTGTTTTGGGATGGAAAGTTCTGTAGATATCTATTAAGTTCAACTGATCTAATGTGTCATTTAAGGCCACTGTTCCCTCGTTTATTTTCTGTCTGGATATCTGTCCATTGATGTAAGTGGGGTGTTAAAGTTCCCTACTATTGTATTATTGTCAATTTCTCTCCTTATGTCTGTTAGTATCTGCTTTATATATTGAGGTGCTCCTATATTAGATGCATATATGTTAATAAATGTTATATCCTCTTCTTGGGATGATCTATCTATCATTATATAATGCCCTTCTTAGTCTTTTGTTATAGACTTTGTTTTAAAGTCTACTTTGTCTGATATGAGTATTGCTACACCTGCTTTCTTGTCATTTTCATTTGCATGGAATATCTTTTTCCATTCCCTCCCTTTCAGTTTCTCTGTGTCTTTAGCTCTGAAGAAAGTCTCTTGTAAGCATCATATAGATGAATCTTGTTTTTTTATCTAATCAGCCACCCTATGTCTTTTAAGTGGAACATTCTTCCACTGACATTTAAAGTGATTCTTGATTGGTATATATCTATTGCCATTTTGTTACTTGTTTTTTGATTGTCTTTGTAGTTCTTCTCTGTTCTTTTCTTCCTTTAGTCTCCTCCCTTGTGGTTTGATGATTTCTTTAGTGTTATGCTTGTATTCCTTTCTCTCTAGGTTTTGTGTATCTATTTCAGGTTTTGATTTGTGGTTACCATGGGGTTCATGTATGTTGACCTATAACTATATCTACTTATTTTAAACTGGTAGTCATTTAAGTTCAAACGCATTCTAAAAGATCTACATTTTTTACTCCCCTCAGCCATATTTTGTGTTTTTGATGTCATATTTTACATCTTCATGGCTATCCCTTAACTGTTTATTGTAGTTATATTTGATTTTACAATTCTTGTCTTTTAATCTTTGTACTAGCTTATTTAAGTGGTTGATCCATAGCCTTTACTATATATTTTCCTTGACTAGTGGAATTTTTCCTTTCCTATAAATTCTTACTTCTTGTTGTACCTTTTCTTTTCCACTTAAAGAATACCCTTTAATAATTCTTGTAAGGTCAGTTTAGTATTGATGAACTCTTTTAGTTTTTGCTTCTCTGAGAAGTTCTCTTATCTCTTCTTTATTTCTAAATGATAACTTTGCTGGGTACAGTATCCTGGGCTGTAGGCTTTTCCCTTTCACACTTTCAATATATCATGCCACTCCCTTCTGGTCTGCAAAGTTCCTGAAGAAAAATCAACTGGCAGCCTTATGGGGGGGTTCCCTTGTATATGACTCTTCATTTTTCTCTTGCTGTCCTTAAAATTCACTCTTTAACTTTTGCCATTTTAATTATGATATGTCTTGGTGTGAGTATCTCTGGGTTCATCTTGTCTGGGACTCTGATTCCTCTACCTGGTATTCATACATCCGTTCTCTATGTCTGTGTCTCTGTTTCTGCTTTGCACATAAGTTCATCTGTATCATTTTTCTAGATTCCACATGTAAGTGATATTATACGATATTTGTTTTTCTCTTTCTGACTTACTTAATTATGTGTGACAGTCTCTAGGTCCATCTACATCTCTGAAAATTGCACAATTTTGTTCCTTTTTATGGCTGAGTAATAGTCCATTGTATATATGTACCACATCTTCTTTATCCATTCCTCTGTTGATGGACATTTAGGTTGCTTCCATGACTTGGCTATTGTGAATAGTGCTGCAATGAACATTGGGATGCATGTACCTTTTGGAAGTATGGTTTTCTCTGGGTATATGCCCAGAAGTGCGATTGCTGGGTCACATGGTATTTTTATTTTTAATTTTTAAAGGAACCTCCACACTGTTCTCCATAGTGGTTGTATCAATTTACATTCCCACCAACAGTGCATGAGGGTTCCTTTTTCTCCACACCCTCTCCAGCATTTATTGTTTGTAGATTTTTTTTGATGGTGGCCATTCTGACTGGTGTGAGGTGATACCTCATTGTAGTTTTGATTTGCATTTCTCTAATAATTAGTGATGTTGAGCATCTTTTCATGTGTTTGTTGGCCATCTGTATGTCTTTTTTGGAAAAATGTCTATTTAGGTCTTCTGCCCATTTGTTGATTGGATTGTTTGGTTTTTTGATTGCATTGAGCTGCATGAGCTGTTTGCATATTTTGGAGATTAATCCTTTGTCAGTTGCTTCATTTGCAAATATTTTCTCCCATTCTGAGGGTTGTCTTTTCATCTTGTTTATGGTTTCCTTTGCTGTGCAAAAGCTTTTAAGTTTCATTAGGTCCCATCTGATTATTTTTGTTTTTATTTTCATTTCTCTAGAAGGCGAGTCAAAAAGGATCTTTCTGTGATTTATGTCATAGAGTGTTCTGCCTATGCTTTCCTCTAAGAATTTTATATCCATTCTCTTCAAGTGTGTGCACTTTCCTTGACAACAGCATCTCTGCCCCAGGGGAGAGCAACATCAGAGCAAGAGAGGTAGGAGCAGACGCCTGGTGCAGGCTGGGGTGAATGCTGGGGTGGTTGCAGGAAACCAGCCAGAGCCTCAGGCAGTTTTCAATCTGCTTCCTCCGCACTGTTCCCTGGAGTAAGCAAGCATGTGCATGAGCTCTTCACAAGCAGAGTATAGCCCCTCCAGTAAGTCCCACTGATTTCAAACCAGCTAACGGGACTCGTCTTCCTGGTGTCAGACTCCAGGATTGGGGTACCCAGTATGTGGCTTGAACTCCTCACTCCCCAGGGAGGATCCCCAAGCCCATGATATCCCCCTCCTCTTCTGGGTTCCCTGCTAGGGGTGCGGGTCCTAATCCTATCACTTCTCCTCCCTTCCTACCCAACTCTTTGTGGATCCTTCTTTACAGCTTTGGTTGTTGAAAAGCCTTTCTGCCAGTCTCTAAGTTGTTTTGAGTGAGAGTTTCTCCACATACAGATGTATTTTTGATGTGCTCATAGGGGGATATGAGCTCAATATCCTCCTACTCCACCATCTTGATCTCCCTCTCCATACAAATGTAATTTAAATACACTATGCTAAATGAAAGAAGCCGGGCTCAAAAGGCTAAATGTTAGGATTATATTTATATAACCTTCTCACAAAGGCAAAATTTTAGGGACAGGAAACAGATCAGTAGTTTCTTGGTGCTAAGGGTGGGGAGAAGGGTTGATTACAAAAGGCATGGAAAACATCTGAGGGGTGACAGAACTGTTCTATATTTTGATTGTGGTGGTGGTGGATACATAACTGTATAATTTTTGTCAAAACTCACTGAATTATACACTAAAAAGGATGATTTACTGTATGTAATTTACTGTATGTAAATTATGCTTCGATTGAAAACAAAGAAAAAGTAATTTCTATCAACATTGAACCCACACTCCTGAAAAACCACAATCAATAACCCCCTTTAGGTAGTGTATTTTTTGTCCAGATATCCCTAGTTCTTACCAAGTTAGCTTGACCCATTCACCTGTCTGAACCCTGCAGATAGGATTTTGTTACCTCTGCACTGAAGTCTTATACAGACCTCCCCTCTCTCTTGGTCAGAGCCTGTTACCGCTTCTCCTGTGCTCCTTCAGCCTCTGGGCGGCCCTGCCTCATAGCATTTAAGGAATTAGCCATGTCCCCATTGTCCTCCCTCTCCAGACAGGGAGCTCCTTTGCATCCGTAGTGGCCTGATGCAGAGTGGGTATTAATGAATGTATGCTTAATGAATTGGCTAATAAGAAAAAAGCTCAAGCAAACCCATGAGGGATGAGGAAGGAAACCCGGAGGAGGATCAGAAATTATCTGCGACCAGATTGAGGAAAGCTTTGAATGCCAATTTAAGGATCTCAGCCTTTATCCTGTGGGCCACAGAGACTTCTTCATCTTCCCCCACATGTGGCAAATCATTCTTTCCCCCTTTGCATGGAAGGCTCTCCCCTCGATAGCCACGTGACACTCCCTTCATTCAGGTCTCTGCTTAGATGGTCATCAGAGGAGCTTCCCTGACCACTACCCAGCCCTACCCCACAGCACACCTGACCCCCTTACCCCACTTCGTTTTTCTCCATAGCACTTAGCACCACCTCACGTATATCTATTTGTTTGCTGTTTTTATCCCCTCACTACAATATAAGATCAATGACAGCAGGGACATTGTTCACTGCTGTGTTCTCAGAAGCTTGATAAAATATTCATGGAATAAATGAATCTCGGTTTTACAGATGAGGAAATGAGGTCTTGTAGCTAGTAAGTGGTAGAGCTGGGACTCAGACCCAGAGCTTATATCAGTTGGACTTTTTTTTTTTTT